>NC_137581.1:119158855-119661069 GCF_963210335.1 Falco punctatus | reverse complement strand
AAATGTAGATCATGTTGTAAGTGTTCAATAATGCCTACACACCAGATCCAACATCTCATTAATATTTGCATCTGTCACGAGAAGAGCTAGTCTAGCATGGACAACAGAATACACTGAAAAGGAAGAACATAATTGGATCTAAATTCAGGAAATGAAATGAATTAAAGAATCAAATAAAACCTCATATAGAAAATATATTTTCACAAATTCAATTTTGATGATGTTGATATAAAAGCTCTTTCTGCTTTTATCGCTCCAAATAAAGAAGGATCACACTCATTTCCATGAATTTAAGGAAGTAAACACACACAACAAACACAACTGGCCAAAGTGACTGCACGCACTAAATGGAAAGAAACAGGATATGGAAATCAGATCAGACAGACTTTCTGATAAAATTAGAGTTAGCAAGATTACCAGTGCGTGGGATAAGGTGGTTTCAATTCTATGTGCAATGTCTTTCCAACCCCCACTTGCTGTACCTTGCAGTAATCCATTTTGCAGTGCAGTCTGGCTTTGCTGCGTGTCTTCTGCACCATGCTGAGTGCCAGATTTTCTAATCCAAAACAAATCAGGAACAACAGTAGAAAAGCAACATTTTTTTCAGTGAAATTTTTTTTACATGTATTATAAGGACAGGTAAGAAGTACAAGTTAGGCAACAAAAGCCAGCAGTGGTTAGAAGATGTTGAGAAAGTGACATTCCTCCATGCACACCGCACTGCCTCCGCCTGCAAAATCAATCATTGGTCCTTCAAAAAAAAAGGGGTGAGGGAGAGAAGGGAAGAGTAAAAATGCCAGTAAATAGGAGCGTAACTCACTAAAAGTTACCTTTAGCAACAGCCAAAGCTTTTCCAAGTGTAAATGTAAAAAAAAAAAAAAAAAGCCAAAAAAAGAAGCTGACATGGGAATGTTGCTGTAGTCACTGCCCTCCAAGGATATAGTCCTTGGATGCAGCGCTCCCTCCTAACGCTGTCTCTACTCTTCTCTCTGGAGTGCTTATTCAGTCATTTGCTGTCTCCTTCTTATGTGTATGCTTTCCTACATTTACATTAACTTAAAGGTATGAGCGGCTATCACCAGGAATGGATGAGGATCCCAGGGCAGTGAGAGCTACCCTTTCTAAAGCTGGTACCCTTAGCAGCCACCTCTAGCTCCAAGGGAAGAAACCATCAAATCTTTTCATATGGCTCCAGAGAGGGAGCAATCCATAGTATTGGGCAGAGGTAGGTTCAAATTAACCAGTCCATCTAGCTCCAGTTGCAGCAGGATAGAGAATTAAATGCTGAAAAGTAACCTTAGTTTTTACAGAAAGCATGCAGGGAGTTGGCGTTAAGCAGGACATATGTGCTTCCAAAGTTTTAAGGAAGGTCCAACAGCTGAACCAGCAGAAAAACCTGGAGCACAACTTGCTGAGGCATTCATCCAGCCTCAACATAGCGGTAGGTACCAAGAGAACTTTTTATACATTTGCATTTCTCCAATCAGTACAATCCCACAAGGATTTCATCTCTGAACTGAGAGAAGAAAACTTTCTTGTGATCTGTGAAAGTAATCAGGCTGGAGAGGATAAGCCTCCAGCTCTCAGAGATGTGGTGACCAAAGCCAAAGAGCTCAGCTTCCTCAGCATACCTAACACTGCCTTTATTCCAAAAATTCAGCTTTCAATGCAAAGACATTTACATAAATTCACATGATGAAAAGCATTCAAGTACATTTCAAGGTATTATTAACTAATAAACCCTTCTCAAATGATATCTTAATGCACTCCTTTCATCCAACTAGATCTTGACACAAGACGTGTATAATAGGTAATCTGGCACAAAAATGCATCCCTCGCCATCCCTAACAAACCCAGCTGAAATAGGAGGCCTGGCCGCTTGTGGCTGGCCGGGCACATGGAAGGGACGCATCCAAGGAAACAGAGCATGAGCATTTCTAAGCGGGCAGCCAGACTCTCTGTTCCCCCATCCTGAAGAACATTCTGGTGTGCAGGCACCACAGAGAGCACACCCACAGTGGACCACTGGTACCCGTCCACTTGAGAAAAACACTGTACTTCTGGCTAATGCAAAAACTAAGCCAGCAGGATAGAGGTGGTAGGAGAGAAACCGTCAGGAACTGAGGAAGCGAGATGGAACAGATAGTGAAATGACTCGTAAGACATTCAAGCTGACCGAGAATCATTAGAAAAGATTCAAAGGAAATTCAATCAGGAATGAGAATTTTCTCAAAAAGAAACTAAAACGTCTGTGAATTTCACAGGAAGAAAGAAATAACAGGCTGCCCAGAAAAAAATACCTGTCTGCAATGGCAGCTGTGAAGCATCCAAACTGATTTGGAAAGCTGATCATAAAGTCCCAAGTAAAAATTTGCAACCCCCACCCCCTGCTCTGAAACAGGTACCATAATCTGGAACCAAAATACTCACCAGGACACATGCGACACTGAGACAATTTTGACCCCATAGGAACTGTCGAGCTACAACTGGGAATAAAAGAGCTTTTACAATAAATACATCCTCTTTAAGGAGGAACTCAAAAGATTGCAGATTGCTATGGAAGACAGCCCAAGCAGCGCAGGAATATGACTGATATTTAAGATACATTTACAGCATTTCCATGCTGTCCTGGGTTCCACAGGGGTGCGGTCACGCATGATCCAATGTCATTGGAATCACCTGCAGGCTGGAGACATAACTGAAAGGGGCTATAATTCTTATTGATTAATCCACATATTACTAATAATTAATAAATCAAATAACCTAACTAACTAATAGACAGACTACGGCTATCCATTTACATTATTTGGCTTGCTGTTACACACAGCTACGGAGCTACCATTTACCGCCGTTAAATCCTATGCACGACACACAACTACTACTGGAATCCACCTCTGGCACCCTTCTCTCCCCACACCACCTAACACCAAGGTGGAAGTTACCCCTCCAGGCTCTCCCCTCCACCCCAGGCCTTTCCACAGCAGCCCCGGTGGGCATTCCAGCGAGTTGCCCCAGGAGTTGCCTCTGGCATCCCGGTGGCCTTGGGCCAGTGGGACAGCGACACTAAATCTGCCATAGTTCCTAAACTCTGCCCTCCTTCGTTCTCTACCTGATCTGTATCTTACTTTCCAGTTTCCCACTTGCGAACCTTTTTGCTCCTCTGGTACCTCCTTTTCTCCCGCCAGTCTCCTCCCAAATGAACAACCTGCTTCTGCTTACTTCTGCTCCGTTGGTCCCAGTTCGGATACACGTGCACCCCAGCTCAGCGGTTTCGGTCTCAGTCCCGAAGCAACCCCAACTCCGCTGGCTCTTACTGATACAGGTACCTACCGCAGGGCAGCCTTGCAAGACAACTCCCCTGTGGCTCTGTGGCTCACACCCGTTACCTTCAGCTTACGTGCCCTCTAAGACAAATGACCCTGCTGCAGCCCTGAGACCACCACCTGGCCCGGGCTAAGTGCAAGCGCTTCCCTACCTTTGCAAGACAAGCGTGCACGTGCCACCAGCTGGTTTTTCCAGGCAGCTTCTGTTCTCACGTACACCCTGCTCGCTCTTAGCCGAGGGAAAGCAGCGTGTTGCTCTTGATGTGGACTTCCAACAGTCTGCAGGCTTCCTGCAGAGACCTTAACACACGAGACCCGGTATTCCAGCAGGACATCTCGCTCCATCCTGCAGGTCAACTCAAAGTGACCTGAGGGAGACCAAAACCCACAGAGCTCACAGCCAAATGAACCCGTTGTCCAACAGGCAAAGGTAGCCGAGCTGTAACGTAGCACAGAAAATGAGTTTATTTAAATCCACAACACTGAAATTCAAAGAGGCAGCAGAAATGCTGTTTGCTCCCCCCTGCAGGGTGCTGTTACTGATGCTGGGCAGGCAGCAAAGCAAAGGAGCGAGGGGAGCACCCAAAGCCACCTGCCCCAGCACCCGAAGCAGAGCCTCCCGCATGGAGCCAAGCGTGATGCTCGCCCTGACACCTGGTGCCCCAGCTAGTGCGAGCACTAGTGCGAGCAAGCACGCACGCGGGAGGAGCCGTCCCGTTCAGACATGCCTGTGGCATGGGAAACCCGTAGGTACGACGTAAAATACCACAGTTCACATGAACGGGGGTTTTAACTGGAGACAGTTATTAGTCATGAATATCAAGCAATCAGCACAAACGTACCCTTCTGATCCTTGGTCATTCTCCACAGCAGGTGAAATCTTCTTTTCTGAATTAGCAGCCTGCCTGCCTTCCCATCAGAGACCATTCCCTGCCAGCGCAGCCTCCACACCGGGGCAGCGAGGCAGCCTCAATAGGCTTCTTTCCCCCTACTGATGCCGAGCAGCCTATGATTAATCACACTGTCAACAGATGCTACTCTGATGAGAAAAGTAAGCTAAGCATTATTTCTATTTATAAATACATTAGGCATTTACAATATGGTTTAACAGTTGATACACTGAATTTCTGTGACACTGGTTTCAATGACAAAATGACATTTGTGGAGATCTACTAACCATTTCTACTAAACCCTGGCTGGAAGCACCCAGGCTCAAAAAAAAAAAAAAAAAAAAAAAAAAAAGGACAAGAATTATTTACTGCTTAAAACCTGCTCCCAGTGAAAACCCAAACCGCATTACCGTTCCAGGTACCATTCTGTCAGCAGGTCCCTCATGCATGTCATTAGCCCGTTCACACGGAGCTGGTGACACTGCTCGCTTTAATGCTTTCCAATAAAAAAGTTCAGCTGTCAGAATTGTTCAGTGTTTTTCCAGCATTGAGCCAGGCTGTGATCGGCGATGGCTTAGCCATTTTTTATCTCCCTACATTCTGCAAAACAAAGCCTTGCAGGACAGCGAGCTCAGGGCCCTTCAGCCAGCGCATCTGCCCTCCTGAGTGGTCACCTCAAGCAAACGACAGCAACCTACCAGATTTTTCCTAACATACAAGTTTTACCTTATTCATTACAGGCAAAGATTTCCCTTCTCCCTTATTATGATTTTTTCATTGCAATTAAGTGATTTCTTAGTCTCCTGCCTAGTTGTTGACTCAGCCCTGGTGCACATCCTATGAGACTGAGCAATTGTCTCAAAGCCCTGTACCACGTTTGGAAGCTCACAGTGAGGGAGCCAGACGCTATAATTTTATTACCATTTTCTTATTGAAAGCAGAACGTCAGACTGAAGTTAATCTGTTCTGTTGACACAACAAGCTTCAAACTCCTGGCTTACTCCTTCCTAATCAGAAGCCTAATCAGATTTTACTTGCTAATATGATCTAATTATTAACCTGCCCAGGAAGGAAACATTTATTTCCCCTACTTATTCAAGTCAGGACCTCACCACCTAAATCCGGACACTGGCAAGCGGTGATGCAGACCTGCTGTCCCCTTTTGCTGCCGCAGGGGTTTGCCACCCCGTTGATAACAACTAAAACCAGCCACCAGTGAAGAAAAGCCCAGTACATGTTGTGCTTCTGGAGAGGCCAGGGCATCCCAGAGGGCACTCCGGGTGACAGTTAGCATCTCCCGCATCAGTCCCGCTGCCTGACGGAGCTCCAGGTCTCCCTCTCACATGTGTGTCAGGAAAAGGCACGTGCTGGCTTGCAGCCCGCTCCTCTAGCCACTGTCCCCGGCCAGGCAAGGTTACTGCTGCTTCTCTGCGGCTGGCAGCTGGGGCTCAGCGCCAGCGGTGCTCCCCTCCGCTCCCCCGCTGAGAAGGCTGCAGGGCGTCTGAGGGCAAGCAGCCTGTGGCTTGGGATGGCAGCATGAGAGCATCCTGCCCTCTGGCACTCCTCTGGCAGTGATGGGTGGCCGGGGGTCAAGGACAAGGAGGAAATCTCGTAAGGATGGGGGGAAATGCAACAGAGCAACACCATCAGCCACATCAGGGGGCAAAGGGGTGCCGGTGGCAGAAAGCAAAGGAGGGGGGAATGTATTCCAGAAAATAAGGGAGAGAACTAAAACTAGAGGAAAGCTGAGGAGCGGGAAAGGGGAGGAGAGAGCAGAGATGTGGAGGAGCAGGTTAAGCATGCAGATGCAGGCTGGAAAGAAAAGGAAGCCTGGTGTGAGAGAAAACACCACAGGACAGGGAGCAGGCTGGGGGGACAGGGAGCAGGCTGGGGGGACAGGGAGCACCACCAGCAAGGCACTGAAACACTGCTGCAAAAGGACGTGCTGCTCCGCAAAGAACCGACAAAGAATGACACAAGGAGGGCAGAAAAGCACAGGGTGTGGGGAGATAATAGGGGACTAGCATCCTCAGCACTCTTTCTGTGCTTTGTACAGCCACTGTCAATAAATATCCTGCGCTGAAAGTATACACTAGATTTGTACGTGCAAGGAAGCATTACAATAAAAACAGAAAATGGAGAGGGAAACATGGAACAGAAGAAAAAAATCACCTGGTGAATTCTACCTTGCACTTCAAATTTCCATTGGCAGGCACTCGGATGCATGAGGCGACTTTTTTGCAGCCCTACTGGGGCAAGATTACTACTTGGGGACCGGGGGAGGGAGGGGAAGGGCTTCGGACATTTCTGAAAAATGTGCACTTCTTCAGAGCACAATCCCTCAAAAAAAGGAGCAGTGACTAGAGTGAGATAAATTATAACATGTTCCCTCCAACCACGTAGCAACAAAGATAAGCTCTCAATACAAATTGCTTGATTTTTCATTTTCTTGGAAGGGGAATGAGTAAACAAATCCATCTGATGATAGATGGATGTCACTATGGATAGTTCAGGAAACAGTCTTAAAAAAATCATTCTAATTACTGCAAATCTTAGTGGATTTAAAGCATTTGGGGGTCATCTATCAAAATTAAGGCATGCTGTGATTAGAGAACCACATTAGGACAGGATACATCTTGCATTACAAGGGAGCTTTCCAAATTAAAAACAACGTACAGGGAAAAAATGTCATTCCTTTGAGCTTCTGCTGAAATCTTAGACAACTTGTAATTAATATGCATGCATACTTGTAACTTGGTGGGTAATATCACTGTCATGTGCCTCTTAAAAACTTGGTAATTTTAATTCCATTTTTATTAATATGATTAATGCAAGTCAGTTTGTGTAGGTGGGAAGGGACAGAAGCAAATCAAAGTTAGCTGTCTGCTTCATTTAAATTCAGATCGGTAGGACTGCATACCGCTCTCTGGCCTGAGATATCAAATGGAAAGAGAAAAAACCAAACCTCAGAGAAACTGAAGCATTACTTACTGCAGAGGATGATTGGAAGCTGTCATCCATTTAACGGAGCCTGTTCAGCCGCCCTTTGGGACACAATCATACCTTCTACAAAATGCCAAGACAATGGGTAAGGATTTCAAAGGAATTTTCATAAAAGACCATATTTTGCAAGCTGTAAAAGAGTTTTAGATTAACAAACACCCTCCAACAGTGAGCTGGAAAATTAGGGGGACGGCTTCGTTCACCCTGCCTTGATTTAGGCTCGCTAGACTCACAAAACACCTGCTGGAACGTGGGGCTGCCACTTCTGAGGGGTCAAACCCCGCCATGTGAGACCCTGCCGCAACCGAGCCTGCAGCACCGCGCTCGGGCTCGGGGAAGGAGGAGGCAGCAGTGGTGGGCATCTCCGAACGCCCAGCCCAAAGGGTCTCAGGTTAAAATCGTGCCGAGGTTCCTTCCCACCTGGTCAGAGCCCCCAGGTTAATGAACAGCACTACAAGACTGGTGACCCGGGCAGGAGCCGCAGATTGCTGGGACAGTTACTACTCACCCCACAGCCCTGCTCCAGGTAGCCTCGTCTCCTGTAGCTGTGCTCGAGACCCCCGCAGCCCCTCTCGCTTCTCCTCTGCTGCCCGCCATGGCATGGGCACCTCGTGTGTGCAGGCAGTCCTGCAGAGAGCCCGTTCTTGTGTTTGCCACGCATTTACAGAACGCATGCAGAGCCAGCGTGTATGCGGGAAGAGGTTTATTTCGGGGTTGCTCAGACACATGCAGTAAAGCCTCTGTGTTCCAGGGGATGTGCCTTTGTACCCTCCCCCACACACATGGGACGGTGGACATGCAGGCGACGGGGCTTTGCTGAAAGCCATAGGCACACAGAGCCTGGCCCGTGCGGGTGCGTTCAGCACAGCTCTCAGTGAGCAAGAGGACACCACGAGGCCCCTTGGTTTATAGGACATATATATATAGGGGTTTAGTAAGACTTTGGTCAAGCGGTTTGGAGGTCAAGGGGAGAAATCACCATCCATATATTCAACTAATTCCCAACACTGATGGGAAAGTCTTCACAGAGGGAAAGTTGAAAGAACAGAGTGGAACCGGTGCTGAGGCCTGAGTCCACGTGCGTGCGGGCGAGCATTACAGATATCCCGTCAGTATCGAGCTGGTAACCAGGGCAGACGGGCAAGGTTTGGGAAGGGCATGCCTTTGGATAAGGGTACGCACACTAGATGGTCCATGCTTGGGTGCTAAACCATCTTCAGAAGAGCTGTGCATCCACCCGTCAGCCAGCTCCTGGGCTCTTTTTTGGCTTGCTGCTTCTTTTATTAACAAAACCAGCCACAAGCAGGAAGACTCTACTTCCCTCCTTCCTCTGCGTCCTACCCGTTTATCTTTTGTCTGATCTCCATCCTGGAAAGCCTCCCTCCAGCTAGTTTTTCTCTTGATAGAAAGTGAAGCAAAAAGAATCAGTCTTCCAGCAAAAGCCTTTTTTGGCCTGTCATTAAATTGCCTTCAAAGCAACTCAATAGCCATAAATCTCTCCCGCCAGGTTTATATATTTGCCATAATTTTATCCTTTATCTCCACTGCTGCTGCAATTCTACCTCCTTCCCATCTTCAACTCTGCTGTATTTGATCGCTGTCTCCCGTTTGGTTTTGACCTCATGACCATAGATTTGGGTAGTGATGCGACTTCCAGTCTTCCTTAAGCACGCGATTGGCACAGGCAGTCAGACATCAGGAGGTAGAAAGTATCCAAGTCCTTGCCTGACCCGCACCCTCCCAGGAAAAGACCCCAGTTAGGGAGGCGCAGCGGCAGGAATGCTGTGGTCGGGAATGGCAGCGCTCAGGCTGCACACAGCAGCGCACAGACAGAGCCCACCGCAGCTGCAGAGCCCACCTGGCCATCAAAGCACATTTAAAGCAAATTCTTCATTTTCAGGGCAGAGTCAGGACACCAAACCACCTGCAGCCAAACAATGCACAAGAATATTTTTAAAAAGCAAATTAAAATAGTGCAGATATTCCACGAAAGAGGTGCCATACCATTAAACAACCTTTTTCAAACAGCAGTGAGCAGCTAGAATCCTCCCCTGATGAGTAACAACAAAGATGTTACCAGCTAGAAACTGGATCATTTCAAAGCATACAAACATATCATATTTCATTATAAAACCGAAAATTTGTTAAAAGGTGGATTAAAAAAAATAAATAATATCATAGAAAAACCTCAAACCGCCCTATGGGAAAAAACACCACCTAGAAAAACTCCATTGCTTTCCCAGTCTACAAAATGAATCCCTTCTGTTTAACATTGTTTCTTTGCACTATTGTAACCTGCAAGCTCTTACACATTCGAGCTGGTTTTCATATGAGTAGTTCAGTGGGCTCCTGTTTACAGTGAAACTACATGCTACTAACAGTCACCGCAGAGAAAATCACCAAGCCAAGCCGGTGAGTTGCTATTATTCATATCTTCTGACTTATCTCAGGAAAACAGCTAGCACTGCAGCCTTCCACACTTCACTACAACCCACAGGACGTACTAATATCTGCATTTTCATTAAAAAAATAAATATCAGAATTAAAAAATAAAAAATGAAACCCTCTCCTTTAACAACGAGTCAAGATGCCCAGCTTAAACCTGCTCCCAGAGATGGCACGCTGCAGCGCCCCTCCACCCGTTCTCCTACACACTGTCCCAGTTCATACCAGTAAGAGTAAGGCAGGCACAGGGGCTGATGCAGGGAACAAGATGGGAATTCTTCCCCAGCCAGCAATTGCACTTCCCTCAACTTTATGGTCACAGGGGAAGAGGACCTCTCCGGCTGATGATGCCTTGAGCAGCATCCTTCACCCAGGCTCGGGGCCGGTGTGCTGCAGCGGCACAGCCCACAGCCCCAGCAGCAATACCACTGCTGGCGTCACCACGTGCCACAGGGCACCTTCTCCCTCATCCTCCCTCGAGAGTCCGTTTAACTTCAGAGGCATCCCACACATTCACATTTTGCCTGTAGGTTAGGAGTTACCGTTCAGCATCATGGAGAACACTGAATCAGTGATAGCACTATAGAAATGTACAGACAAGTATGATTCCAACTGCCAAATACTAACAAAAAAAAAAAAAAAAAAAAAAGACAAACCACCGACACATTGAAAAGCATAAGGTTCTCAACATTGCATTGATATTTGAATGTCCAGACAAGAAACAAGCGCACTTAAAGCAACACTTAGAGAGCTGGCCGGGCAGCTAAAGGAACCCAGGTACTTCAGAACGGTACAAACAGCTGCTTATCTGCTGATAATGAATGGCTTCTGATGAGGTGACACTTACTCGCTGTGGAAGACAGAAGGGGCAAGAAAGATTCAAAGCATTATTGTCGCTGAATGCTCCCAGGCAATGAAAATTGTAAAGGAGAAGGAAAATCACCGTGACACGCCAGGATCCTGAAGAGGGGCACGAGCTCCCACCGGCTGTGGTACCCAGGCTGCCATAGCTGGCACGGGTGGGAACACGCCACTGCAAAATTTACTGAGGAAGGTCTTGACAACAGAGGAATAGTTTCACAATAAGCAAAGAAAAAGGGATGAGGGAAGCTTAGAGAATACATTAAGAATATAGAAGGTGAACCAAGAAGCACAAGACCGGAGAAGGTGTGGGGTGACAACTAGCCAAACACTGTGAGCAGAGAGCTGTGAAAGTATAAAACAGAAACGCGAATCCTCATTTTACTGAGAATGGAAGGGAGAAGGGAGCTTCTAAGACAGATCCTAAAAGTCTCTAGAAGCATGAAAAGTTCCCCCACTGCCAAATTTCAGGTGCCTGCAAATTAAATCTAATTGAATTTCACAAATATCTGCAAAGGCATCTCAGCGCTGTACCCGTACAAATTTTTTCTTGGCTGAAATTCTTGTTCTGCCTTGCACAGTTGTTGATACAGAAGAAATGGTGCCCATCAAGATATTAATTTGCTTGTATTCTCCTGTGGCTATTTTCTCGATTTTTCCTTTGTCTTATACCTATTTTATACCACAGTAGGGTATTAATATATGTTTCTGCCTTACATTAGGGACAAAATTATCAGTAGAGGACCTGGCTTTTTATCCGGTATTCTCCACTTGTTCAGCAACTCGTTCAGTGAGGTCGTGTTTCACCACTGTAACAAGACTCTTGGTTCTGGATCAGATAAACAGCGAGAATGATAGCAACATATCTTTCATGCCTGTGTTTTCTCTAATCTCTCAAAGAGGAGGAAAAAAAGCAAGCCAAACCCACTGCAGTTGTCAACACCCTGACAGCTTTTTCCTCATAGAGCAACACGTCTTCTGGGGGGGGTGGAGGAGGTGGGGAGAAAAACAACCTCAGCAGTCAGACTCGGAACTTTGAGGCAGTAGAAGTTCGGTTGAGGAAAGGTCAGAGTGGAATAAGAAGCAAAAGTTTATTCCATTACATTAGGAAACAGCTTAATAGAAACAAGATGCATAGATTAATTAGAACATTAGTCCCTTCTAATGGCTTTAGCCCAGATCATCAGCTTTTAATTGCCTTTTCTTTCAGATCATGAGGTCTTTGGCATATGCACCTTATTCCTATCTATTTGATCTTTTTAAATCAATAAAAGTCAGTCACATAGAAGTCAGCCTTCACTGACTTCACTTCACTGTTTTGACAGAAACCTAAGGAACAGAACAGCAAGAGCTGGAGTCCTGAGTGCATGAACAAGGCATGTCTAGAAATACCGAGATCCCTTAACCATAGCACAGACTTGTTTGGATCTGCTTTTACATGAAACTTTCCTCCTTTATATGGCTTTTACCATAGAACCACAGAATGGTTTGGGTTGGAAGGGACCCTTACAGGTCACCTAGTCCACCCCCCCTGCCATGGGCAGGGACACCTTCAACTAGGGCAAGTAGCTCAGAGCCCCGTCCAGCCTGACCCTGAATGTTTCCAGGGATGGGGCATCCACAGCTTCTCTGGGGAGCCTGTGCCAGTACCTCGCCAACCTGATAATAAAAAAGTTCTTATATCTAGTCTAAACCTACTCTTTTCTAGTTTAAAACCATTACCCCTTGCCCTATTGCAACAGGCTCTGCTAAAAAGTCTGTCCCCATCTTTCTCATAATCCCCATTTAAGTCTTGCAAGGCTGCAAGTACTTTAGGCTTTGTGCAGTCCCACAATCCTGGTATCTGAAAGTGGATAAACAGACTGGCACCAATATGTATATATATATATATACACACACGTATATGCAATAACATTTGTGCAATCCATACAGTGATAACATTCTAATCACCATATCAGATTATGGGGATAAATATTACAGTTAGAGAAGAACTGATTTTGCTTTCCAATAAAAAGTGCCTATCGGCAGGTATAAGTGCGGACAACAGAGATGTTCAGCTGACCAGAAGGGCAGGTACTGAGACACGTTTTTTTCCCTTTAACACACACTATTCCAGCAGCGTCTAGGAAGCAACACTTGCCTCTGACACATCTGCAGACCCATGTTCCTGCAGTAGACACATACCGAGCATTTTTTCTCTTTTCTTTCAGCTTCCATTTAACACTTTATTAAGCAATAAGATTTTTACCTCCTTTCACCCTAAGCAGTTTGTCTTTCTCCTTTTTGCCCCCACCGTTCCTATGCAGACGGGCATCCTTGTGCCACTCAGCTCTAGCTCCCGTTTCTCCTCACACCACAGCAAGTGCTCCATGAGGAACTTTGTTTCTGAGACTCTCTACCCCAGCACAGTGGGTATGCAGACAACACTGCTACTGGCATCTCATACAGAAAATCTGGGAAAACAGGAAGAGAGCCCATTAAAGAAAAACAGAGAGAATAGTTAAAGGGGAAAAGAGACAAGCTGCAGACACCCATGTGATGAGAAGCCCTGTCCCTTGGCCCACACATATTTTGTTTTTCCGGCACAGAGAGGAAAAAGCCATTATTTCCCCCCACCCTTTGAACTTTGCGTGACATCTCCTGCTGAACCCGTGATGGTTTGACTCTTCCTTTAAACTGAACGAATCTAATCTTTGTCTTTGTGAAATGACCCCAAATCACCAATGAGAGTAGTTGGAGAAACAATAAAATAGACCCCCTAAGACTTTGTTCCATCATTTATAGAATCACTGAATCATTTAGGCTGGAAAAGACCCCTAAGGTCATGGAGTCCCACCGTGAACCCAGCAGTGCCAAGCCCAGCCCTGGGCCCTGCCCCTGCGCGCCACGGCTGCCCGGCTGCTGGAGACCTGCAGGGACGGGGACAGCCACGGCCCTGCTCAGCCTGTGCCAGCGCTTGGCAGCCCTTTTGGGGAAGAGTTTTTCCTAATTTCCGATCCAAACCTCCCCTGGTGCCACTTGAGGCTGGTTCCTCTCACTTCTCTACTTGGTAGGAGAGACCACCCCACCTCGCTGGCACCTCCTGCCAGGCAGCTGCAGGGAGCGAGCAGGTCCCCCAGCCCGGGCTGCCCCCCACCCCCCACGGCACAACGGCGGAGAGGGCACACTTCTTCTCCCCTAGACAGAAGGAGGAACAGGTGCTTTGCAGCTCCCAGTTTGCCTTCTGCAGCATCATGTGCAACGCCAGCCTCTCCTTTCAGAAGCGCAAATAAATGAGCTACACTTCAGCTGTGTCTTTAAATTCCAATTACCACACAATTAAGCTACAACTATGCTTCTCAAGAAACAATATGCTCTTACAGCACAAACAGAAGTGCAGCAAAATCACCGAGATGGTTTCTTAGAGACATAAACCATCTTCATGTACCTTTCACGGCTTGCCGCAGGGACGCTGCTTTACACCCGAAGGATGCCTCCTTGTGTGTCTGGGAGTTCTGGTACCACCATGCCTGAAATAGCTTTCAAAGCATTTGGAAAGCCATATGGACCCAATCTTGTGAAGCCTCCCCCCCCCTTCTCCCCCGCCAAATTAATGTGGTAGAGCTTTCATAAAGAAACCAGGTTCCCCCTTCCCAGTGGGGAAGGGAACCGTGAAACACCTCAGAAACTGTGGATTTTACTCAAAAGAAATTAAAGGTGAAGAATTTCAAAGTGAAGGATTGAAAACAACACTACCCCACCCCACCTCAAACCTGCACAGCCAAACACCCTGTCATTATCTGATATTTTTAGTTTCAGAGTCTAATTGCTCTCTAAACGCAAAGGCAGGTTCTAGCCCCACACCCTCCCGTGGGGACGTGGCTTTGCCAAGTGGAGCCCTGTTACTGTGCCGCAACCTCTGCTTAAGGGCTGAAGGCTCTTTGTCTCCTGATGTGTTTTCTTCTTGATTCTCATCACATTCAGTTTTTTCACTCTTTATTATTCTTTTTAGTTTTCTTCTCTGCTTGTGCCTTCATCTTCTGCAGTTATGGTGAACAACCCTTATGCCACAAGATGATGGCATTGCTGCTTCACCTTTAAAAATTTACCAGTAAGCACTGCCATCACATCCTCACTTTGCTTGGCTTCCACCGCATCAAGTTTTTCAACAAAGGCAGCAAGGTCTTCCTTCCACAGATCAGAGGGATTCTTGCTCTTCAGCTCTTCCAGTTCCTGTTCTTTGTTATCTCTCTGCTTACAGAGCTCATCTTTCTTCTCCTTAGTCAGATACCGAAGGGGCATGTTCAGCAGATAGTTGAAGTCTGGCTTGGGTAGGGCTTGGTGTGCGGATCACGTCTCAGGGCTCTTCCCTTTCTTACTCCTGAATCCGAGCGAGCCCACTGCTGCCGCAGCACCAAACCAGCTGCCCTGCGGCCCCGAGACCGGTAAGCATCTCTCAGGTGGTTACGGGCCAGTTTTAATGGCAGCCCTGCTCTACGTCATCAGGGGACGTGGCTGAAGAACGGTCTGATGTGTCCCCAAGTGTCTCACCCCGATGCTGAGTGCCCCCCCCCCCCCTTTGCGCCTTCAGCAGCCAGCTTACCAGCCTGGCTCGCACATTTCTGCCACCTCGGGAGGCGCTTCTGCATGTAGATTGAGTGAAATGCACAGAAACTGTATTTCTTGAGCAAGAAAATTCACATGATCTTTACTACTACCGCAGAAAGTAAAACGTCTACAGTTTAGAGAGATCAAATATTGGACATCAAAATAGAGAAATATCTCTTTCCCCTCTCTCCCCCCTTCTACACACTGGAACACCTCTCAGGGGCACATACCAGGGTTCCTCTGGGTAAACAGGTTTAAATAATGATACCAAAAGCAGCTACTGATTTTAGCCACACCGATAATTTTAAGTGCACCAACTGAGAAATCTTAAAATATGCTGGACGATCGGGCAGTCACTTCTGAAGCTGGGCCACCTGAGACCGAGGTATCCCAGGTGCCCCCCGAATAATTTCATTATATTTGTGCAATAGCAATTTGCATCCTGCCTGATGTCTGTATGATTTAATGCCAATGATGAGCATAAAGCATAATCACGGCATGACTGCTTTGGAGTTGGAAAATTATTTCCATCACTACATTGAAAAGTGAAACCCAGATTTCAATGCTGAGAAAAAAAAAACAACCCAAAACAACCACCAACCAATCCCTCCATTTTAAAGAATAACCTGTTTCAGGTTCTGCGTGGAGGAAGAATGGATGTGGAAGCGGACTGCAGGCTGCTGGCACTTGGTGCAGGATAAAACAAAACCCTTAACGCTGTGGGAATTACATGGCTGGGAAAGGCTTGAATTGATGTTCCTGGAAGACCCACTGCCAGCCCCAAATTAAACACCCCCCGTTACTGACACATCTTATGAGCCTCCCCAGGGCTTGAGAGGAGGTCCTGCGCTGTAGTAAGGTCAAACATTTTCTAGACGTAACAGGTTCTTCAGGGTGGGCCCGGATACAAAAACTGCCAAACGACAAATGAGATTTTCTTTGCTTAGTCAGTCATTTGCGAGATTTGGTGAAATTTCTCACTATCAGTTTCAAACCTTCTTAATTTATCAATATTTTCTTAGAAGATGTTAACTAAATATATTTTTGTTATAATATGAAGAACAAATGACAGGCCCATTCTTTCTTTCTGAGACTTGCTGTTAATTTAAAGCAGCATTAAATAGAATTATTGTGTGGTATTTTCTATCACCATTTGTGTTCTAGGTAATAATGTTATTTACATTTCTCGTTTACTTCTGGTGAAAGAAAGTCCATCAAGTCAACCACTTTCTTTCTGCCTTCTTTTTTAAAGAGTACTTTCTTCATCTGTTTTCATTTTCGCCCTTTGCAGGTACCTCTGTCGCGTGGCACCTCTCCTTCCCCTGTTTCCTGACAAACCCTTTTACCCTGTTGCCACCAGCTTCCCACCAAGAGATAGAGAACAATGTCTTGTTCAAACAGCGTAACTGTTGAACAAGTATCAGTAGGTTGGCATCGCTTCAGAAACTATATAAGGAGCAGAAGTGTTCTTGGTTGCCAATTAACCAAGGAGAAACAAGAGAAAAACAGGTGGAGAATATGTGGCTCCCTCAAAGCCACAGCTCAATATATACCCTGAAAAAACAAGGAAAAGAGTAGCATCATCTTCCTTTTTTTAAAGGCATGTGTGATAGCTTCCAAAACCTGAAAATATTTTTTCTACCATAAACACATTTTCTAAAAAAAAAAAAAATAAAAAATTAAATCAATGCTTCTCCTCAAAGCCCTTTTATCCACAAACACATGCCACTAACACTAACAGCCAGTCCCCATCCGTCACCCCCCATCTCACACAGCTATCTAGACAGGCTCGCTGCAGTTTTGAAAGGGAGAAGACCAGGCAGCCTCACGAGGTGTGGATATTACTGTAATGGAGAGAGCTCAAATACAAGGATGATACAGTACAAATAATACAAGGTCCTATAAGGGCAGTTCACTGAAAAATAAATTTCAGCTCAACCAACCAAGCAGCATCAATCCACATCGCTAAGACAGTTTGTACACCAACAGGAGCTGCTGTGCGTTAGCTGTTAGCCCACGCCGTGGTACTCACCGCTAGCAAGAAATTAACCTTTGTCCTGGGCACCCCAGCACGGGAACCTTGTGTACTTCCCAAGGAGAATCACACCAACCACTAGGCAAGGGTGGAAACGCCGCGGGTTCCTGGGCAAGTTGGATTTTACAGCATTCTGCTCATGGCACCGCACGTGAATACAGCGAGGTACGCAGCCACAAAAGGGGAAAAGCGTATCAGCTTTCAGTGAAGCCACAACTTTGTTTTGGTCTCAGGAATTGTTATGGGATGTGTTTGAAGAGGGAACCAAGAGCCAGCCTGACGGCAGGTTCGCAGCTGGCAGCAGCGCCCTGGTCAGCCAGGATCTAACACATAAACCCAAAGCGCAGACACAATTAAGGCTCTGCCTCTCCTAATAACCCCCAGACTACTTACTCAGCAACACCAACACATCAAAGGAAAAGATGCCAATGCCTGAAGACAAGGCTGTTTAACTCCAAACCAGCTTTGTTTATTGCTAATAGTCTCCTTGCTAAAACTAAACCTCAAAACACATAGAAAAGCCTTGAAGGGGCTGGAAACCACCACGTGTCAAACCACCAGCAACAACCCATGGCTGTGAGAACGGAGCAGTTTGCCTCCCAGAGTTTCAGAGCTGCGCCAGAGACCACAGCGAGGTGGGGGTGAAGAGCAGCAGTGTGCGGGTAAACACCAAAATAAGGGCAGTAACTATGGTGCAGATCCCCCGGGAATGATGGATGCAGGCACGTAATGCCCTTTTCGTTTGACTCATGTGCCCCAAACTCTGTAAGATTTCACCCACTTTGGTGCATCCTTACACACTACAACTCAAATTCCTTCCTCCACCCACCCTCTGAAACATTTAAGTGTTTTTTTTCTAAGATACCAGACTCTTTTTCCCCTTCTGCTTTTTGCACCCAACTTCTACCACCCAATTCACTCCACTCATCTTTCTTCACCCCTACTCCCCCTCTCCGTGTGGCTATCCCTGCTCCCCCCAAGATGAATCACGGTGCTAACACACCACCTCCTTGCTCAGGCACCTCGCACCTTCTTAGCCCTTCGCTCCCCAGCCAGCCGCCTCGTCCCTGGAGGATCCCTGCTGGGTGGGTCGCCGGCAGCTGCGTGGAACCCAAGAGAAACGATCCGCTTCTGTTAGATTTTGGGAAAACTACAACGTGTATCCGCCAGGCACAGCCTGCAGGAACAGTAACCCTCCACCTACAGCCATGCTCACACGGTTCACCCAAGAAGCTGCAGAATTACCACCATCGCACCCAAGCTGCAGCAAGGTTACTCGAGTGAAGGATAAAGGCCTTTCAGGGGCGGAATCATTCTGGTGTTTCATTTTTACCCCTTCTGTGCGAGAATTTTCAAGCTACACGATACTTATTTCTTTGGCACCACTCGCTCATGGTAATTGGTGACCTTTGTCTGCAAGTGACTTCCAACCTTCACTGACACGTCTCATAACGTTTATCCCTTCAACCTGTACCCTCACTCAGTACTAGAAGTAATCAAATGTAATTGCGATTCTCCAAGCTACAAACCACACTCATGGCACAGCCTTCTCAGCTCTCGCATCGAGACGTCAGCCACCTCGAACACAAGGACTGTTATTAGCAGAAGGGAGCTTTATTGGTTTCTTTCCATATCTCAGAAGCAGAACAGGGATCTGCTGAAATAAGCAGTGGATTGCATCTCCATTCCTGACATACAAATCATGAAACACAAGAGCATATTTCCAGGCTGAGAAAGAGAGCAGGAAAAAATGCCAGCGATATGAACAAAGAAAACAGGCTTTCTCACAGAATTCTGGATCCATTTTGGATGACTGTGCTCACAGGGGCCGTTCGGATATGTCACAGAAAAATCTGCATGATTGAGACAGACCGGAGTAGCAGAATGCTTATGAGGGATTACAAAAAAATACAGATGTGGTCACAAGCTGAGATGGAAACTGTCAGGTGTCTGTCCTTACTGAGATGAAGGATGTGCTGGTGGCTGGTGCCACTGTGAAGAGATTTCGGGTGGGAGGGAGAGAGGAAAAACATCTTGGAGGGAGCAGCTGAGGATGCAGGCAAAGCAACGCCTCCATCGCGGGACAAAGGCAGGGCTGAACTTGGCCCCAGCTGTGATGGGGGAGAGCAGGTGAATTTGAATTTCAGCACATGAGTCTAGATAATGAAGGTGGTACTAGTCCTGAAAAGTAGCGAGAATAACAATTTTGAAATAATCGTCCAAGAATTTTATATGCACCATACTGAATTGGTAATGAAGATGTAAACTTCAAGAGGAAACCCCTGGAAGTCACCCGTTCAAGCAAGAGAATACCTTCAGAAAACCACGGCAGCCACTACCTCGAGATATTTCTGAACGGCTGGCGATGCAGACCTAGTTACTGTTGTACAGAATTTGAAAACGAGCGGTATTCAATTAGCAAGTTAACAAAAGACAAGTTCTCCTCGGGGCACCAACTGCATTGTGGTCTAGTGAAAACAAGGGAACATTTATTGCTTTCAGTGTCCTAATCATTACAAAGACACAGAGAAGCACACTATCTATTTTGGAGTAAATTATGTGCACCTTGCCAGCTACCTAGGGAGGAAAACTTGCCTTTTAAAACATGGATGACTGTAGTAGCTTGATTATTCTGCAGATTCAGTCCAGCTCTCCAAAAGGAGCAGGTGTTGAGCAGAGGTGAGCACCACGGTCTAGATCTGAACTCCACCAGCTGGCATCAGCTGGAATATTCTCTCCTCTGTGCTCCCCCGGACTGGCACGTACGCATGCATGTACAGACACACACCCTTCAACAACCCAGACTATGAGCTTTAAAGCAGCGGCGTTTCCACTTAAACCCTTATGAAACTCTGGGTTGTTTTGCTAGCATCGAAAATCATCCTGAGCAGAGTGCTGCTTCCCACTTGTCCCGGCTGCCGAGACCCTGGCAGCCCGGTCCGAACCTTCTACAGGGCTGCTCGGGGAAGGCTGCGGGAACTGACAACTGCAGCCACCTCGACAGACGCTCCTGCATCGGCACTGGGCACCCAGGCAGCTCAGCACGGCTCAACCCGTACGCCAACAGCAGAACGGGGCTCGGGCTGTTGGGACAGAATTACCTCCTATGTGTTCTCTGCTGCTCTCCCATCTTGCTGGCTGCCGTGGAAGTTATTGCAATGAAAAAAGCTGCTGGTTTTGTTTTTTTGTTTTTTGTTTTTTTTTATACAAAGAAGTATTATTGCAGTTGGACTGGCCAGATCCTTCATGGATCCAGGCAGGTGCAAGCAGCTTCACAGTCCGAAGACCAGTATCCAACGGGCTTGTGCTTTCGTATCTGGCAGGTCTAAGAAGCAAGAACCTCATCATGGCTCGTATTTTTGTGAAGCCTTTAAATTCCTTACAATGTTTAGGAGGGTTATGGGATTACATGTCACAAATTTAAGATATGTGATTTAAGAGATTTGGGCTTTAGGATTTATTTTGAGAAAGAATTTTCCCTGCCAGACTCGAAATAATCCAAGGACAAATGGAATGTTTAGGTGCCAAATTAACACACTGTGTTTTAAAATCTAAATTTATAATTTTCCCGCTGGAGACCCATTGCAACTGATCAATGGAGGCAGGTACCTTGTACAGAATCAATGACTGGGTCTATCAGACAAAAATTCCTGCAACATTCCTAGAGTACCCAGCTGCTAAAATTTGACGATAACACAATAAAGTGGCAGCTGGCTTTCACATCGGAAGAGTAAAAAGGGAGAGATACAGGCTGCTTTAGTACTAAGGACAAGCATACCAAACAGTTACCTTCCCTACTTATTAGTATGACTAGTGACCTATATAATGGACAAGGATTTAACACAGACTGAAGGAAGTACCATGAAAATCTCATCACTGAAGGTCTAATCCGACCTGCAGGGAATGGTGTTGGGCTTTAAATACGAGTAGTTGTATTGTCATGCATAGTGGAGGGGTTAGGTTTTCTACGCTTTTTTCAGAATGCTGGAATACAGTCACAGGAAAAAAAAAAAAAGTTTTACACTCCTAAAATATTTTTGACATTAAGAATACTACGCTTGAGACTGTAAATGCACAGGATGCTAAAGGAATTGTAATTTTCTTCAGGAAAAAGAAATAATAATCCTGTAAATTAATGTGTAGTCAGGACTATATGTTCACCACTTTGGATTCTAAATATTTAATGATTATCATCTTTCTTCCATACAGCTATTACACGCACATTCCAAAACTGCTGCCAATTTATAAATTTTTACTACTGAAATTTAGAAATGCACTAATGTATGGGGAAATAAAGCGAATGTCTCAATGCAATGATTCACCTCATTTTAGAACGAGGCCACATTCTTGTGATTTACAAAACAACAGTTTCTAAGACCCCTACACAGGACAGGCTGTGCTTCCAAAGCAGCATATGAAAAGGGGTAATATTTAATAACAGAGAGACAGAGTCTTGAAAAACCACGGACCAACCCAACATTCTGTTAACATTAATTTTATAAAATACCTTACATGAACAGATAAAGAAGTTGAGCTTACATAATAACCAAAATTTAAAAAGAATGTTGAATAAAATATAAATTAATTGAACACATCACTAAGTTTGCCACAAGTTAGACAAGTTTATAAAAGGCATTTTCAGATAAAATAGTTATTTGAAAGAAAATCCTTCAAAATGGAAACTACTGAAGTCCTTTTTCAAGAAGTCATTCCTAAAAGCGCTAAATTCCAGGTCAACAGGTAGTACCTGAATTTGCTTAGAATATGGTGTTCATTTGCTTCCAAATTTGTCAGGCTTTAAGACACAAATTTAAATGCTTTCAGGTCAGAGTCGTCAGTGCAAAGTAAAGCTTCAAGCTGAAGAGAAATGTAACAAAAGAAATGATCCTGGTACAAAACCTCCTAAATTCACATTATGGAAAAAAACCTCTGCCTGATGCACTCGTGAGATACTGAACGTTAACCAATGTTACCAGTGGTCACTTGAGGGTTGCAGCAAAGCCATTAACGTGGCTAATTGTATTCATTTATTTTATCATAATTTCAATTTTTTTCCACTCATAAACTTTGGAAACAATCCATGCTGCTGATGCCCGCTCACTTTGCTCAACTTCTGCTTCAGACAGTTTGCTTAAAACGCAGCAACGTAGCCAACAGGAGATAGAAGGTGAGGCCAACAGCCATCAGAATGACGGTCTAAAGCCTGCCAGGACATTTCGCTGGAAGAAGCGGGGTAGCACATCTGCCCGAGTTCAGCCAGCTTCCTTCATCCAAGTGCTCTCACTGCTGCCAGCCTTCCTTAAAGTTATATACGTGCGTAACTCGCTGCCAGGCTCAGACCCGTAAGCCTTTCAAAGGTTAAAATACACTTAGAGGACTATGTGCTTAGGGAACTAGACTGCAGCCAGATTAATTTATCTTAAGCTTATTAATTCCCGCAGAGTAAACATCAACACCAGCAAAGCAATTCCACTCCGTTTGACTTCAAAACTATTAACCAAAACAGGTTTGAAATAGTCTTCATGTTCCGCTATTTAGAAGCATTATTAGCGCATTCATTTAAAGATTAATGGAATTCTTTTTCAAGTTACCAACTCAGAATATTGCTCATAAAGCCTTTTTTAACACACGCTACAAAACCCCAAGTGTCACTGGTGGTCACAACCAGAAAGGAGCAGGAAAACGTCACCCCCCCAAACCTGTCAGGCAGCAGTTCCAGCCTCCAGCTGAAGCACAAGGCTGTAATTCATACTAAGCTGCTGCATAAAACGAGAAAATGAGTTCTCGGTTACAATTCAAAATTTCAAAACGTGATGTGCAGCTTGTGTGCTTGTCCTTGTAAAGTGCTCGGCTCTCACTGTCGCCAGTGCCGCGCTGGCCGTTACGCAAGAACCTCATTTAAGCAATTCCAGTCCAACCAGAGTGTTTCAGTTAACAGCCTGAATCGCTTTCAATTTATAGATCGCTAAAATGCTGGAGTGACGGTGAAAAAAACAACCCCAAAACAAAGGAACAAGAGGGTTCAACACTAGGCAAAACTCTCCTCGCACACAGGGGAAAGATTTACTTGAACTAAAAGCACAGACTATAACTTCCACCGAAACTTCTCATAAGCTGTACCCAAGGAACGGACCTTTGAAGGAAGCTGCAAATGTCCTGGTCTAGAACATCAACCCAGAATCACTTGCTTAAATCAAAACGGAACAGATGCTTTTCCCCATACCCTGAATCCTCCTGGTTATCTTTTATCACTGAAGCAGATCAATGATACCCATACTATGCTCTGTGATGCTACAAAATAATTTATTTAATTAGTTTTAAGAATAAGTTCTTTCATGAAACGATGGACTGACATATCACAGCGATTTGCACTGGGTGTTCCCAGTTATTTTGAATCCTGCAATGCAGCCATTTGCTGTCCTAAAAAAAAAATAAAATCTTTAAAACAAATGTACTGACTGCTGTTGAGATCTGGTCCTGTAAGTGATGTAACTTTTACCACTGGCTCAGAATGAAGAACACTGACAGCTGAAAGGGAACAATAAATATACACCTCAAACCCAGCTTAGCACACCGTGAAAATTCTCACATATCGGTCACATCTCAAAACATGAAAAATATCCCAACTACCACATGGTTTTATCTGTTTGATAGTAATAAAAGAAAAAAAGATTTCAAAGTTTCCTAAAAAAAAACCACAAAACCACCACCCCCCCCCCAAAAAAAAAAAAAAAAAGACAGCAGCAATTTAAAAATTATTCTGGAAATATTTGGACTCTTGAGTGTACTAAGAAGAGTTGCCTTCTCCCTTCCCGACAGCTGGGAAGATTTTTAATTTGGTTTGCATCAATTTGGACTCAAAAATAAAACGTCAGAGCTCGGAGTATCACTAACCAAGTAAACCAAAAACGTATTTCCAACTAAGCAGCTGGAAAGTGAGCTAATTAATTTGGGTATTAAACACATACTTGAGCATAACGAAGTGTACAGAGGAGGAGGTTACTAAAGAACTTTGCAAAAAATATTGCTACAGTAGCATTAGGAATTAACAGTGCATCAAAGATTTAAAGTTTCCACGTTAATACAAACTGATCCAAGCCACAACGAACCACAGAATAATCACTCAAACAAGAAGTTAACCGCATTATACTTTACAGAAGCTAGGACTGGAATTTACCTGAACACCATTCACATGATTCAAAAAGATCCCTTCTAGGCTGGCACGCCTCCACTGGCACAGTGCCAGCAGTGTGTGATCAAAACAGAGGACTGCCTTGTGCATTTGGCTTTTTCTGAACGTTTGCAATCAAAGACTCAAATCTGAAAGAGCTTTTACATGTTAGAACTCAGTATCGCTGCCGCGTTAAATGTTTTATTTGTTGGTTGGGATTTTTGTGTGTGGACACGGTGTATAAAAGACCTTGAGAACTACAGGTCACGGAATTCATGTTAAACAGAAAGCTGCCCAACATTAATGTCAAAATACCTTTAAAAAGGCAGTTCATAGACAGAATAATGCATTTTACATTCAGATATTTCCTCTCTCAAAAGCAAAGGAATCTCAGAAGAAAAAAAATCAGTAGTGAAGGCCACATACTTTTTGCATTAGATGAGCTGAAATGCAAAAAACAATTAAAGCATCTTGTAAGAGAAAAAAAAACAAACAACAACAAACACAGAACTTCTGGGAAGTGATGATTTAGTTGATGGGGTGGTCAGCATAGAAACTGTTGGGAATGCTACAGCAGAACTGACCACAGGTACAAGGGAGCATGAACAGGAACATGGTACAGGCACCAACTAGAAAACTGTAACTTGCCAACTTGTAAACAAGAAAAAGCATTTCACAGATTAAAAGTTCTAGGGAAGTAAACTTCTTTAAATTATTTTGTCAGTTCAACCCTGATTTAAAAAAGTATGGCTAGCAAAAATACATAAGCCTCAGCATATTTATGAGTCTTGATCAGAGCAGCCATGAGTCTTTGATAAATGGCTGGAAACAAACACCCTTCTACTAAGGATGAAAGAAAAAATATTCCATTCTCTTCTTTCTGTCATTCCCCAATCCACACGCGTATACGCAGAATTCACATGATCCAAGAAGATCTTGATGCTGCTATAGGTTGAGACGCGGAGAGACGGGTGGAGGAAAACAGACAAACTCCCTTAAAATACTACGGGCCACGTCAACATTATTCTGGGCAATTTCAAGCGCCCTCTTGACTTCTTCAAAGGAATAGCCCTCTCCCATAAGTTTTGCAATTTTTGCATCCACATTTTCCGTGGCACTGTCAGAGCTGTATGCTTTCCTGTGGTGTATTTCTGGTGCAGTCCTCCGAGGGAGCGGTTTAGGGGGCCTGGCTGGTGCTTGTGAACCATCTGTTTCAAATAAAGGAGATAGGGATCATTATAAATTGGCTTAAAATTGCGTTTTAAGTAGGTCAAGCCTCACAAAGCAGTTTAAAAAGTAAAACTCTAAAGATACACGAAGAGATATTTTAATGCACCGATACATCTCATTTTAAAATTCGGAGAGAAGCTGAATTCCTCAAGCACATCCAAAATGCAAGCGATGTAGTGAAACACTATTTTAACAATATGATGCAAACATGCAGGTTACACTGAACTATCCAAGGCTGGAAGAAAGCACGATGAGACAGCAAAGATGGTGAAAATAGCCAGTCAATGTTTTAAAGGCTATTCACTCTCAACCCACAATTTAAGAAGTTTTTCTTAGTCTGGTTAAAAAATCAACCAAAACCCAACCCCCCAAATTTGATCACAATTTTGTTGGGGGCCATAAGATGTACAGAAGAGGAATCTAGCCAAATATGTGTGCGGGAGAAAACCCCTTCCCTTATTGGCACACCTTGCAGACTGCTCCATCAGCCACGGCTCATTTCAGGCACAGCAGCTATGCCCGCCCGAGTATGGAAATCACTGGTTCCTCAAAAAGAACCCAGGGTTTTTTTTTTTTTTCCTAGTCCAATTATTTCCAGTGGAGAGAACAGAACATGATCCTTCCTCTCCACCGCTTTGGGAATATCTTCCCTTTCCTTCTCTTCTATGGAAAGGTTGCCTCCACAGTTAACGCTGGTGCTAAGAATCATGATGTGCTGATGAAAAGAGCTAATAATCAAACTTGTTAATCTTCTCAGTCAAGAGGTCCGTGCTCAAACTTGGTACTTTACTGAAACCTCTTCATCCTCACCATTCCACAGTAAGAAGCTTAAATACAAGCAGGCATAGAGCAGAAAACACTTTCAAGAGCAAAGTATTTTTTTTTAAAAAAAGTCTTTAATCCTTCAAAAGGGATTCTAAAAAGTTCCATCAACAGTGACTTTGATAGATAAATTAAGAGAAATTTCTGGCTGTGATCCTTCCTGTTTACTTCCACTGACAGCAATGGCACTTTGCAGCATTAAGTACTTCAGAGAGAGTTTTTTAGTGATGAAAGAATATTGTATTTCTACTATTGCTGTTACAACACGCTACCCTACCGTAACGCCGGACAGAGAGAACTGCAAGTCAACTGAGTGCATTAAACACCTCAGAAGAATGAAAACCGTTCACAGTAGTGCACACGTCTAACCAAGGGGTATTCTTCTCTCAACTTAAGTTTCCATGTGTTCCAATGAGAGCATCGTTATAAATTTTAATTCCATTTCTTAATTCACACAAGGTAAGCAAATGGTACTTGTACCAAGATGGTGATAGTCATATGCCAAATGTATGAGAGTAATTTGATTAAAAATTCACAGTAAAGGGCTAAGATTAATTGTGTTCTCATTGAACTGCCCATCCTCCTTGCAAATGGTTACGACACAACCCGCAGACAGCAAGGGCTATTTAGTATTTGTTATGACTTTTTTCTCTCCCAAGATGTGAAGGATTATATAAATGCCAAACATCCTAGCAAATGGGATACATAGGACGCCAAGCATCCTAGCAGATGCAAACCTGATATGAGGCTGTGGAAGATCTATGAAACACACAGGTTTGAGAAAGTATCTACAGCTCAGGGAAAGTGGATAATCACTAAAAACCAAACCAGAAACAAGTTAACTTTCTCACTTCAATTCAGAAAACTCAAGACTGTAACATAGGCATATACTCTACCTTTAAAATAATGGTACATTATGTTAAAAGCAATTGGTTTTCTTTCAGAAACACTTCAAAAATGTTCTAATACGCACATTTCATTATGGACTTCATTTCTATTCAGGGTGAAACAAAATTAATTGGCAAACTTAACATTTTTCCCTGGGCTTGAAATGCAGAAGAAATGCCTTATGCATAGATCAGACCCTTCTGCGTGCGTGCTACATGAGATATTTTTTGCTCTACCCATTCTAATACAGGCTTTGAACTGCAGTTATTTCTTATATAAAACCTTCAATGTACTGAAGCTTCCAAACAAACTTTATTAAGCAATCACATCATTTAGAAAGGTCATTTTTAATTCTGTCAGCAGATTTGCAGCATTGGCATTTTAGTCTCACTACAGTGACATCTCTCCTTAGCCCTGATACTGGAAGATCTTCAGCCCCCCTCTCTGTCTCAATTCCCATTATTATTTTTTTAAGCACTGACATCTCTTTCCGTATCTTCACATCCGTATAAAATTTTAGCTGAAGCTGGGCATCACACTGGATCCTGAGCTTAAAGATACTAAGCCTAAGCTGCATATCCATCTGGACACTGCGATAGAGGTATTTAAGCAGGACTTTCCTCCCCAGCCTCCCATCCTCTGTGATGTTTCAGCCACCGTGGATGCCCGACTAGAAATTCAAAGAGATTTTCTAATTGGGTAATTCAATTAACAGCTTCCACAGCAAGGAGCTTCCTCTAGCATCGCATTTCTGCAATCCAGCACTAGCGTTAACCCTTAGGTAGGGGGTTAGCAGGGAGGCAGGCGCAGGCTCATGCTGTAAGCGTTTAAAAGGCACGGACAAAGCTGCCAGGGCAGAGCTCTGCGGCACGGTGGGAAGAGGGTATTTGTAAGGATGCGACTGTCTGTCCCTCCCTGCTGCGAAGTGCCCCCCCCTCTTTTCTTCCCTTGAGGCTCCTCCTCTGTGCTCTGCGGTGACTGAGAGAGCAGAAAGTGAGGAAGGGGTAACTGCACCAATGGGTCCTTCGAGCATGTTAGGTGTGATCACGGTATTTTGCATTACTGCAGAACATTATTCCCCTCCTGCAAGGTTAACTAAAATCCACCCTGAAAGAATATGGGACACCCTCCCTTTAACACCTGCCTGCGAAGGAATTTGTATTTGCATGCAAGTGCTTTAGCCAGGCCAGGTGAGTGAACAGGCAGCAGATGAATATAGGAATATACGTAACCAGCCCTTTCCGTCTGTTTCTTACAGAATAGCTAAATTCAGTAAAATACAGCGGGCATCTGCATTAGAGATTTTCTTCTACCTTTCCCACGTACTGTTGGTTGCACTTAGGTAAAATATGTTAAATATTAGCAATATCTCCTTCTCTTGCTTTTATTGTAACAATTCTTTTTATTTTTTTTATTAAATTTAAGAAGTTTGGAGATCTGTGCCTTTGGGAGAGTTAGGTGCATAATTGAGAGCTATTTCTTAACTATTCAATACTGAATAAGTTGCTGAATTAGAATAAATTTCTCGTTACGTGTTAACAATTCAGTTCAACACCCTGACAGCAGTCTTAAAAACAGCCAAACTGAAGCGAAGGACTCCCCACGCTACTCTAAGGAGCCAGTGGCTAAATTATAATTAGATTTTAGAGTGAACTACATTTCTTTTCCACCTAGTTCAAAGAACCACCAGAGAAAAGGTGTGAAATAAAGGATTTCCTAAGTGAAGGGATTAGTTCAGAATACACACAAAAACAAAAGTTCTGAATACATCACACTCTCTGCACTGTCTTTTCAAACCACAGATGAAGGTGCATCAGTTAATCCTGAAGCTCAGCAGTTCTGCTCCATGGAGTTACTGCCACTGTAAAAACAACTTTCCAATCCAGACTATGACATGATCTATCACATAGTTTTCATTTAATTGAAATTAAATTTAATATCTTGCCATACATCATGCTGATTTAAAACGTTATTTATAGCAAAGGTTGACACATGTTTTAGAAGATAGCTGTGGCAAACATACAGATAGAAAATGTGTTTATTAAGTAACGTCAGAAAGCTCCAGGATCTTAAGTAGCAAGCATCTTGCAGTCATTTAGAAAAATTAAAAATCATTCTACCACAGAATAGCAAGAAGTGCAGGAAAACTCCACAGCCTGAATAGGTAGTTGTATCTTTGTCATAATTTGTATTATAAAAAAAATTAAAATGCCCTAAATAAATCAGCTTATCACTGTAAGATCCCTCACAGTGTCACATAAAAACCACACATTATAAACCATCATTTTTTTCCTAGCAATGGGGGTAAAACCCCCCATAAACATTAGTATCTTAGTTGAGGTATCCTCCCCAAAGTTCTCCTTTTTACCAAAGGCATCACGCCAATTCTCAAATGTGCTATTCATTCGAAATCCTGTAGCATTCTTCAAGGCTCACTGAATTTCCCCTGTACTTTAAGTTGGAAAAATATATTCTTTCTTTCCTACCCCGGCAGAGTGGAACTACTGAACCTTCTGAGAAACTACATCTTCTTGAGAAGAAGAGACGTAATTACTATTAAAAAAAAATATCATTTTTCTGCTTGTGACTGTTGCAATTGAACACTGATGCTCATTAGAACTGAAAGACTAGAGAAATAAGTCCCTTCCTTTACATATTAGAAAAGAGTTTTCATGCACAATTCTCTTCTCTGAAGAACAAATAATGGTTCAAAGCATCACTCAGTTCCTTCTTTGTGTGGTCTCCCCACACAGCAAAATTATGTAGATGGGACCATCCTCCCCCTTCCCCATACACCATGCACACCTAAAGAAAATATTTGTCTAAAAATTGGTAAAAGAATTTTGAAATACAGGTAATACTGTTTACTATTTAAATTCCTTTGAGTAGCTTTCCTTTAAATACTATTAATGTTGCTGGAAAACCATAAGTTTTGCTTACAGAATTTCTTCTTAGGGAAGAATTGCTTCTACTGTACCTGTTCCATTGCAAAAAGCAGACTGCATTTTAATTGGGTTTGGTTCTTGTTTTATTAGAAATTTTATTACAGTTTTCTCAGAAGTTCCAACAAACATACTAGCAAAACAGACGAGAAAAATAACGCTTTAAAGAGTGAAGCTACTTTTTTTTTTTTTCAGGACAATGAAACAAAGATGGAAGAGAGATGCATGTGGTCCCTGCAGGACTTCTGATCTCTTGTAAGCTTTAGAAGGGGCAGAAAAATCCCTGCCTTTCTCAAAACCCAAGGATCACCAGAACTGACATAAGCATTCAGTTTGGCAGCTAGGGAAATCGATGCCATGCTACACCCACGGACAACAGGTAGCCCCTTCCACCTATACTGCAGAACTTTAACCTCCTTCTATCCTTTGGTGCTTTCATATTTTTGTAAAGCGGTATTACCATTGCCATTTACTGCCCAGAATAACAAAAAAAACTCGCTGGACTTTATGGATGAGAGTTATTTGCTTCATAAAGCTGTAATTTTCTACAAGAACAATTTTCTACCTTACCTGAAGAGGGAGGAAGCTGATCGTAGTCTTGAGATGTCCTGTTTGTTTTGACAGTTTCTCCAGTTACTCTACGAGCAGGTGGCAAAGGAACGTGACCGGCTATCGGGTCAAAATGGGGATCTGTAATAACAGAACAAAAAAAGTGTCTTAAAATAATTAGCAGTAATATTTGGGGGACACATAGAAGCTAGGCTTCAAGCAGCCTCCCTTCAGGTGGAGGCGAGGCGAGGTGTGCCCCCGGAGCACGTCCATACACCCGCATACATCAAGTCCAACGCGTGCACAGCAGCCACTGAGAAAGGAGAAATTCACACCTCTGAGCTGTGATTAAAGCAAACCTAGTGGTACCCACAGTTAGGTGAATTTCAACTCCAACAGGCACGTCGCTATGTCCTGAAGTGACAAAACCAGGAGCGGGGCTCAGAGGTGGTCTGTCCTGCACGAGCATGACCAGAGACATCCCAGCTCTTCAGTTTGCTTAGAGCTTGGGGACACTTCAACGCTTTGCAGGTCACAAAAACTGCAGGGCAGGTTTCCCATCTGTGCAGTCCCAGCTATGGGTAAATATTAGAGGGACCAGTACAGGCTGTGACTTTTCTCTCTTTTTTTTTTTTTTTTTTTTTTTTTACAAAGCTTTTACAGGCTTTTCAGTTCTCTCTGATTACAGAAACAGAATTTTAAAAATCAGAGAAAACTACAGTCCTGGTATATTGTATCCTTTATGTCCTTTTTTTTTTTTTTTAATTTTCTTGGCTATTGAGGATGCAGCTGAGCAAATGTTAACATCATCCCGGACCTGGCTTCTGCTCTGGACTTATGAATGTGTGTATGTGAGTGCAAATTTTTGCTGTTGCTGATGATGAGATTATTATTCTCATCTGACAAGCTCTGATGGATAGCTGAGAAATCACCCCCAAGACTTGTATGGAAACCAATCATCAAAACCTCATCATAAATCTTCTACAGCAGTTTATTTGACAAGATGCAAAGTAAGTAATATAGCTTTAAAAAACCCGTAAGAATAAAAAAAAATTAGATGACTCCACGCAACCATGCATGCCTAAGTAGATGTATACACTTCTATGATTAATGAAAACTGCAGCTATAAAATTGCATTCACTATACAATATGAAGAACAATACATGGCCATAGCTACATTTTCCAGATTTTTAAACAAAAGCTATTTAATATTTTTTTTTAACACTACCTGTGACGTTTCTTAAGATTATTTGGAAATAACACTTAATAACTTAAAAATCTGCATGTTCCTGGGAACCGCACACCGACAGACGGAGTCTGTGTGCGTCCATCCGTGTGTCAGGGCTTCCATTTTTCCTCTCCATTCCTACCAGACCTGGATGATGTAGTGTGTGCTCCTGCACCAGTTGGCACAACTGAAGCACCCGTTCAGACTGGACTGCTGAAAATGAGATTATTTTTAGTTTGAAGTGTAGAAAATAAATTCGTTCCTGGCTCTGTATTTACGAAGATCAACCTTTACATCCTGTAATGGGCTAAATCTTGTTACCTGGATGCATTGTATGAGAAAGTGAGACACTGAGCTGAACGTACATTGTAAAATGTACGCAGTTTTGGCAAATTCCTCTATGTCAGGCCTTGATTGGTGGCAAAAAATACATAATAAAAACATTCTGTAAAAGGTCACTCCAGCCTAAACTAGCTCACTTCCATCCCACAGCTACTGTCATTCACAGAGGTCAGGCAAACACCCGACCACTTGTCATCTCCAGCCTGGCCATCCCGTGATGCTGCCGCCAAAACGCACCCGCTTCTCCCTCTCCGTACAGCTTCTGAGAAGAACAGACAGGAGGAGAAAGGCATCTGACCACACCATAAGGTAGATAATCACTGAAAATATTCCTGGGTCAGGTAAACTTAAGATACCAACATCCTCTGGAAGGTTCCAGAGATAAAAAAAATAAAATAGGTCACTTCACAGGTATGCACTACAACCCACAACACCCCTGTTGTAACTTGCAGCAGCAGCAAATGCATTTAGTGTCACCTGACAAACGCTTTTCAACTCCAAGACAAAAGTCATAAATCATGAACATAGCTTTCACACCTTTTACGAGCAAAACACCGACTGGAAAAGGCTCTCAGTGGTTCACCGGGAAAGAAAGGTGAAACCGTGACTTACCAAAGAGGTTACAAACCACCGGCACCTGCAGCCATCTGCAGCAAAATTCTACTACAGTTCTAACCAAGCAGGATGCTCTATTCCCTGATTTTCTAGTTTTTTCCACAAGTTCCAATTTGAAAATAAACCCCAGACATTATGTTTTACTATAGAAAACAACAGAGCTGGCAAAAGGATGGAGACTAGTACTGTGGATTAGAATGGAAAACTTGGCACTTCACAAGTAACAATTCTTACTGGAAATGTACAATTTACCAAGATATCTAGGATGGTAGAGAAATAGCAGCCTTATTTTGCTTCTTTGTGATAAAGTAGAAGTTGTATTTTTATACTCTGAGTTGTTTCATCTCCACCATTAAACCCCCCTCTACTGTTAATATTTTTTAAGTATGAAATATAGTCAAAACACTCTTCTGAAGCCTCATGACAACGCTATCTCAGAACAGATAAGCTTCCGAAGTAAAGGAAAATGCAATTAAATACGCTGTTTCCTTTGTATTCCTACCGGGATGAAGGAAGAGCTCGTGTCCCGACGGGGGCCGGCTCCCCGAGCCAGCGGGCTTCGTGTGCTCGATCATGCTGTGCCGCGCAGGCGGCGGTGGCGGTGGGAGCGCGGGTGGCGAGTTATCAAATGTGTCTTCACCTGCAGTTTAGAAAAGAATTATTAGATGAGCAAAACTTTATTAAGACCCACAGAACACACAGTGAAGCTTAAACTTTTATTTTCTGGCTGCTGAGGCTTTTCCTCCTAGGGTTCGTCTAGCAGTTCAGCGACTCCAGCAATGAAACCGTAAACCGGACCCTTGCTACGCACAATCCTTCAAACACACGCTCCGAACGGCCCCTCGCAGTGCTCCATCTCTTTTCTGGGGTGGGGCAGGGGGGACGGCGGTTTCCTTTGGTGGCTCAATTGCAAAGAGTGTATTACGATGGAAGGTTCACTGAATAAACAACCCCGTTTCAGTGGCTAAGCAAATGTATTTATATTCAAACAGCTGTGCTGACTACATAGAATCTGCTACATTTACACCGTGTATTATTTGTACGTGCTGTTCTAAAGCTCTGACCCCAGGTATAAACTGAATTTTCTAGGGCTTGGCAGAAGGCTGCACCCCGTACACAGAGGGGGTGCAGAGAGGACTGGAGCTACCAAGCCGAGCAATTTTTATCTGTTGTTCTGCCTCCAATCCTGTGTCCTCTCGCAGCTCAGGAACACTTCAGGGACCAGAGAGAGTTCAGTGCAGGAACACAGCAAATGGTCAAAAGCTTTTATGGAACCAGAAAATGGGGTGATGACACACAGAGAGCCCCGCCGCCGAGGCTGGCAGTGAAGGGGTGGGGGTGGCCAGGCGCAGCCCCCGTACATATGCAGAGCTCACCCAGTTCTGCATCGGAGGACAGAACAGAAATCAGGGTTGGAAAAGAAAGCTTTTGGCGACTGGAGGCAGCAGTGAGTCTTGAACTGTCCCTTGACAGTGGAAAAATCCCCAGAAAAACTTACAAATTTAATTTAGTTTTCTTTGACCTAAATACCACCTCTATGGCATTCCTCTTTGTATTTGATAAAAGAAACAGAATTATTTAGGCTACAATATGAAAAACCTTCCACTCTGGCATTAAATTGCAATCCTCAAACTTCCTATTAAGGGACAAAGAATCGTGATTTATTTTAGGGGAAATGGTTTTGCTTTTCTTTATAGCTTGAATACAGATTGAGTATGACTTTTCGTCTGTCTGGCACGAGGGCTTACAGACAGACACCAAGCACAGACCACTGACACAACCATCGACTCACAGCTGTAACGCTTAGCCCATAGCTCCTCTGGTACTCTTAACATACTCAGCACTGGTTTCTTTGCAATAAACATGGTATTTGGTTCATCTAGGCAACGTTAACCATTAAATGTAATCAGCAAAAAGTCTGCAACCTAAAGGGGGCACCAGAAGATCATAATCGGAGGGTGTCCTGTTGAGCAAAGAGCTGTGTTTGGGGTTGTCTCTGGTAGGAGGTCGTGCAGGTGGCAAAGGTACCGGAGCAGTAGGTGCATCATAGGCATCTCCTGAATGACACAATCACAAGAAGTGAATGTTTTCTTGCTGTACCCCTAGAACAGCACAGAGTAAGTTTTCTTGCTAAATAGGGGAAAATAAAAACATACCTAACTCTGGATGCTTTGATTTCTTCATCTCGGAAGCGGCACCGTGCGTTCCGTTCACCACTCCAGCACACTGCCCGTTCTCACACACCCTGGAGGCAGACACGGGACAGGCAGCCGTCAGCCCACCATCCAGGTACTAACTCCCACAATGGCCAAGTACTTGAGCTGGCAGTGCATTATATGTGAACAAGTAAAAGGCGATAAACTGCACCAATTTTAAAAATCTATGCTTTCTTATATTGAGAGCAGCTACTGGTTAACCATCACTAAAATCCTGCTTTGGAGGATTGCACTGTTTTCCTGGTGAGGCGCTGGCGTGGCTTAAATAACTTACTCAAGGCTGCGATACAAGATAGAGAAGAACTAACATTAAACATAGTCCCCACTTCTGAGCTCAGGTCATTAGTTTATTCACACAGTTAAGCCACAGGCTCAGTCCGATTTCACCTTCCCACTGTTGCATTTTGCCTAGCAGAAATACGATAAAAGGAAATGTGGATTTTGGTAGTTATCCACATTGTAGAAGACATAAAAGTAATTAAACAAAACAAAACAACAAAAAATAAATCAAACAGAATGCTGCAAGACACAACTAGCAATAGCAAATTTCAACTAAACTCTTAGCCAAACATTAAAAATTAAAATAAAATAAAATAAAAATGGAACCAGTCAAAAGAGTTTCACAGGCACCTGGTAATTTCTGTAACAAGAAGCTGAGTCTCGCTAATACTTCTATCACAGTCGACTGTTTTTTTTTGTTGTTGGTGGTGGTGGTTGTTTTTTATTTTAATGGAAGCATATTATGCTCTCAGAATTAAATATCAGTATTAAATTAAATATGAAATAATCTAAACTAAACACACAAAGTTGCCTATAATCTTGTCAGAAAAATATTGGAGATTATTTTTGTCAGATGACTCTGTTCAAACATGGCAGGGAAAAACATAGAACAAAAACCTTTTCATAACATTAATCATTGTTTAAATAAATGTAAAAGAACTGGGAAATTACTCCTGTCATTGGAACCGTAGACCCTGCAAATCCTGAAAGAACCAGAGAGTTTCTCTGGAAAAAGGCCACCATGCTAAGCAATTCCAGCTTAAAAATAGAAATCCCAACGCACCATGCACCATCATTACTAAATACTGGCAAATCTGCTGGAGCTATATACAGCTAAAAATTCAGCTTTTGGGCTGCTACCAGTACTACGAACATTAACAAACCTATCAGCCTTGGCCATATGGATAGGAGGAATGAGTAAAGGTCTGGAATCATTTGGAATATATAAACAGGAAAGAGGAAGAGAAATTGTGGCTGTGGCCCCAAGAGTTATAACTAGAGGTAATGAAATAAATGCAAGAATAATTGCAAGACCTAAAACCAAAAAAACCCAACATCCCCCACTCCAATGGCAGGAGCAATTTTGTTATGAATGAGTTGCCCCAGGGAGGTGGCAGAGGAGGTGTGGATTCCCTCCTTGACATGAGATGGGTTCAACCTCCCAAATGCAGTAGATGCAACACTTCCTCGGCTCCTCAGCATCTACACCCACTAAGAATTTATTCTACTTTAATTTGAATCTATTCTGCATTTTTAATAGTCTAACCAGCCACAGGCAGCAAGATAATTTAACACGGCACCACTTCAGAAGCAGTCAGGTCATAATGAGCCCAGCTAAGTGATCGGCTTACAAATGATGCTGAAATACCTGTCTGCATCAACAGTAAACACCAGAAAGAAGGGCAGCGAGCAAGTACCAGCAAGCAAGCCCTCTGTCCTTGCCTTTTCCTTTCGGAAAAAAGTTTTATTAGGAAAAGACAGCTAATGTTATAATGTATCAGTCTTCTAATAGCAGCCTAATTAGTAATGCTCAAATTCCTTCCCTCCATTCCGTATTGCTGAATTCACCCATACCTGGGCAGAGATGGGCAGCTCTAACAAACCAATTACCTGATCTGCCAGGAAAAAAAGACTGTGAATCATTTTTTGTCTCATTCTTATAGTATTTTTAGCATTGTCACGTCTACTGGTGAAAAAGCAAAAAGTCTTAAGAAGCAATCCAAATTTGGGGGTAGGATAGAAGAATTATATAGTTCCTAAATTATAAAACACCCAGAAGAAATTTTTTAGGCTCTTTACTGAAAACTCTAAGTACTCTCCAAGAGCTGAGGAAGCAACACTTTAGGAAGAGGTAAGAGAAGGTGACAGTGGGGAACAGAACTGAAAGGTGCTAAAAATTTATGACAATTAAAAAAAAAATAATATTGCTGTTAACAGTTTTGCTAAACTAATACTGAAAAGTTTATTGACACTCCCCTCCCCATGAGATTAAACAAAGTGCATTAAAAGAATACAGCATCAACCAGAATCAAAATTATTTTTGAAAGCCTGTATCTCAGCTTTCACATCTAAGCAGTGGCATTAGCTAGGAGGAGGCATTTTAAGTATATGGAACATCATATATATCCATACACAAAAAAATTCAACAGGATTTTTTTTTTCTTAATGCTTAAGAAAATGGTTTGTTTTGAGTTAAAATCCGTATCAGAATATATAATAAGAAGACTTAGTGGATTTAATCATAGAGCAACCTGAATGGCAAACTGAGGTATTTCCTCTGTAGCAAGACCTGGATTAATGCTGAAAAACCCCTACAATAAGCACAAGACCAAGCATATTATCTAAAAAATAAACCAAAAAGTAGTAAAAAAAAATCTTTGAAATCAGCTTTCCACCTACAGACTACTAATAATTCTCATGGCCTGGTGAAATCCTGCACCAGCCAACTGAAAGCACTCAACTCTTTTCTGCAGAATACCAGAAAACGAGAAGTTCCTAGTTTTCCAGCTGGTTATTTTCTCAAGAATTTTTCAGGGTGCATCTAGATATTAGCATTTCAGTCCAGGTCAGGAGTATGAATTGAAAGAGACCACTACAAGTCACCCCCCCCTTACAGCACCTCGGTTTACGTTGCAGAGGTCTCGGAACGTGCAGACTCCAGGGCTTCTGGATGAGGTTATCTCAGAAGACCTTCTGCGGGAGCTCCTCCAACGTACTGCGATTACTAAAGGGTACTCCAGCCACGGGACCATGTTAGGGTTGGTCTGAATCCAAAACTTCCCAAAACACACATTGTGGATCAACTGGTCCCCTCTACAGACTCACTCCTCCAGCACCACACTGCTTACTAACCCAGACACAGCCCTCAAGCCACCAAGCCAAGGCAACAGGTGACATCTGGCTCCCATCTGATGCGGATGACTAAGGACGGTTTCATCCTGTGTAACCCTGGCCATGCAAAAACTCAGCCTCTGTTAGATGGCTTTGCATGGTATGGAAAGACATTCCCATGCAGAAGCATAACATGCTCAGATAAAAATATGACGTGGGTAACAAGGATTAGGACCTTGGAATTATTTCTTTTGCTTCCCACTTTTTAGCTTGGCCAACACCGAGATTTTAATCCATAATTTTTGTTGGTTTTTGTTTGGTTGGGTTTTTAAAGTCTCGTATGCTAGATTGCAAGTTAAGTACTCAAGATCAAAAAGCTCAGACAACTGTGTAATGTTCACCTCCATGCAGTGAAGGTTGGATCAGCATTTCTGTTAACAGAAATACTAATATTTCTGTTACATTAGAAATAAAAAAGACAAGATTTTTTTAACCTGCATGCAAGGTGATCAGATTATGACCCTTCTTCCACCTGTTCTAAATTCTGACGGAAGAGGTCTAAATATTGTCATTGGCTAATTTTGGGATGAGAGAGATGTCGAGCTTTAATGATGGTGGATCCTTGACATCACATTCTGACAGAGAGAGGAAAAACTGGCAATATGTCAATGCATTTTTTTTTAACAGCAGAAGAGTCTGAACTTTTTAGATGAAAACTTTATTTTAGTATCATACTTTTGACCTACAAGACCAGTAGAGAATTGGCCCTTCTTTTCCCCCAAGACTAATTCTCTTATTTCCAGACATTCAGATTTTTTTATGAGTCAAAGACTAAGAAGTTCACCCAGAATGACACAGCCTTCAGTCGCCACGTCCCTTGGCTCCACATCGCCTTGCCATGATCCATTAATAATTCACAACTGTGAAAGTCTAGAGATATTATTTTAGAACACAGCAAAAAAAGATACATCCCATCTGATTTTTTTTTTTTTTAAAAGTTCTCTTCCTGAGAAGCAGAAAGAAAATATGCTGTGAGAGAGGCTCAAAGAGCTAAAAAGACACAGTACACATGGGACAGAAAGGGAACAGAAGTACGTACACACAGCTGCCAAATTCACTGCGTTACTTCTTAAATCATATAAAATGCGAAAGTTTAAGATTTTTGAGGCTGACTTTGAGAATTTCAGTCAGGATTCTCCTTAAAACCAAAATGCAAGATTTGGGGGGGCTGAATCTCCAGGTCAGTTTTGAAAACCTCAGTTTAAAGGACAAAAAGGATCCGCTGCAGAAACGGTGTTCGGAGGCAAACCCCCCACCCCTCCCCCCAGTCCTGGCACAACAGCGGCACGATGAAGTGAACCTCGCAGGTGTGTGGCTGTGGCAGTGGTCAAACGAAACAGAGACATGAAATCCAAGCTTGAAGAGCTGAGACGCTTGAGAAGGCAGGCAAGCTTAACCAGCGTTACAAACGCTGAATCCAGTTACGTTCTGGAAAAAGCAAGAGTTTTGGGAAATAAGTTGCCTTCAAGGCTGCTAAATGACCTTACCGAGCAAGAGGTTTGATGTTATGACCGTGAGGCGGTTGTGAGCTCAGTATTACAGGATGTGAAGAGGGAACTTTGTATTCATCATCATCATCGGTGTGATCCCTTGATTTATCAGACAGGGAATTTGCTGAAGGAACAGGGCACCTAAGGAGATGAGCAAAAGATCAGTTCTGTTTTCACTATTACATAATTGACCTCACTGTAATACTGAAAATACTCTCTTCCACTGACACCACGTCAAACTAAACCTTGTAAGGCTTTTTTGTCACTAAAAATGCCCAGAGAAAAGGGCAGCTGACCTCAGAGTTAAACAGCTACTTTAAGCAAGCACAACAAAGCAGAGAATTGCAAAGAATTAGAGTACCAAACAAGCACTTACAAGGCTTAACTTGTTTGCACTTATCAAAAGAACCGAGCAACAGTTAATTCAGGACAAACATTATTTAGCAGGGCTCAGCGAGGCAGCAGACTCGCACCCTTTCAGTGGAGTCTTGTTCCAGCCACAACATTACCAAACGCTCAAAAACTTGCCTGTATTTTACATTGTTCTTACTCCAAACAATAATTGTCTCTAATTGTCCCCGCAGACAGTGGTTTATATCACATTGTGAAAGCAGTGGAAACCCAGGAAGGCGGCAGACCTCACAATCTCCATTTACAGGTACCAAGTTCTGTCATGGAAAACACTGCTGGGTATGAGATTTCTCTTTAACTAAAAAACTAACTCCCACTAGCTGGTTTTCTGTTAAATGAGTGTGATCAGAACAGGCAAAAATGTCATTTTGGTGAGCAAGTAATTTTTTTAGGTATTAACAAGCTCAACAAATCTTTTGGCCTTGGTAAAAATATAACTAGTGAGGTTACAGGTCTAACAATCAGCGTCACCTTTTATACATAGAACATCTATAGCAGTTACTCCAATACATCAAGATAAATAAGGAACTCACAAAATACCTGAAACACAAAAGCTTACATTAAAGACTTCATTTGACTTCAGCTTGACCATACATGAAAACCACAAACAGAAGTTTGGTTCTTAAACTAGCTGGACGTGAAGAGTAGTAAGTGTGCAACTTCAAAAATCACCTGGATAGTACATTATGCAATGGAGAGCAACTTAATTTTTTGTCACCAAAAAAAAGCCAACAGCTAGAGGACCCCGAATAAAGATGTGCAACGCATCTACACCCATTTTGATCCGTGGCCTACAATTACGGTTACTGGCCCCTGAGCTGAACTACATGCTGCACTACGAGACGCATCTACTTCGTACATCATTTAGGGAAGTTCTGAAGGACCAGAAGGCACTGCAAGAAGGCAGTGGACATACTTTCTCCTACTGTGGTCTAGTTTGATTTTATCGTGAGGGCCAAGGGCTGAAATGACAGGCCATGCCTATCTCCTCAGTTTTTCAACAGACACAGCACCTGACACAGAGCACGCTCCTTCACAAAGGAGAAACACCTTAGGAGAAACACGGTAGGTGATGCCGCACGGCTTCAGGACGTCAGGGCACTCTGTGAACAAAAAGGAATAACTACCTACCACCAGCACTAGCCAGTCACTAAATAAACAAATCAACAAAAAATGGAGAAAGAAAAAGAACTGAGAAAGAAGGGGGCACGTGTGCTGCTTTTGTTTGGATACATTCAAAGCCTCGAGCTCCCTAGCTACTTCTCAGACACTCCGTCCTTCAATCCGTCACATAATTTTGACTTCAGGAACAAGTTCACGGAAGATGGGAAACCAGCTTCTGCAAAGACCTACCAGCCAAAGACGGGGGAAAGAATATTTATGGCACCGAACTGCAACCCCCCTACTGAAGTTTTCAACTCCCTTTTCACACAGCAGTGGGAAATTGCTTTTTCCATCCTTGATTTCTAGGCAGACACGAGGTTTGTGTCACTGCTCTACGGCCATTTAAAGAACAGACGGTAAAAACTGCACCAGGACAAGAAGAACTCTGCGGTGCTCTCAGGCAGACAGTCGGAAGGCCACAAAGAATAAATTTTCTCATTTCTGTGGATGTGCAACTATTCTCACATGGCAATCCAGCATGTTCTGGAGATGTTACATATATGTGTATGTGTATGCATATATATATACACAGGTGCACGTGCGCCTGTGTTTTTTCAAAAATAATCACTAATTGAATTGCTGGCTTCTGCAGACAGCAATGTTTCAGATATTAATATCTCAAACAGAAATGCCCAATACTGACCCAGCCAGGTCGGCAGCATTGTTTGAAGCCCTCTTCAAAGCCTGTTACTGGGCAAAAACAATCAACCCCCCTTCTCTGCTAAGAAGTCACTGGTTTGGAGGTAGTACTAAAGCCCTAAATTTCAAGTCTCTTGCTTCTGAATACAGTGCAGCCTTAGATAAGTCTTTCACACTAGTAAATCTCTCACTACCTTTAAAGTGAGGAATATACTTGTCAAGTTGTAAATATTATTATGCGAATAATATTTGAAAGGTGCTTTAGATTTGTAAAGCAGTAGAAGAGTTAGAGTACTAACATATAGCTAATATAGTCTCCATCAGAGACCTAAAATTGTCCTATACTTTCATAACATTTTACTAGTATTTCAGATTTCATATTTTTTAAAAAATCGTATCATCCTTCTAATTTACTCCAATTGTAATGATATTTGACTCCAAACCTCTTGCACTGTGCTGGTAGACATCTATCCCCTCTTCTCCGTGATTATTGAAATTTCTTTGAGATCAAGTTGTTTTATTAAATCTCTGTTATTCTAAGACTAACTATAGTACTACAGAAAGCCACCTAGTAAGATAAATAGACAAATATTTCACAGTTTCTTGTAACTAAACAGATGAACATTGTCATTAGAAGTGAAGACATGCAAAACTTAGGCATCTGTTTATCAAGCTGGTGAATTTTTCTATAATTAATTAAAAAACTTCATTGCTTTTAGAACTTCAGGAGATTTGTGTACAGAGGAATACAAAGCTGACCAGTTTACTGTATTTATGCACACTGTATTTCTATATTCTCTAGTTCCTCTTCTTACTTAAGTGGAAATATTTTAAAGTTGAAAATCCAAATTACATTCTGGTAGGCGAAGACTTTGTGTTTCTGGTTGCTGAACAGAAGGCTAGATGTCGATCTCTTTTATCCCACTGAGCACCAAGGGCCGAAGGCAAAACAGGAGAAGGAGTGAGAATCCATTTGTGCCCGGCCACCTCATGTCCAGCTTAGCTGTAAACAGAGCTCCAGGGAAACGAGCACCTCACACATTCAGAAGTATTTCAGGGCAAGATTCCCTTTCCATCGTGTACTGGTGAACTGACTGACAGGACTCGGACATAATGAACTCGCAGTCCCAGGTATTTTGGTTTGGATCAGGACCGTGCTTCTGGAATGAACCCTCCGACCTCCCCCGCTTACCACGCTTTGGTTTGCACTCAGGAGCGCACCACGTGAGCACCTTTCAGATTAAACTAAAATATAAGGTAGGCTCCAAGCGTGCCCTTACTACATCCCGATCACTACAGACTGTTGAAATCCATGGGACCAGACCACAGCCAGCTGACCTGCTGCCCCATCACACGTACAGTACAGGCAGCAGCTCCCTGCTGTCAACCCTTCTGTCCTGCGCAGAGTGCTACCTGACAGTGCGGACAAAAGCTTTAATCTTGCAATGCCTTAAACTGTTTCAGCGAAGTGTTAAGTGATATGGACCACAGGATCAACGCAGCGCTTGTCAGCTGCTTGTGGCCCTCAAGCAACCCAAGATGTACACAAAGCAGCTCTCGCTCGTTCTCAGAGGAGGACACAGTTTTCTGTTTGCCACAGAGTAAGCCTGAGAATTAGCAATGACAATTAGCACAGAACCCCCGATGCATCCAGATCCACTGGCCCATCGGGCTATGAGCTAGGGACCTGTGCCCTCCAGCGCATCACCCCCCGGCTGCGGGGAACCCGCGCCCCGCAGTGCCCCTCCAGCACCACCGTGGGGGCACCACGGCAAAGCCTTGCGTCCAGGCAGCCGGGATTCCCAAGCCGCGGTCATCTTTACTGGAACCGTGATCGCACCTCCAGAGCCTGTTGGCAAGGCAGAAGGGAGAGCACGAGGATAAAAACCTTTCAGTTCCACTTTTCCCCCAACTACCTCAAAGCAACTAGATTTGCCCAATATATTCATACACTACAAGAGGCAGTCGGAACTGGGTGTCTCATTACATACTCGAAACCCCAGACACTCTCCCAGAAAATATCACTGGGGCATAAAGCACTTTCAAGACACAGGGGTCAATTTTTTATTGATGTAGCATCTACTCACAGGAATAAAACAATTTGAAAATCACCAAGTTTTAGGGAAGAAGGTGTCTGTATCTTTGGCACAAAAGTTTTACTTATTTTTTTCAAGAATAAAATAGCAACTTGATCAAAACGGCTAAAAATAAACGGACATAATTAAGAGCAGTCCAATAAAAGACTAACTGTTTTCACATGTAGGGCCGGCAATGTAGTGGCTGAGTGGAAAATAACAATCCTGGCTAACAAGTTCCCAACATTTCCTTATTGAAGTACAATTAATAATAACAATTTTTAGTAAAATGAAAACAAATCAGCACCGTTTCCAGAAAAGGACCGACAGTAGTGCTTTTCTATTACTGTAATTTAGGAAAGAAAAAAAAAAAAAAAGAAAGGTCATAATTGTAATGCATTCAGTAAAACTGATCAAACATGGCAATCGGGGACATTTTAGAACTGTGAAGTTCCAGCGGCGGCTCATTGAAATCAGTCTGAATCATGAGGCAGCACATACACGCTCAGTGTATCCTTCAGTCCAACCCTTGGAATTACAAACTCACGACAGTAACTTGAAAGAATAAAATGCCTCGGAGCTGTAGGGAGCAAACTGGCTCTGAAGCCACAACTCCGCAGAGATCGGAGAGTAGGAAAAAACGAGAAGCCTGCTCCAGACTGATTGCAGTAGCACAGCTGTGGAAAGCCAGAGTAGCTTGGACGGAGTACGGCTGCACATATTTCTGTGGGCTTAGCGCAGTCAATTTAACAAGAGGAAAAATATACTGTAAAAATATTCTTGCCGACATTTCAAATTAAATCATGCTAAATATTATTTAGGTTACCTTTTGGAAAGCAATTGTTATGGTTGGTGGAAACATTAAACTTATTAAACTTGCTATTTTTGAAAATTCTCCCCCCACCCCCTCCATTTTTCCACCCACATATTGCCACATGATAGTACAGATTATGGGGTATTTTCTAGGGGTAACAAAAGCCTAATTTGATTTTTAAAAATTTTTAAAAAGTAAAAATTTTAAATTTACACATTCGTGTTCTGAAGAAAAACTAAAAATTAATTATTGTATGTTGTTAACAGCCATTCCATGTGACATTTTAGTAGTTGTTAATCAGATAATTTTAATTTCTGATCCCTATGTTATATATTGATACTCATTACATTTTAAAAATCAAAACTTAAAATATGCTGTATATTTTTTAAAAGGTGTAAGTACAAAGCCAAACTGGAAATGAGAGTTATTTTCTTCCTCAGAAGTCTGGTTTTAGCAAATGAAGATTTTCTCTTGGCTGGCAAATGTCTGTTCTCAGTTCAGAAGGCTGCAGGTAACGAAGGTGATTCTTCTGCCCAAGCTGAAGACCACCCTAGCTTTGCACTGGTGGGACATGGATTTCATGCCTGTCCACATTGCTACTGGACTCTCCAGTGAACAGTGTATGGAGTATGTATGTGCTGTACTTTTGATTCTAGGCTCCATTTGCAAAGGTCTGAGTAAAAAATGGGGTATTCATGAAAAGAATGTTTTGGTTTTTTCAGCGCTACACAAAGTAAAAGTAAGAATCTTCCCCTCTTCGGAGCTCAATTGGCTTTGGAATATCAAAGTATTTCATTTGTCTAGCAGAGCCGTTGCTTTCTCCTTCTGACAGAGCGTGGACACCCCGGGGTTCGCACCGTATCACGGAAGGGGTGGTCAACCCGAGGAGCTCAGCTGATAAGGGCATGGATGACACGAGGTAGCCAAAGGGTGCTCCTGTGATACCCTAACTCACTCAGGTTACATCCCAACAGGCACTTACACAAATGTCTGGATTACGTTCTGAAATTCGCTTCTGAAAAGCAACTAAACATGGAGAACTTCAACCTGGCAGCTGCTCCCCTTGGAAACATGCTTCTGAATGAAAAAGCCAACGCCCCACCGCACCTTTATTCTAGCGCTCAGGAAGAGAAAACCCAGCATATTAATGAAATGCTGAAATGTATTTGTCTTTTATGTTACTGCTAAGTGCACAACAATGGAATGAGTGCTGAAGATACAGCAAAACTCCAGACTAAAGAGAAAATTCTTAGTATTAGTACGTAGTGACAGCCCAATTATTTTATTTAACAGCAAGAATCACAAGTAGCGCACTAGAAAGAAGCTGTAGGATAACATCAAATGTTGAGATATGCTTCGATTTCCTTACAAAGCCATGAAAAATTGACAAAACTATATCATAGCACTTCCAGGCTTTCTAGTTTAAGTATCTCTTGTTCTGTAGAATATCTTGTGTGATTCAGAGTCCAAAGACACTTGCCATGCACAGCAGTATCTTGGTACCTAACCAACAGTCGTGTTACTGGAAGACCAAGAGTAGTCTGCAACTGGAAATGACAAAATTTCCCAAATCATATTCTGGAACTCAGGGAGGTTAACCCCACTTGAAATTATATAAAGCATTTTTCTTTGGTTGGGTTTTAGCCACAACAGAGACAAGATACTGGTGTGAGCCCTGGATAAATCCCCATGAGCAGAAAGCATGGCTAGATGAGGGGCAGGACACACACAGATCACACTCTCTACCCCAGCGCTTTCCCTGGAATCTCTCATCTGCTGCGACAAATAGCTCTGACCACACTTCTCCTGCAGTAGTAGAAGCAAAACCAGACAGCATCTGCTCCCACTGCCAAATGTCTGGAGTAAGATCTCCCACAATTCATTCTCTCTTCCTATAAAAATGTAGTATGTGCAGTTAACATTAGAACTGCTCCCACTCAATCAATACAATTTACATTTCCTTTGTAACACCACATTAAAGTTCATGGAAAATGTATCACCTAGTCATAGTAATTAATTTTTTTTTTTTTGGTTTTCCTCTTTTAGCACCAAAGAATCAGTGCTATTATTTAACATTCATTAACACATTTCCTTTATAGATGAACTTAACTTACTTTATACTAGGGATGATGCAGGCAGCTGGAAGAGGGGGTGAAAGCCGTGGAGGGACATCATACTCTTCATTTATCAGATGACCATTTGAAAAGACCTAAAAATCACACAAGTGTTACAGTGGTTATTGCCTCCTGTTTATCATCAAGGATGTTACCAAACAGACCTAGAGAAGGCCACGGGCAAAGGCTGTCCTAGGAGCTCACACCGCAGAGGTGTGACGTGAAGTGACTCCCTCATACCTGTTTCAGCCCACCCCCACCTGGGAGCTGGAGAACACGTTAGCTTTACGCTTCAGCCAGCAAGGAAGTCCCACTTCACACTTACTAGATGGACTGCTCAGTTACAGGTGAACCGCTGGCGGGGGGTGGGGAATTAAGATTTCAAGACAGCAAACTGATCCAAGTGAGAGGGATGAAGTACTCTGGGAAACCAGCAGGCACAGCGTGCTAAACACACTGATGTTTGTTACAGCTCCGTGATACAGCGCCTGCCAGAATGCACCCCCTACCCTGTGGGTAACAGGATTGCCTTCCTGATTCTTGGTTTTTACCAATAGCAAAAACATTATAATATAATTGATATATGAATCAGGGACGAAAACTCATTAAATGCTTCATTCATGAATGCGCATACAGCCTGAAACAATAATTCCGAGTTGTCAGCTGCTCCGTTTAACCAAATGGCTTAGATCCATAACCTGAAGATGACAGTTCAAAGCAGCATTTGGTTCAACACATGTGTAACTCCCTCAGTCTACAACGGCACTTCTGCACAGAGTGGTTATTCTGATTTGACAAGTATTTATTCCATCACCTTCAATCCTGTGCCAGACCACAACTGGAATGCCATATGAAGGTAAAATTGAAGATATATACACAGTATCCTTTCAAAATCAGATGAAAAGCTGTAGCGTTTTGATCAACAGCCTGCTGTAAGCAAAATTTTGGGGGTTTGCCTCAACGCTGATAAAAGAACATTCTAATGATATGTAACATCATGGACTTAAGCACCTTTCATCATATATGTCAATGTTCTTTACCAATACTAATTGAATTTCAGTAACATACTTTCAAAATAACCAAAACATCCATATAAGAAAAAAAAATGTAAAATGGAGATAGAAAGGTTAAATAGCTTGTGACTTTGGGAAAAGCAAATAGAGAGAAAAAGTTACGCTTTCTAACTACCATGACTTAACCATGTATCCATCCTTCCTAGCACAAGCTATGTAGTCTTCAAGCAAAATAAAGAAGAGCAGCTTTGAGCTAACAGCCTGCTCTATGAATAAATTACTGAGCTGTTTTTATAAAACTGATCAGAAACAGAACTAGGAATTCTTTCTTAGGCTGTCACCACCTGATCTCTTTCAAAGCTAAGCCTCCCAGCCATAAGACTTGCAATTTGTGTGAAGCCACCTAACGCCAGAACTACTCCCTCTCCACTCTCCCCCCAGATATCTTCAATTAACATATAGCAACGATCCTTCACTTCCCCCACCATCTGATAAAAGAAACACCATAGTTAGTGCCATCTATACTATACACTGCAACAAGGGCAGGAGGACATACTTCTGTGGGTGACAAGCCAATGTCCCCAGCAAACCAAGCTAGATAATCAGCGGGAAGGCTGCAAGTGACAACTCAGAATGCCCTCAGCACTGAAAATGGATTATTGGAAATTACACCGGACATTTGTCCAAGAGAAGTCAAAAGCTGCTATGAACAAGTTGTAACAATATACAACGGAGCTCTGATTTAAGCACAAAGAAAGAAAAATTCAGCTGAAGGAATGTGCATCACTGTAAGCAACTGTAAAAGATAAACGGAGTTGCAATGCTAATTATCCTGCATAAGGTTTAGGATGTTGCTGATAATAACAAATGAAACAACGCAATACTGGGGCCACTCAGCACTTTCAAGGATGCTACACATCTAGCCAGTGGTAAAGATGCAATAAGCAATTCCACATGTAACTTGGCTTCAGATGTATTTGTTTCCTCTTTCTTAAGGGTCAAGGCAGGCTAGATCTTTTCCATTAGACTACACAGAACACCATGACTAATTCAATGCTCTTTTGAAAATGATGTTTTACTGATGAACCACACAACTGACCTTTAGAATATTTAGCTTGTTATGTTAATGCACACAATATATCTGACAATTTAAGTCCATTTGTATACCTCATCTGTATGTACTGTACACATCACAGATCGAAGAGGTTACCGAGTCCCCACCTCACCTATGACAGAGGTAACTGGAACATCTGCTTTTCCATCAGGAAACACATACACAATTCTGGCACAAGATGCTTCCACATTGGACCTGAGATACTACGTAACTATACTACGACAGTGATTTATTATTATCATGCACCGACTGCATGGAGAATTTACTAAAAGGTTATAGCACAGCTAGAATTTTCTCTCCGTTTCTTGAAGATTTCATGTTAAAATTGTAACTTAGACCCTCATGTACTGTTTCTTTTAAAATCACAGTATTAACAAACTGTTGATTTAGGACCAGCTTATTACCAAGGATCAACACGACAGCCTCAGAAACAGCAGACAAGCACTGACCAGCACAAAGAGCACGCTACCCGCAGCACGACAGCGCTGCAGGGGGGTCCCAGACCAGGATCCCACACATCACATTCAGCACATTTCATACCTTGGCACCTTCCGCAGGCAGCTCGTGCCGTCTGTGTTTCCTCATAAATCCTGGATCAGAACCGATGCGGTTGTGCCTTCCATTTATGTTTGAAATCGCAGTCAGTCCTGGTTTGGGAGAAGCATCGCTCCCCATTCGACATCCTACCAACTGACCTGTCCCAAACACATCCCTGGGACACCAGCCTTCCAGGGGCACGGGCTGGTCTCTGGAAGGCACGCTTTCCGGGTGGTGCAGGTGTCTGCTCATCCTGTTCTCCGGTGGAATTGGAGGGGGTCGCTCCGGTGGGGGCGGTGGAGGATCACGCAAGGGAGGTGGTGGTGCTGGCAAAGGTTTGTCTTGTTTCCTCACCATACAAGGAGAAGACTAAGCAACACAGGTTTAAAAAAAAAAAAAAAAAAAAAAAGTTACATATAGATGTGCGTATTTCTCTCGTGGTCAGGTATGGCTTTACCATTTCTAACCGAGATATTTTCAAGGTGTCACAACAACACCTGCAAGCAGACGAAATGTTAGCCTTGCCCTCTCTGCCGAGAGCACGCCCCCAGGTCAGCTGTTGCATGAGTAACCCAAGGAAGGAGTGCAAGGGATAAAAGACAACGGACAGAGGCAGGTTTATCTGACCCATCATTTTTTTCCAGAATCCTTTGCATCACTTCTTCAGCTGCTGAAATGAATTCTGAGGAGTGTTTGGAAAAAACAGACTGCCTGAAGCTGAATAACCCCGAACAAACTAAAACCCACGTGCAAAAGGAAATGACTTAGTGACAGCGAATGAGCACAAAAAAGCAATGACTAGGGAGCAACTGGGAAAAGAAAATAACTACTGCTGTTTTAATTGTGTACCTAGGGATAACTTTACGGTTAGAGTGCCCCGCTTGTGTGAACCGCAGTTGTGTGTTTCAGGTAACACACCCAGGATGCAGTTATGTTTGCAATTAGCTCATCTGCAAACGACCTTTGCCAGAGTACATCCTTTCCCAGTATTGAACCATATCACAAATGGTGAAATGTCTTCCAAAATTACATGTACTAATATTAGAAAGCTGGAACCCAAAAAAAACCAACAAAACCAATAAACCATATGTCAGTAGCTGTACAGCTTCTAAGAGCAAAACTCTGATAAACCCAAAACATTTTCATTAGGAGTGAATTACTAACAACATTTTACAAAATAACACTCAGGCCAGGTCTTTACAAAGTGTTTTTCTCTTACCACCAGCTACTATAAGTAATACAGGGAAGATTATTTCCCTGGGAAGGTGTAGTTTTCATGGACTCTGCTAAGCCTGCGTAATATTACCACTTGAAGAGATTGAGGTTGCAAAAGTTTTAAAGTAACAACAGCATTTGCTGTCGCTCCACAGGTTAGCCCACCATTCCTCTTCGTGCAGCACCTCAACACGTTACTCAGACTGAAAATAAAAGTTATTCTACCTACAGGTCTATTAATATTCAATATAATAATATATTAATATGTTATTATTCAATATATGCAGTGTATTCAATAAATGTTTAATTCAGTTGCTAGTTAAGAAAAAGTTATTCTCACTGCCAAGGCAAGAACATAATGGCTGCCTCCAAATTCTTTGTTATAGTTTATAGTTAATTATAGTTTTCCATTGCAGAAAAAGAGAAGTTTTTGACTGAAGCAGTAGTCTCAGAAGGACTAAACTGCCATCTTTTTGTTCTTTCAAAGTATGAAATTATTCTTTGTTGCCCCCACCTTGTTTCCTTTTCATCCCCCCAATTATCTTTTAAAGTGAAATTTCAAGGGAAAAAAAGGCATTTCCAAAATAACATCACTGAAAAATTTAAAGCAATATTGATATTTCTGATTTTCTGATTTTTAAAAGACAAACTTTGTAAAAATATGGTATTGTAGAATTAATTTCTAATGGATGTGCCATATGTTTAGGATATATCCTCAATGTGTTATAAATTCCCTTGTATAATATAAGAAGTGGTGAAAAACCATTCAAACTTCTGTTTTTCCCTCTAAATTATAAACCACTAGAATCTTAAAAAGAGGTTGCTTCTCAAGCTTGAAGTAAAAACCTGACAAAATAGATAGGGTTCTTCATACTGGATTATTATGAGCACACAGCTTTCAAGTCATGTCTTGATCTTGAATTTGAACTCATCATCTAAAAATGAAAAATTTAAATCTAATTCCCCCTCCCTATACAGCACTTACAACAAAATGATCAACTCACAATAGAGAGGAAACTTAGTATTTGTTCTCCTTCATGCTTATCCACTCCCAAGAAAATCATTAAATCTTGAGTATCATTAGTTTCACAAAACACAGCATACAATTTATTAGCTATAGAGTCAGTATTATTTTCCTTGAAACTGGACTCCTAATATATGCTATTTAAGGTTTTGGAAGCAGTGTATCTGCACATATTTTTCTTGTAAGGATGCTGTGGAATTTGAGGATAAGTTGTCATCAGAGCACAACATGTAATTTTAATAAGATAATGACCTCGAAATCTATGTTTGGGAAACTTTAATTTCTATTTATTTTCAAAAATCAGGGTTTACTACAAAACTCATCCATTAGCAATGTCTTTAAAATTCTGACCCTAACCAATTATAGTATAATCAACAGAGAAACAGAGGTCCCATCTGACCAGCACACGTAGCCGCAAACATCTGACTGTGTAAGGTGTGACGGGCACTCGCCAGAGTCAGCTGAAGGAGATAAGGGACTTAACCAATGTGGATATAATCTAAAGTTTTTCTAAGCTACAAGGAATTAAAGAGCTTTTGGACAGAGCAAACTCCCGAAAAAGAAAACATGCATGGAAAATTTCAGAAGTGCAACTTCCAAAGCAAACATGCAAAGCTCACCTTGAAAACAATACAATTTCTAAATCTTCGTTTATAAAGGAATAATGGTTCAGTAAGACTCACCTTTGGTGACCCAGTAGGGCTGGCACATGGTGACCGTGCTACTCCCTTCTGAATAAGGTCCAGACGAGGAGGTACAGGTGGAAGACTGAGGTGGGGGATCTGCAGGGGGTCTGGGAGTGGTTTTCTTCTTTGTGCAAGAGGGGAAGATCCCGGGGATGTCACTGGTGAATTCTGCCTCTCATTGCACTTCAAGACAGAAAAAAACCAATTGCTATTTACCTGATGGTCAGGTACACAACTTCCATTCCCCGAGTAAAACATCCGATATTTTTCAGGTACTTACTAACAGTAATTTATCATAACGGACACCCTGCTGCTCTTTAATTAATAGTACAGGTGCTCATCTTACAGTTACTGAAAAAGAAATCTACAAGTCTGTCTAAGTCTAACTAAGGTCCATGTCAACTTGTGATGAAAATAGAAGAACAATGTATGTTCCAGTAATTCATTTAAGAAAACAAGCAATCATTGTCATATGAAAGGGAACAACCACTAACATACAAAGATGCTACTGCAGTGCTGCTGCTCTGCATAACCTTTTTATTACTAGAGAGCACTCCATGTAAGATTCTGTAAATTGCTTGTAAAAGCTGGACATCTATGCTACTGTCTGTTAAACGCAGCCCATTTTCAACATATACTTCCATAGAAAACAGAATGTACCTGTCTCCTGAAAACTTACAAATCACAATTATCAGTAAGTCAGCAGGCAAAGAAATTAATTCTTCCCTTATTTATGTGTTGATTTACCCAAATAATTTTAGGACAATTCAGTTTATCATTTTAGCAAATATGGAACTAATTAGTCACACATACACACACTCCTCCCCCCCAGTGACAAATTATGATACTTCTTTCTCTTGACTTGTCCTTTCAAACTCATTAGAACCAAAGATCTCACTCCTCAATCCAGGCTCCACCTGTTTTTGCAACTAGTCCCTGAACCTCACCTGGCTCACTTTAAACAATCAGAGTTTAATTGCCTGCATAAATTAGTTGTTTCTGTGAGCTCACCGTAGTTGTTTCACTGTACTTACTGTACGTAACCCTGGCTGTTTACGCTGTTCCGTGCTTTCCCTGACAGTAGGCACAAGTAGCTGGAAGACATTCACACCGAGCATCAGCCTCAGGCCACGCGTGCGCCGAGGCACCTAACTCCGTACGGGGCTAACAGGCTGCCAGCTTCCTAAGGCAGGCACGACAAACTGATCGCAAAAAAATGCACTCAGCTTTACGCTAAATCACTTTGATCAAAACTTTCCCCCTCATTTCATTAGCTTTTTCCCACCGATGCTGTACAGACCCGTAGCGATGACAGGGGTGAGACTAGGAAGTTCTTTAACAAGGTAAACAAATAAACATTACCTTTCTTTACATGTGGTGTCTATATTAAAGCATCTGAAAACTTCAGAAATTCAAAAGCAGATCCAGGAAAAGGATGTAATAAACAGTCTCCTCACTCGGTGTGCTGTATACTACAGCTTAGCTTAGTATTCTGTTCTACATCATTGAGATTGCCAGATTTGCTTCAAAAACTAGGAGCTACCACAGTATTACTTGCAATAATAATAAATATTGCAATAAACCTTGCAATAAAACGTGAGAGAGAGGAGGAGCTGCTGAAGAGCTAGAAGGCTGACGTGCAATGCCATGGCCAGAATGATTTTTCTGTTGATACCCAAGGTCTTACCACTTTGTCTACAAGTGTAAGCTCAGCATCAGGACTACACATTCAATTTCAAGAGGCTGAGCAATTCCAGGTTTGTGCTCTTCACGGCTACAAGTAGTTTCCCAGTTTCTCTTTCCAATGAAGGAGGAGTCACACGATGTTCATACTAAATGGCTTGAACACAGCCCTGAAATTTTCTTTGTTTCCTTTAATTGGTGAATACCCCTGACCTTGACTGGAAGTCCATGAGGATAAACACGTGAATGACTGAAGTGCTTCACCTCTCTGAATATTATGGAAGGACGAGTAACTAAGCTAGATAAGTATCTCACAAGCATGCCTGAGCAACTGCAATTATAAAATAACTATGAACTGAACGTCAATTCATTTTCCTTAACAGAAAGCATCTATCTTTTAAATAGAACAATAAGCACTGTATCATTTCATGGCATTAATTTTCAAAGTTTAGTTATACCTCCACCTGAAAGCTAAGAGACATGTAATAGAATATATTCAATTTTTTGGTTTCAGCAGACAGAAAATTAATTTATTTCCCAAATTATTTGAAACAACTAATACACAGGTCACACCTTCAAACAGATACAATTATTTAAAATAAAAGCCTTGCAGTAAGTCTCTACATTTTATGGTGTTCCACAACTCGTCTCAGTCAGCAGGGAATTGCTCCAGGAGAACTAAGAAACAACTCTATATGTAATAGGAGTCGGAAACAAAGAATAAGAAAAATAAGAAATACTGCAGAGGACTGGACAGGAAACATTTGTTTGGAATTTAAGATGTTCTAATTGCCGTGGAAATAATTAATGCAACTTCCTCAGAGCGCAACCTGACACTATTCCTATACAGCAGCCTCCTCTAACACAGCTGTGCTCTAAAGAATCATCAAAATGATAAGCTCATCCCTCCGTCAGCCCACTGGTGCCATTTGTGTCAGACTTTTCTCTTACAGCAACAAAACAACAGTCCAGCTCCAGCAGAGACAGAAATCATGGGAATATTCACATCTAAAACCCAGTGGGGACGGATTTTCAGATTTGCGGAAACAAGTGGTTGAAAAACACACCTAATATGTAGTAGGCAGTAACAAAAAACCTAGAAAAATATTAAGATTCATTTAGAAGTTCAAGAGTCTTAAAACGTGATATTTTTTAACCCTGCTGAAGCAAGAGATTTAATTTATGCGATTAATTTCTGGTTCCACATGTGTCTGTTATTTAGCTATCTGTACCCACCATATTCCATGGATGGTAAATCAGAACTGCCAAAATGAAATGGAAAGAAGCAGCAAGGGTGTGAAAGGGCTTCCATTAAAGCTTACATCAGTGCTTTGTTTCAAAGTAGAAAAATCATCTTTCAGTCCCCTGCACTACTATTGCCTACAGCCACAACAGTCCCACAACGCGCTGTGGCCCCAGAGATTTCCGAAGGGAACTGATGATGACCAACAGGTTAAAGAATAACTTGAAGGAGGGGGAGGGGGCGTAGGACGGCTGCAAGCACAATCAGTTTCTCCCCCTACAGGGAAGCCTAATCCATATCACCACTTGGTGCTTAGCTAAGAGAAAATGCTTTGCTGGGACTATGAGTCCTTGTTTACTGATATTAAAAATAAACCAAAGCAAAATACTCTGCATCAACAAACCGGTTTTCTTCAGCATTCTGTATCAGGGTTCCAGCGTATTCCCATCATATAAAAAATCCCATATTTTTCCTGTCAGCCCCCATCCAACCTCTCCAACTACATCATTTGATGTTTGCTGATGGCTAGGCCAACGAGATGGTTGCATTTCATGTGGCCACCAGGGCACCAACAGATGTACACAACACCTACTTTCCTGACAGACTCCCTAAGGACAAGGAGATTTAAAATTTTTCTGTTTGTCACCTACTGGAGATTTCTGCGTATCTTCTCTTCACTGGAAATAAAGCAGTAATGAGAGCAGCACGGTGACAAAAAAGTAAAGCAGGCAAGACACAAAGCAGTACAAGTGAACTGGCAGTGACAGAAGACAGACCTTTGGCGTACAAAGGAGCCCTGCTGCAACAGACCTGAGCAATAAAGATGTCATTAAGGAAAAGAACACAGACGCCTTTGTAGCAGCACGGACTGCATCTGGCTGGCACGGCTGCTGCCGAGGGAGAAGCAGCTGTCACCGACTTCGCAGCCGTACTGTACTGCGGAGCTGACCACACGTGTGCTATTTAATCAGATGTATTTATTACTGGGATATACTGGTATCCGTTTGCCCCTAGTGGCTGTGAATTCAAGAATAAGCCTGCTTTTGACATTACGGTTTCTAATGAAGGTTTTTCTGATGGAAGTATTAAGCCAGGCTATCGGTTGGAGAGGTTTAGCTCCCAACGCCTTTCTGCCAGACAGGCACATCTGAAAAGCACACTTGACACAAATCCTAACAAGTGACTCACGGAGGAATATTATCCTGATTGCTAATGTCCTGCGGGAGCGGACTCAGGAACTGAGAAACTGTATAACAAGACATCTAGGAAGGTCCACGCAGACCTACACCAGAAGTGGATTTTCTATTTCCAAGTAGTTCCCTGAAGTTTCTGTATTTATAATCAAATAAGAGTAACTCATGCATTTGTTACTTCTTGTTAGGATAAATTTTGACCAAGACAGACCAGTACAATCCGGACTCAAAAATCTGTGTGAGGATATAGTTACATCACTTATGCTGACGGCTGTAAACATTTTTTTCACAATCAGGTGTGTCCTTTATTTGATCTTCCCTTTGCTGACCCAAGCAAACACGTGTGCCGGAGGGCGCGGGAGCAGAGGCTGCCCGGGGCGGCAGCAACACACCTTCAGGCAGGGGGCACACGCTGCCGCCCACCACTCCTGCCCCGCTCCAGTACGAACCGCCGAGCAGCTGAGGACTCCTGTGTGGTGGGGCAGGATTTTAATGCATTCCCACGAACCAGCTGCACCATGAAGGCGGCAGTGACAGGTATGTGTGAGTTAAGAGTGCACAGATGAAGGGAATACCTGGATAAGTACTTGAAGTGTTTATTTACATATTCCTGTATTTTGTATCATGGAATTAAAAACACTATTACTACATAATATATGCTTTTTTTCATTACCAGGACAATTTAATAATTTGGAAATGAGGAGGAGTAGTGAAAAACACAGTCTCCTCCCATATTTTGAGAGCCAACGTCTTTTGCCATGATTTGTTAAACCTGAGCTAACTCATCTGCTGGAAGACGCCTACTCATGACAAACAGTGCCTCCCCCAGTCTGACAATTTCCTGTAACTATTTTAAAGTAACAGAATCCAAGTCAGTCTTCGGTGCATTCAGACAGCTAGGAAATTAATTCCAGAGAAGACTGTTACTCCCCAGACAAGGTAACTTCATCTAGTGTTAGAAGAAAGTACTTTTAGAGAATGTTAATTCATCTTAAGCTATTGAAAACCTCATTAGTCTTGCATACTGCTAAGGCCTTCCTCTACATTTTCATGTAGTATTATTTGGATCAAACTTTACCTTAGCACTTATGAATTCAATATTATTTACTCTTTAACAAGAACTCCTGCACTATGCATTTTCATTATTTCCTTTCTGTCTTTTTAAAAGTGTATCACATAATATCTCATACAAGGTAAAGTGACAGATAACTCATTGGGATAATGGGATATTAAGCATTATGGAACAATAAATAAAAATAAAGAAAAATCAGTCTACCAGGGACTCAAATGCCCTCTTTAAAAATGGAAAAAAGCCATTTTTAATATTTACGTGAGCCTGTAATCTGCACATTTTTTTAAACGTGCCTTTCATAACGTTGTGCTTGGCTAGCACAAATGGATAGAGCCGAGAAAAGGATCGCTTCGGGCAGTAACTGCCGTCGCTAATCTCATACCACGGGACTGGAAATTTCTCAGCGATGAGACAATTAACAGAGGCTTTGGCACGACTCTTCATCTTTCTTTCATAAAGAAGTATCTAAAGACAAATTAGTAATGAAAAAGAATAAGCTGCTTGATGAGGCAGATAAACAGACTAATTGCAGTGAGTTTCGCTAAAGCCTCCGTTGCAGCTGATCTGCTGCTGCTGACTCACACACAACACCTACCTAGCAAGAGTGAGTCTCTTTTCTTAAAGTGTATCCATTTACTCATTCCATTAAAGAATGAGTAAGTAGCTTCGTGACTATTCTTTTCCTTAAAGCAATTTCGAGTCTGAGGTTCCTCAGGGACTTAATTCAGATACCTCTTACAGTTAGTGAGCACGCTTCAGAGACAGAGCGATAAAGTGCAGAACTGGTCTTCTTCCGATACCCAATTTACATTCATAATTCATAGAGGTACAGCAGGTGACAAAAATCTGTGTCTTCTGTGACAATTCCATGAAAGGGTTTTTCAGCTTTTCATTTTGCCAAGAGGAGATCACTTGAAAACCCACCCAGGCCCCTTAATCAGCGACGAACCTGACTGCGCTGTGTGTGCTTCTGCAAGGAGCTTGCTGCAGCTTTCATTGCATTAGGAATATCTATCCAATACAGGTCCCAAAGACAGTGCAAACTGGTAGTAACAGCTTAGAAACGTGCTAACAGTGCCCCTCTCACAAGGCTTTCAGGACAACAAGGACTGATTTGAACAGTTCTGCAACCCACAGTGAAGCTCCACAGTCACTTTTATCAGGACTTCACGCCTCTGGAACTCTCCTCTTCCAGCAGGTTTACCGCCTCAGCTCACTACTAGCCAGGCACGCCACAAAGGCGGGTATTCCCAGTAATACCACGTGTCTGGCCAGGTGATTTGAGACAAAATCAGCCCATTTGATTTTCAAGGATTTAGCAGCTTTATGTTGAGAAAGTATGAGACAAACCCTGCAATAAAATAAGAATTGAAAGATGTGTTCCCTGGGATTACACAGTAAGCACAGTATCAGCAGGTAAGCTGCAAGAACTAAATTATTGTCTTTGCCATCTAACTTCTATTGCTTCAACAAATCCAACGGCTACAACAGACAGCCATTAGGCAGTACCATGGTCACATTAACAGCATTAACAAGGAACAAAGGAAAAATTCAAAAAAAAGTACAAAGCCTACATAATGTCGTAGAAGAAAAAAAGAATTTCTTCTAGCAGGCTCTGAAGAAATGCTTTTGCGGGAAAAAGAAATTATTAGAAGAAATGGACATGGCTGATGAAGGCAGCACTAAAAGAAGTTGCATATAAATGATGCCATGTCCCACACTGGCGGGGTGATTAAGAGCATCCCTGTACAACCACTGGTAACAATTTTAAGGAGAAAACAGAAGGTAAGAATCACCAAATGGCCTGATAACTCAACATTTTCAAGTAAGGACTTCAAGAGGTTAACAGACGCTGTTCCTAAACTTCAGGGATAATTATGTTTCTTTCACCGAACAATGAAATTAGCGATATAAAAATAGCAAGCAGCAAAGCACTCAAGCACTCGGTGGATACTGAAAACAAGACTACTTATAGTAAAGCCTATTGTTCCTTCTTTTGATAAAAGCATAATGCATTTTTGCCTTATCATGGAAGTGATAGTGTTATAAAAGCCCATCAATTCCAGGCTATCTCACAGAGGTCAGGCTGCAGACTGCAATTTCAGTCCAGGGAGGAAGGATAAACTGTTCCCAGGAGTGGGCCATGCTCTATTACATGCACAACACAAAAATGATTCATATGACTTAAGAGGTTAGGAAGGATATCAGAAGTATGTATATTAACTGACAGATACCTTCAGATACAAGAGTGAAACGTACTTTTTTTTACAAATACAGTGATAAGGAAATGGAAGAGTAAGACGTTACAGAATTAATTCCAAGGAAACTATTCAATCTAGATGACCTTAGTAAAAGGTAAAATACAGAAAATGCACTGTAATTCAGTGTTGCGTGGCCTATGACAACATCTAGTCCAGGCTAAAATATAACAGTGAAAACTACCAACATAAAATAAACTTGTGTTAACTATTGTGCTTATTTATCAGTAATAAAATCCCCTGCAACCAAAGAAAAATACCAGAATTTAACATAGTTTCAGGACAAAGAACCATCCTGAAACACAAAGTCACTATGAATAATCTCAGATACATTTTTCCCACTAAAAGTACTGAATACTAAAAATAGAGGGGTAAAAAGTCATAGACAACTCACATAAAACATAATTAAAAGCTACTTGTGTACGATACAAATTGGGTTCCAAGTCACCTTTACAAAGCAATAATATTTAATAATACTTAGAAATTCAAGTTTAATCCTAAAACATTCTGTGCATATGTATATACACACATGCAGAAAACTAATAATATATTCTGTATACATTAATTTTTTTGCTCCTTACAAATAAAAATTCAGGGAACTCTCCATGCAGCGTAATCTGGGTAAAAGCCTCAGCTGTGCAAACTCAAGCTTCCTCCATTATAAACAGAGTTAAGTCGCTTCATATCAGCTGAGAATCTGGAAATGTGTTTTTTTTTCTCCTATTCAACTTCAGTGCTACTGCTGCAACATTGACGCATTTTGTTTTTTCAACCAGAGAACTGTCCAGCGAGTTGCTGGAACGCAGAGCGTGAAGTGAAACCTCTTGTTGTTTAACATTACTGGCAGCTTCATTTACAAACATACAGCTTTATCTGTTGTACGGTACTTGAGTATTTACCTTTCGCACTGAAGCCAAGCGATTCATCATCAAAGACTCTTCTCTATCATCGTCGTCATCCAAGTCCAACATGGGCATACTAAAGCTATCAATAATACTGCAGCATCTGGAGTTTTCATCCCTGGGATCAAAGGGATCCACAATGATTGGTTCAGTTCCTTTGATTTCACAGCGGCAGAAGGGACAGCCTTGGCCATCGGATTCCTACAGCAAGACAAAAAAGTACATAAAAGTTTAAAACTTAAAAATACAAGTAATTTAAAAAGCAGTAAAATGCCCTTAACGGGTCTCTAAGAGCTTGTAAAGACAGACTGGAGTGAACAGGAACAAGTTCACAGATATTGAACTATAGTAAATGGTAACATGACTGCACTTCTAGAGCTCGCTCTCTTACAAACATTAAGCTTCACTTAAAAATAACTAATAAAAATGCAACCGGTAGCTCTACAAAGCACCAAAATTGTAATTGTCTTAGTATTAGAGGTCAGGAGACAACATCTTGCCTTTTAGAATATAATTTTTCTATTTCTTCAGAAGAAGGAAGGCGAGGTGCGTAGATATAATGTATTTTATTATATAAAGCACTTCTTTTTGAGTTAGCAAATGCAGATGAGCTTCAGGGTATGCAGCTGTTATTCTCTAAAGAACATATATACAGTCTAGATATTGCCATCATTTAGCGATATGCATATCCAACACCTAAAGCTACAATCATTTTTTGACATGTTTAAGTAACAAACCAGAGGCTTGCACAATATTTTCAATAAATTACCTAAACAAGGAACTATTTTCACATGTTATCAGAAAAAAGAATTAGTTGAATTTTAACTTCTAAGCAGTAAAATGTGTTAAATGATTTTCAAGTAGCCGTATTTTCATTCCTTTTACTAATTTCAGAAATACTTTTTTCCTTGTCAGAAGTAACCAAAAAGCCTTTAAAGTAGATTTCAGGCTAGTAATGAACAAAAAAAAAAAAAATTGGAGAGAAGTCTTTCAAGCACTTATAAAGAAATTTTTCCATCAAGAGACACAATGCAGAGTTGATTTTTATTTTTATTTAAAAAAAAAAAAAAAAAAAAGGAAAGAAAAACCATACCCAAAAGAGCCCTGAAGCTTTTTGCGAGATCAAGATAACTCAATCTGAATTGAGAAATCACATTGTGCCATATTTGCAGTCAGGTAGACAGAAAGCTAAAATGACACAAACCCCAAAATCAATTCTAAACCTACCTATCCTGAAATACCATTAAGCAAGCACAGCTTTTTGATTTCTAAGGAGAAGATTTAAATTTTTTTCCAGGATTATTTTTATCTTGACACTTGCCAGTCTTACTAAATTGACAGATGATTTTACAGTCTGCAGAAGAACCGTATCCCAAGGGCAGATATCTATAAAGGATGTCTCCTGACAAGTCATGCCTATCTGCATGGTTAGTACTGGATTTTTATATGTAACCTACTTCTAGCAGCCTTGCATCCTAATTACAAAGGACTACTAAACATCACTTACTATGTCTAAGAGTGCCTGCAAATTATATGGACCTACTGAAGTAGTCACTGTTGTAGAACATAAGTCCTCCCTTACGCATGCAATTCTTTAGTTTCATTTTCTAAAAACAGCCTTACAGACAAGGCACAGAACTCTTCATTTTCAAGGCCTTATCATATCTGTGTTATCAGCTAGGTCTGCACTAGCAGCTTCCTTCCTCTCTTTTCAGAAGCACTAAGTTCACCAAAATATATTGGGGAACCAATATACATATGTATATATACATATGGTGTGTATATACAGCAGACACTTGTAATCAACTGTATGGTACCAGCTGGGGAATTAAAGCAGAGATCCGAGATGTCTGTATGAATACATGTTTGTCCATGCCCACAGAAGGGTTATTTACAACACTGAGAGGACAGCTATTGTGAACCTCACAGTGCAGCATATATGCCCATATGATTTTAGAATCAAGTCCAGACGTGTCGTATTTTTAGACATGAATAGATTTCTGTGGAAGAAAATGATATTTTACTCCTGTTGCATAACACAAAAAGGACACAGCTAAAGTAAGTCTTATTTGAGAGGCTGATCTCCATAAAGGTGAACAACTCCAAACCACCCTTAGCATTCTGTGCAGGTCTGATGTTACTTACTCATTTTTTTTCTGCTTAGTGAAAACATCTGTCTTGGACCTCTTGAGGCACACCTAATGAGCCATTATGCTTCCAATTAGACACTAGCCCACCAGGAGCTTGCAACAGCTGATGCTGTTACGGTGCAATATTTCTTCATTGCCTCGCTAATTATACAAAAGTTAAAACTGTAATGAAGTCCAAAATGTACCTGGCTGATTACAGCTGGTTGCAATGTTCTGATGAAGCTTGATGCTTTCAAACACACCAGTTCTCTGAGCCTACAATACTCTGTTGTCCTCTTCCTGAACCCCTACCGCTGGCCAAAGCACTGACCACCTTAGCTTCTGAAGTCTCCAGAACTGGAGCACATCACTGGCACAAGACTAGAACATGCTGCTACCATGCTGTGAGACACCCAGCAACCAAAGGTACAAAGATTTCAGTCTTTTTGCTTAGTCCTTTCAGCTAAGCAAAGAAAAACCCACCAAAAAAAGCCCAAAAAGCTACAGACCTCAGAATTTCAGATTTTTTTTTAAGTGAAAGCTTAACATAGTTACATCTCTATGTTTGTCATTCAGAACGAAACTGGTAAGAACAGAGGAAGGGTACTCCTGAGATGAGAAGTACTGTTCCAGCTCAGCAGCTGCTTAGTACTGAAATAAATATTCTTATTCAGGTATGTCTAAAACGGAATTTTCTCAGAATTTCTGATCTGCGGACAATTTGAAAGATTTGTGTTTGGAGCAGCAAACTCAAATTTCAGGAAGAACACAAAGTCAGACACTGAGAACACTCCCTTGTCAGCAAGCTTTATTGCTAAGGGAAGAAAAACTCAAATGATACTTCTGATAAATCGTGTTGTCCTGCCAGTGATGATTTCTTAATTAGGAATCTGAAAAGAAAAAACTTTAGTCCTGTATGTCATCTCTCAAATATGAGAATGAAAACACATTAACTGAATTAACTCATTTAAACCCAGGTCAAAAATGGACTAGAGTTATGGATTCTTTCTACTCTTCTCGCCTCATCTGTAACCAAGGACTGGTGCCTAATGGTGGACCATCTGCGAACGGGATGGCCCTTACTCCTCCCCACAGAAGAGGACAGGGGCAGGGGAAGGGGGCAGAGCAGTCCCAGGAGCACCCGTCAGGGGAGAGTCTGAAGCTGTAACAAGGAATGGCCTCTGCCTTTAATTCTTAAGTCCAATGCTTGTGGCCTGCGCTGAACTAAAGGCACCAGCCCCCCCTCCCCCACAGATGGGAATGTCCATGAACAAGCTGGACAAAACACACCGACCTGTGTCACCAGAGGGTCTCGTGTGGGTTTCAGAATCTTCTGTAAATGACATTGAGAGATCAGGGTTTCCCCTCCACTCAACCTCTCACCCCAACAACCCCAACGTAAAGCTAGGCCATCTAGTGCTTTGCATGCTGTTAACATGAAGCACAAGCACCCTAAGCGTGCTTTCCCATAGGCTGTTTCATGACTTGAAGTTCTGACTGAATCCTCCTCCCAAAGACATCCCATCTCCTTACAAAACGTTGCCTTCTCCGTCACCCGCTCCCAGCGCCCAGCTGTCCCCTCCGTGCCTTTTGACGGCACCACGAAGCGCCCGGGCAGGCTGGCCGGGCACCAGGCGCCAGCTTTCTCCAGCCGCGTAGATCCTGCGCTCAGGGAAGAGCTGCCACTTTGCAGCAGTCAGTAAGCGGCCTCGGCAAGCTGACAAGTCAGATTTTAATGATTCTTGGAGCTTCCCGACCCAGATCTTGGTCCAAAAAATGAAAACGTTTATAATTGTAAATATGTATGTATGTCCCTGAACCATCTTACTGAGTAACTGTAAGTAACTGGAGGAGTAAACATATACCCGCACTGTAAACAGGGATGTAACAGAGAAACCCACCCCCTTCCGCACCAGCTGAGCCCCAACAGTACCTGCCACGCTGTCAGACACGACGTACACATGAGGTGTCCACAAGGCTCTATCTTCACATCCTTGTCATTCTCGGCACAGATTTTACACAGCTGAAAAGTGGAGCCCATTTCACAGTACAATTCGTACTGCTCCTGTAACAAAAGAGAGTGAAGTGGTTATTTCTTTACTGAGATTTGTACACAGGGTATATCTTTAAGCACCAGTAGCAACAAACATTTCCTCCAAGTCCCTGGTTTTCCAACTGGCTTTACTTAGTAGTGAAGGGAAGTACTCCTACTGATGTATTTAAAAGCCACACTAAGATTACTGAAACACCTTACTTTTTTTTTTTTTGGCTTCTTCAAGCCCATGATATACTACAATAGCTGCTACCAAAAAAGCTTAAAATATCTGTGCCTATTAGCTTTTCCAAAGTCTTCTCACATGTAACTGCTGTACAAGGCATACATCCTGGTCTCGGTTAAGAGAAAGATAAAGAACACAGCTCTAAGTGAGAAATTAAGTGATGAGCGGGGGAAAAAAATGGGCGTTTCCCTTGCTAGGCATGAGTTTGGGACTAACAGAGGTTATCGGGTTGAAAACTGACAAGCAAGAGGGCTTTCGACGCAGCAATGATGCAGCGCGGCAGGATGGTCAGCAGAAGCAAACAACCCTTGTCAAGGCAAGAACGCTCCCCAGGGTGGCACGGTGAGCCACGCACCCAGCAGCCCGGGCTCATTGTCCTTACAGGACTGACACAAAGGTATAAAAAGACCTTCAGGAGGAATAAGTAATAGACAAAACTTGAGTCCAGAATAGTTTTCTAGAATTAGGTATTGTTGGGGAACTAGGAATCAAATGCATTTGTGTCAAAATCAAGCTTTTTGTTTGTTTTCAAAGCTTAAAATAAGTGGAATCCAGGACACAGGAAAGTAAGTAGCTACTGGTGAGTAAAGGGAGGGGAGAGAAGGCTAAACCTGAGAGAAAAGAAAAAAGACAGCTCATATCTGCAGCTGTAGTCAGTACGTACTAAAGATGCTTCTGCATCTTCAGTGGAGCTCTTGCAAAGACTCCATCCGCAGCAGCCCAGCCCTGCAGCCACTTTACACCATCTTTTCTTAGTTCAAGCAGCTCTAGTGACAGCTTTAAACTCCTGCAGTTACGTATTATTTAAGGCAGCGTTCACACAGTTCAGAATCCATAGAATTACCACTAGCACTAAGGGTGCCCTCACAGCTCCCAGTTCAGAAGCAACTGGGTTCCGTCAGCGAATTCAGAATACACCACGACTGGTCTGTGAGGAACAAGGTAAACACTCAGACTGGGTAAGCTGCTTTTCCTTTCCTTGGGGAAAAGTTAAGGATACCGGGATAGAAAAGTGTTCCGTGCAGCACAAATAGCTAACGCCTCTGCATTACTCTCTCGTTGCTATTTTAAGACTGGAGGGGGAAGAGGGAAGTCAGAGAGGTGGCAGGGCTCAAGGCTTTCTTCAGGTAATTGTTTTTAGTCATTCTCTTACTTAGGAAACAGGTATTTTCACAACGGCATTCCTGACAATACCAGTGACGGTAACGGATACTTCTCTTCTACGGCACCTCTGGGGATGGAGCGCACGGAGCGCCCAGAACTGCGGCAGGTTCGGGTCACCCACTCTGCTCGGCAGAAACGGGAGCCCACCTGCCACAGCATGGCTGGGACCTGGTCTGGTGCCTCTTCTTGACTTTCAAGACTTCCAGATGCTTCTGTCAGGAAAAACACTCTACACAGTATACCTGAACCTTCATTTCAGCTACATTTTTAATCAAGCGTTTGTCCTGTGGTGGCTAATTCCTGTTACTTGAGTATCAAACACCTGCAACACTGGTTTATCACATCATCACTTAACAAGACAAACACATCTACATATTCTAATTTTCTTTGCAAAGTGACTCCCTTTAGGCGCTTAATTATTTCTGTTGCTTTTCTCTGATCTTTCTTTCAATTTGCACAATAGACAAAGAAGAAAGGAGAGAGACCCTGGAACTGGTATCTTTGTGATATATGAACTACGCTTTTCCTCCTGGACCTGTGAACGAACTGTACCATTCCTATTCAGGCTTCAAAATTATCATTTGATCTTGATTTCATTTCTGTATTCCCATCTGCTATTAGCAAGGAAACACCAAGCTACAGAAACCTGTAACATAAATATCAGAAAAATCTTTAATAACTGTTATTAGAAATAACATTTCTCACTTGGAAGAGGCTTAGAATAAACAAAATTTTCCAAGCCATGCCATCTGCGTCACAACCAGTGCTAGAGTTCAAACGATTATTATCCTGTTCTTCATCTAAGCCCTTCTATCAACAACATATTTTCACTCCTATGAATTTCTTTCTCGCATTTTAATATAAACTTATTATCACTGCTAGATGAGATACTGAGGGAAGTGGAAATTACGACACAGCTGACAGATTCTGCAACATACCTGTGTGACTTTTATGTGATCGTGTGGCGTGGGTTCACATAATCCTGTCAAATCGGGATTATAACTTCGCCCGTCTGGGAACAGATAGCTGCATCACAAGAAGATTGTTATAAATACCCACATTTCTTTAGCTTTATTAGCTGAACAATACCACTGAAATTTCAAAGGGGCAGAGTAAGTTCCAGTAGACATTAACTAAAATGCACCGTCTTTCCTCAGGCAACTTATTTCCTGGGCGCAACTGAACGCTACATGCCCATCCTGACACATGCTCAAGTCTATTTATAAAAGCCCAGGAAGGATTTTGATATCGCATGCACAGCTACCACCGGAGTGCATCTGAGCTTTGATTAGCAGATAACCTTCTGGAGGTAGCTCAACAGAATATTATTTTACATCTTCATTTCACAGCGAGCTTATACTTGCTTGTGCTCCTAGTGATCTCCCCACTGCGAGCATCACGCTCGGTGACTCTATAGGCTACTGCAAGCAATGGAGCAGAACAGAAAGTTATGAACTTTTGTGTGTATCGTTGTGTATTATGATATATGCAATTTTATATATGTGTCTCATAATATTATATCTGTGTATATTACGACATACATAAATCTGTGTAATTTATGACAAGAATCTACACCCAGAAACGAAGATGCAGACTAGACTTTAAGCAAGAACCAACGGGGGCATTTCGGTCCTGTGGGAAATTAATAATAGATTAAATGACATTAGAGACCCTAAGGTGTTCTATATTCAGATTTATATTACCTCTAACATGGAAAGAGTTTCTTGAAAGTCAGGATGTTGTCACGCTGTGAGTAAACTGTATTTACATAGGGTACAAAATCTTCACTCTGCATTAAATATTCTCAGCTCTAGATTTTTTTTGCTCAGTTTTTGCCTGAAACACCACCACTATAAGGGTGCTTGTTACTACATGTATGAAATCATCATACCTGGGAAAAAAAATAATTACTGCACTGTGCAGGATGGAGAAAAACTGCAAGACTGTAAAGGGTTTCTCAATCCTTTCTTGAGGATTAATCAATTTTCCTTTCCCTCTACCCCCCCTCACCATCATGATCATGTGGATATATCAAAACACTTATCCCAGTGAAAAGGTTCTGACACCAAAACTAGCCAGCCTAGTAAAACTGTACTACTACTCCCTACAAACTTAGATTCTCTTATAATTATAAATCTTGTCAGTAAACTATTAGAACCTGGAGAATGTTCAGGCCGCACAATAAATAAAAAAGCAATTACATAGCTTTCAAATCATTGTCCAGAGTTAGACCCATGAGTAACTGGCAGTAGTAATTGTTCAATAAGCTTAAGTGCATTTGGGACTTTTACTAGGTGGGGTGGGGAGGAATCAATGTCACAGCTGCCCAGTTTTATTTTCTCCTGGAATTTATCTGCTATGAGATATAGCTTTGGTTAACTTTCATTAATTTTGGTTAATGGAATTACCTGGAAACAGGTGTTTTTCAAATGGATAAAAGGGACGGTCCTTAAACTCCAAAGGAATGTTAAACACCACATCCCAGATTCTCTGTGTTTTAAAGATCTTTAATAGCTACCCAGCCAAGCATTAGAAGAACAAGGAAATCGGGATTTTGTACGTATGGTGCCTGTAGGAATTTGCACTTACAATCCTTCCCGGCTGCCATCAATCAGAGCTTGAAAGAGGGGCTTGTTGTGAGGTATGGTCTGCAATATGTTCCCATCGCCGGTCACATACCCGATGGCCCACTGTCCCAGCCGAGTGCAACTCAGCCTGAAAATGTAGCTTGAGAAAGACAGGATGAATAAAAAGTCACCGTTAATCACAGTCCCGCGAAACCAGCGCAGAGCGCAAGGATGGCCTCTGGTAAAGGCGCTGCGTCAGGTCTCTGAAGATTTGGGTCAGATGCCTAATTCTGCCGCGTGTTCTTTGTACAACCTTAAATAAACCTGCATCTTTTACGCTGCCAGTTCCTCGTGGGCAGAAATAAGGTACCAGTAGCACCCTACCCCCAGCTTCTCATTTGCTTGCTTGTTAGTTCTCAAAGCTGCGCATTCCCTGTGGGCAGCCCCAACATGTACATTTAGACATGCCCCAAAACCTGCTCAAGAACAGCGTATTGTATTGTCAAGTGTCCATAGCTACAACATACATTTTGGGTGCATATAAAGGCTAATAACCTGAATGAATGGAAGGGGAAACATAAAACACCTTTAGATGCAACAGAAATGCGAACGACAAATAATAAACCCCACTTTACTAGCAACACCAATCTGTGGGCACCCGAGGTGGTGCACAGGACAGAAGAAATATCACTTCTTCAGAAAATACCAGATAATACCAAGCCAACTGGACTTAAACTTAAATACTTCTGTGTGCTGCAGGTGATAGCTGGGAGCATACAGGAGGTAGGCAGGGAGCACAGCAGGAGGAAAAGGAAGATTATAGGCAACGGTATCAGGCATGTTTAGTTTTTCTACAGACTCTGGTCCTTTTCATGTCAGACACCATCTCATACGCAAAAACCTCACTCAGAGAAGCATCCCACAGTGAAATACCGCAAACTCGATTTTGTATTATAGAGCAGCTTTTCTTAATCACACATCTATAGTTTATTTCATTCCAAACTGTTTAGAATGAGAAATATTAGCCTCCCTGAAGTTTGGCATGGCTCTTAAAACTTCAGTGGGGCCAACCTTACACTGAAGTAGTAACTACTCATTTCAACAGAATCTGGTGATTTCCAGGATGTTTTAGATTAAAGAACCAATTTCACTTCGTATCTCCTCTTTCACACTCAGCATTTCACCTAAGTGACTCAGAAAGTAATTTTCTGGTGTGCAATAGAAAGTTATCTTAAAACTAACTCTCTATTTACATGGAACATAGAGGCAGCTTTGGATAATTCCTCTATTACTTCTTTTTTAGAATCACAGAATCAGAATTAATAATAGAGAAAAAAGCAAGTATAGCAACCACTCTCAAAATCAACCTTGTTATCCGACTGCTGCAGTTCAATGTTACTCTGCTGGAAAAAAACAGATTCTTGTATATATGGACTGGACCAGGCAGGCAACTTAACAACATATCGTTTGCTAAAAATAAAAAAAAAACTAAGTACAGAATACGGGTATAACTGTTGCTAGACTTCTCTAACAAGTTTCAAAATGACATACTTTTACCTACGTACACATGTGACCCCAGAGCAAAGTTAGACAAGGAGACATCAGGGGGAAAGAGCTTCCTAACTGACAGGGATGTTCTTCCAGGACAGCAGAAGTGGCACAAATAGTAAAAGTTCCTTTTGAATAATTCAGTATGCATAGCACCACACAGAAATTATTTAAAAACTCTACATGCCATGATATTTAATCGACAGATTCCTTTTCCAGGTGCAGATTATGGGATACACAATCATTACTGGCAAAGGAAAAAAAAGTATGAACATAAAAGGAACACATAAGCACTGACTAAATTCATAATTAGGTGTGCTACCATGGAAAATGTTAAGATTATTTTTACTTTACTGTTGAGCAGCAATTTAATGCAAATTTTGAAAAGCAATTTATATTTTCAAGTATGCTTTTCCAGAACACATTGCTTATTGTACCTAATTCAGAAGAAGAAAGGAAAAGCAATGTAATTTCAATTTTTTTCCTGTTTATTTGTACACACTTAGACTTTCTTGTGCTAATACAGTATTTTTTTGCTACATAGCACTGTAGGAGAATTATGGCATAAAAACCAGATCGTGTTTACAAAATTCCTATGTCTTAAAATGTAAAAGGTCAGTGTTTTTTGACTGTGGAGTTCAGAGCTTTAGTAGTAAAAGCTGTTTTTAAAACTACCTTTTGATACCAATAAAATCACAAGTATAAAACCCCCAAATGTACTATGGCTCTGATTCACTCTGTTACCAAAAAGAAAAAGCCAAAGATTCACTCCTTCCATTTTGCAGTGAGCATTAAGTATCACACAGTACAGAAGTATGAACCTAGAGTAAATTATGTAGCTTCTGAGAGAGCAAGTTTATTTGGGAAGCAATAATCAGCACAGCTTCTCACCTCCCAGGCTTAGTGCTGTATTTCTGCAACCTCGCCTTCACTTCATCGTAGGTCAGGAATGCCATATAGCCAGGGTGCGTCACAGCTAAGAAGTTCCAATTCCTTAAGATTGAACCCCACGGCTAAAAAACGAAGACAAACAATTAAACAGATGCAGCCAGGTAGTTACATGTTTCTAATGAAACTCAAGCCAATTTGTCAGGAAGACCTACCGTGGTTTAGCTTCAGCTGAAAAACAAGAACTTGTGGTTAAGGTCTAAACAGTACAAAAGACCATCCTACACACCCTGATTCGCTCCCAGGTTTCCTTCAAAGGGATTACTCCAAGAACATCAAGTATAAATTTTTAGATAAAGATTCTGAAGAACTTGAATTTACAGAATTGCCTGTTTGTAGCTAATGTATTAAACTTTGTGTTTAGTTAGAACCTGGAGAGCACGGCTCCATGATGGCTTAATCAACACACAGTTAAGCCTATTCCTGAGAGGTCCTGGGGCACTTCCATAGGTACCGATAAGTAACATTAACAAATGAAGCCTAACAAAGCCACTAATTTCAGCTGTCATTTCTTTTCTTATTCTCTACTTCTTGATTTCTTCAGTTAGCATAATGGTATTACAACCAGCAAACAATACAAATATTGACTGTACTTCACCACAGTCCTTGCTGACCTGAATAGCAAATGTTCCCGAAAACTCAGCGACACACGCCCAATACACCACCTCTGCGAAGGATGCAGGACAGCCCTTTCTGTACGTGAAGGATGGGTTTGAAGTAGTGGATTCATACAAATATATTAAGTGTTCATTGCCAGCATTCGGAGACACAAAAACCTGCCTCTGAATGGTTTGGAGATTTTTTTTTTTGTGTATTTGTCAAAAGATCAAGGGAGGTGAAGTGAAGCAACAGGAGTGAAGAGGCTGGTGTTCTTGTGTGCCCTGCAAATCCCCTTGACAAGGGCTTCCAAGGGCTGGCAAGGCACGGGGCAAATGCCCGCGTGACATACTTGGGCAGCGCATCCCAACGCTGCTGCTTGAGGTTATGATTCATTTCCCAGGCAAACCCTAACCACTGCTTAAACATGGGTGAACACCCGTCTTAAAATTATTACCTCTTCAAATCAGACACATGAAATACAATAGTAAGGCTTCAGCACAGAGTCCACAAGAAACTTCACGTGTTCAAATTTGTAGAAAAGGGGAAAAAGAAATCAGAATCCTAAACGCATCACTGCACCCTGCCAGCTCCTCTGCGCCCTCACCAGCGGTGGATGCCAGAAGGCTTCACCACACGAAACACTGTGGTTGCTCCAGAGAAAAAAGGGAGTTTGAGGGAGTTGACTCTTCCTCTTTCACCACAGCAACACCGACGCTTCCCTCCCAAAAACACAACGTTCCTTCTCCTGCCGTGTCACTCCAGCGCATGCACGTAAATCAAAGGATGATCCAATGCTCAGTGCTTTGATGTTTTGTTGAACTGCGGGATATAAAGGCTCGCTACAGTACGTTATGAAATAAATTCATGTAGCATGCAAACTCCTTGGTTAATCACAACCGTCAGGCTCCTAGGCTGACAGTGGGCAGCGTCTTCCCCACATGCCTGGACTCTCTACAGAGTGTCACACTACTGCTGAATCTAGAAAATGAGGGGACTGCATGACCGAAAAAATCAAAAGTGCAAGGACTCATAGCTTGCCTTGTGCACACAAACGCAGAGTTTTCAATGTATATATATATACACACACACATTTGTATATATATAAATTTATATAAATTACAAAAGCAGAAACGTCAAATGGGAAAATATCTGTACACTTTCTCTTCTATGGAAATATTTGTGCATAAAAGGATAACTGAAGATGTTAACCAGTGACAGAATGGAGTCCCTTTCCTTCCAAGCATCTACACCTTCTGCCCTGCTCACCTCATCCCTGGCCAGGGAACACAGCGCCCACAGCTGTGCCTGCATGCCGTGGGGAGGCAGGGGGAGCAACCCCCCTTTCACAGGATCTCCGTAAAAACTAGTCTTGCTTTCTGCATCGCTTTAAAGGTAGCTTATCTGTAACACAACCCGCAGTTGGCAAAACAGTACTTTGATTACTTAAGCAATTGGGATTTTCTCTCCGTGGGCGTACACACACATCATTACAGAAGCCATTTAAAAACTAGAGAAGTAAAATGTAACCTCTGGGAGAGGTTCTCAGGGCGAGTTCAGGGCGAGTTCACTCCAACAGTTATGCGGCTATCGCACCCGCTGGTAATCTGTTCGGCAAAAATTCTCCTTCTCGTTCTCAGTTAAATTAAAAGTTAATCCTAACCAGCCTGCTCACCTTACCCGTACCGGTACTGCTGATCCCCCTTCTCCAGCACCAGGCTCTGTAATGAATCAAACCGGCAACAGCCTCACAAAGAAACTAACGCAAATAGATACTCATCAGCTCACAGAAAAAGGAAAATAAATCTCATTTGAGGCTTCTGTCCTGGTATTAATGCAATCTATAGGAGCCCACATAGGGTTGGAACAAACTTACTTCTCAGATCAGTGACTTCTCATTTAATCTTACACTTGATGTACAGATTAAAACAAACAAACAAACAAAACAACAACAAAACCACAAACCCGAACCCTGCTGTTACTGGTAAGCAAAATGCTTAGGGGGAAAAATCCTACAGAAAGGAACTTTAAATAAATGCATTTCATAGGCATGTACGCTGCAGCCAACAGGCCTCGGATATTTTACAGTCCAGTCTGAGATCAAGATTGTGCCCGGTTACTAACCTGAACACCGTATTCGTTAGCCAAACACTGAGCAAAAGGGAGAAACTTTTGGCAGAGTAGAAACTGGTCCCAAGGCAGCAACGTTCGGACAGGAATGCTTGATCCCATCGAGCTCCACACAAAGGGCAAAGGGCAGGGGGATTTTGCTAAAGCAGCATAATGCAGTGATCCATATTCTCTAGTTTATCACTTCAGCAAAGAGAACCCCCAAAGTTCTGTTCAAACCCCCACGACCTGTGCACATTTGAGTAAGTGACCAGTGTCTGTGGTTAAGTTATACAGATCACTTACACTGTAACATTTTCAACTGTGATACAGTTTTGACTCAGAATGGAGATGATCAAAATCAAAACTCCGTAAACTAAAAACTTTAATCATCTCATGCCAAATCTTAGTATCAATTTTGTAACGGCACACTTTCCCATAGCAGCAAACCCAAGAAAGCTAAACAGAGATTATCATGGAAAAGAGACCAAACACACAGCCCAGGCTTTGACAGAAAATTGGTATTTTGAACGTACCTCCAACGGGAAAAAGCACAATCATAGAATCAGTTAGGTTGGAAAAGACCTTTAAGATGGTCGAGTCTAACCGTTAGCTTATCGTTGCCAAGTCTCCCTTGAAACCATGCCCCTAAGTGCTCGATAGCCTTCTCCAGTGAAGATTTTTTTCCTCATATCCAATCTAACCCCACCCCCACCCCCCCCAGTGCAGCTCAAGGCTGTGGCACCAGTTTGTCACTGTACAGGGTAAAGAAAGTAAGTGATCAAATAAATGTCTGTACACCTTAAATGTGCCTATATACAAAAGAAATACCCAAAGTAACAAATTCAGAGTCAATACATCTAATATGGATGCAAACCAGCACAGCCTTCTGTATTGACTAAAATATTCAAGAGTATTCTGTAGAAGGGACACAATGTCAACATAGGCATGTAATATACGTACAAGCTTATTCCAGATAAATACTACTTATTTACAGTAATATAATTAACTCTATTCCCAAAGACAGTCCCTTATTGTAAATAAAGAACAGAGCATTAATGGCAAAAGTACATTCATCAAGAAAAGTCTGGCCTACATTTAGCCTAAAAACCTCAGTCATATGAAACTTCCTTTATGTGTTTGTAGAAACACTTCAAGTAAGTATATACAAATACAAAAGCATAATAAAAACACAAGTAAAACTTAGGCAAGTACCTGAAGGCCTGCAGTTCTAGGAATGCATTTAAGAATAGTGAAAAGTAAATTAAGCAGCAAACACAAAGATATTGTGATTGCACTAATTATGTGCTGAAATGTAGCAGGCGTTGCTGGATGTTTCCAGTTTTTCAGATGGTACTGATGCCCAAACATCTCTGAGGGACTAAAAAAAACATGCACAATTCATTTCTGAATTGCAGTGTTTCAGTTGTTTCAGTTTTTCCAAATAATCTGGTTCCTTGAGCCACAGGTACTTGCCTCAGGGCACTAAGGTTCACTTATTCACACAAGCATCTACAGTTTTCTTACCTGAAATAATCTAGTGAAGATATCAAACTCAAAAATTGAAATGTAGTCGTTGCAGGTCAGGTCAATAGTAGATTTAAGAGCCATGGCTTCCAAACCAGAGCTTATCTGATGAACTTCATGAAGGCACTGCCTGAACACTTTCCATGGCACTATAGTTCTGTGAGAGGGTTAGAAGTAATAAATTTAATAAAACCACATACTTAAGATTTGATACCTTATTTAGACACCAGAACTGGACTTTGAAAGAAGTGGAATCTTAATTTGGTTTCTCTACAGACAAAAAAATCCCAAACCAACCAAAAAAACAAACAACCAAAAAACCCCTCAACAATCAAGTTTTCTTAAAGCAGCTTAAGAAAATGAAAGAATGGTTTGCCTTCTTTTAAATATGGTTAATCAAAGTGTCATTTATTTTAAAATTATAAATATTCAGGCTTCCTTAGGAGGACAACAAAAAGAACACTGCAGAAACCGAAATACCCTTCCAAGCAGGCGTAGCAAGCGACCTCACAGCCTCCCAAGGGGAGCGTAAAGGACCGCCTCTGGGCTGGGCGAGGAACCCCTTTCTTCACAGCCTCCCTTCTCAGAATGATAAGCATTAATGTAGTATATCTGCTGTGATGACATTTTTTATAGCTAAAGCTCATAAACGCCGGTCAAGTAATATGATAGCAATCGACCAGATCCCGCTGACACTGGTCCAACACAGCCCATGGCAGTTAGACGAGTATGAGAAGACACATCTTCTCAGATCTTCACCTTCACACATTCTTGCAGGACAGGGAGTCTTTGCAGACAGTAGTGAATGTGGGAAAAGGTGGGAAATCAGAATAGAAGGAAATTAAAGTTACCCTCTCCAATACAAAGCCGTGTTCTGCCAAATTCAGTTTCTATTTGCACAGTCAGAGAAAACGCAGGTTAGTTATTTTGCCAACCAAGTGCTTGTATTCGGAATCAACCCAAGGCTGATCCCTTGGAAGTACTCTATTTTATCGCTCTTAAAACCATGATAAATTGTTCATTAATAGCAGTTCTTCTTGTCATGCCATTAAGGTCTCACCCAAGTTTTGCAAAATCGTTAACACCTTCTCTTAAAATTTCTCCTGACACTGACAGCAGATTATATGCTATTTTAAAAATGTTTTAATTAACCAAAATATAACTAATATGTAACTATTTTCAGGACTTCACAAGTTCTCACACATTCATAGTAATATTTTGATAATAACTGTTAAAATTATAAGACACGTGTCTCAAACTCACCAATATTTCTTGCAATTTTTACTAGATCATATTGCCTTATTTTTTTATGAGTCAAAATATTTTATTCCAGGTTTTCTAAATTATTTTCTTATGCAGAAATGTTTACTACTTGCTAGTACAGTACTGGGGGGGCAGGGGGGGTGGAGACCAGCTGTATGAAGTTGGTCCTGCAAAACAAATATTATGCAGTTAACCTAAATTGAAACAAGTAGGAATTTGAAGTACAACACTAAAGACACGCTCCTGTAATTCTACTGTATCAGGCATTGGCTAGATTTGTAAGTGCAAAGAAATCTACTTGTTACTTGGAGGCTTATATTGAGAAAGTCATAAATGATAAAATGTGAAGTTCAATAGATCTCAGCAGATACTTTCATCTGCGTATGAAAAACAGGAAACCACAAAGAGCTGAAGAGAGATACCACATCAGATGCCTTTTAAGAAAGAATGCACATCAAAATTTGATTATGGTAGAGAGAGAATGAAACATTGCACTAAGTTCAGAGAACAAAGCTGGAAAACATCAGCGCTTTTGTGGTCTTAAAGTTGTCTTAGTTCAAGTGCCTACTGCTTATTTAGTTCCTGTAACTGTGGCTCTGAAATGTTTTCTGATTCTCTTTGTAAACCACCCAAAATGGCTATAACACCCCGATCACACTGAAACAGGTTTAGAAAAGTTTGGGGGGTTTTGTTTGTTTTGGGTTTTTTTGGGGGGTGGTAGGGGTTGTTTGAGGGTTTTGTTTGTTTTGTTGTTCTGTATTTTTTTTGAAGGGTTAAGACAATAACCCTCAAATAAAAACCAACACTCTACCATGAATTATTATAGCCACACTACACCTTAAGAACTGCTTTTTCAAGCCTCACCTGAGACAGTCTCATGAAAACTTACTCATTAGATGTGACTGGTAAGTAGGATCTCTCGCTCTCTCTTGACTAACGCCCTGCACCCCCAAAACCCCACCAACCAAACAAAAAGTCTTCAGGAGAACGTGGTTTTAGAGATCTGTTGGCTAGTACTTTGGCTAAGACAGAAACAAAGTGATGGGAAATGAGTGCATAGGTAATGGAACAACATTACAGTTATTTTGTGGGACTTCTCTGAGAAGAAGTGTCCAAAAAAGTGGTGGTCCTAATTTAAAATTCACTATATTGAGTAGATATTTGGTTTTCTGCAGCTCTGTGGAATAGTTCTTCTACCTTCCATTTTCGTAAGGTGAGAACTGGTTGTTGAAACACATTCACTCCTATTTCTCAGCAGCTGCTTTTACACAGCCATCATTCCCGAACACTTAGAAACAGCACCAGGCAGGGATCGTTTCTCCTCCAACCTCTCTCTCGTCGCTGCAGCTGCACTCTTCCGATACCTTGCAGGCAGCAGGCACTCACTCAAAATGAGGGTGATGCAGAGTCTTCAGAGGGTGAAGGATTCTGCAACATCCCTCCTCCTGCTCCTCCAGCACCGAGATCTGGGACCTCTCAGGCACACCGGGAAGCATCCTCCTCCGGCAGAGATCCCGGCGGGACCAGGCAGGTGGCTTCCCACGGCCACAAACGGGTGAAAAAGCCTTTCAGAGTTGGCTGGCGAGTCAACTTTCAGTTTGAGTTAACATTTCACCGCTGTTGTTTTCTTCTGGTTTAGGGGACATACAGCCTTTGAGGCCACCTTTTCATTATTCAAATCTAAATAGTGATTTTAGTTGCTTGGGGAGGGGCAGTGGGAAGGGAACAGGACCAGTCAAACCCCAGTAGAGACTGGGACTGTCCTAGTTAATAGCATGCTTAGACTGTTGTTTGAATAGATATATAGATACATCTATATCTATTTGAACACGAAAAAAAGATTGCCTTTATAGAAAGAAAAAATAGGATCCTGCATGTAATGAAATCCTGCCTGCAGTGTTCTGCTCCTGAACCACAGAAGGTATCTCCTATAAATATTTTCAGAGATCTTTGTCCTTGTAATATTTGTTGCATCACGCCGTAATGATACCCTGCGCTGGAGGGAGGCTGCACATGCCTTGTGCTACTAGGCTGACCTGTGGACACTTGTCTAGGAGGAGATGAGTTAGTCACCTCTGCTACAGCTCACCAGAAAGACAACATGACATCCTGGTAACATTAGTTCTCTATAAAATTAGGCTGGGGAAGTGCAGTGCCTCCGTATTTCAGGGGTTTAATTGCAGCTCCGTAAGATACCTCTTGCAGTAGGGGAGCACACATGATTCCAGCAGGGACAATGTCCCGGGGAGCACCTCCCATGAGAGGACAGCACTGCAGGGTGGCTCTGCCACCCTCAAGGGTTTGATGCCCAGCATTAGGAGCTCCACCACACACGCATCATACACAGATACACCCAGGGCTTTGGTACCAGTTGCTCCTTTTACAATATAATTTGGGGGGAAACACAGGACATGGAAGTAATACAAACATACCTGACTATGTTACATGTGCATACTGTTACTGTGCTACATGTTACTTTATTACGACCCTCAATTAGCTCAAAATCTTCAGGAGAGATAATTTTAGATGGAAACAAAAATATGAAGGAAGCTGAGACGCACACCTCGTACAGTGGAAAAAGGTTATGGAGGATCTTTTCCAAGGAAAACCTAATCTCTATTCGCCAAACCTTTAGGAAACTATTAATCCATACATGTCTGTACTGCCTTTCCTCATCATTAGAGTAAAAGTCCATACTAATTAAAGCAAAGAAAGCACAAAATGAAACAAACGAATGAATAACTTTCCCTGAGGAGGGTTTCTGCACACATCTCTCTCTCTCTCTCAAATCAAAACTACCTGTAGCTTGCCATTTACCTTGGGGTTGCCTTCTTATTTAAGAGCCCTGTCAAAAACCCTAAAGCAAACCATTTCTCTGCCAAGGCTCTCAAAACGACATTACTTCTCCACATTTCTTCTGCAAGACTAAAACTAATAAGCGTATTTAGAGAACGATGCATTCAAAAGTATTCTGATTGAAGTATAAGCTTTAAAAAAAATATTTTACGTAGGATGATATCTCTTTACCATTGACACACGTTTAAAGGACGTGCCACTCCATACTCTCAAATACAGTGTTTTAAACACCACCCCCACCACCTCCATATGCCTAAAGGAGAAGGATTAGTGACCAGCATGTGATTTTCAAGCAATTTAGCAGAGGAATTTAGGTCCTCCCTTCCCTCCTGCCCTGATCATGTGTACATAGGATTTTCTTAAACCCCCTGAACGTTGCTGCATTATTAAAAAGCAAAAGACATTAAAAGAAACCTGGAGGAAGCAAATATTTTCTGAGTGTGCAGAGTACAGCGCTTCAGGAGAACTAGAAAGACTCAGCTGTTCTGGAGTCAAGTGACACTGCTCCCATTTGAGCCACAGCAGACCACAAGTATGTGTAGGAAGGTAAACACATACCTGTGTAACTTACAGTGAACAGTTTTGTCTGCAAGAGACTCTCAAATGCTACCAGAAAACATAACAAGGGAATTACTGTACCCAGAGGAAACACAAAAATATTCAAGCAAATACTGACCCAGATCAGAAACAACATTCTTTGCAAGCCTGCAGTGAGCAATGTGGATTTTGGTTTATCATCACTGAACGCAGAACATTTTCTTAAGGCTGCTGCTTCGGTTTTAAGCGAGAGGCCACATGTTTTCACTGCTTCTAAACTGCAGAGCAAACAACTGACACACAGAAAGCTTGAGAAGCTCAGTCCTAAGGGAGAACAGGAATCCTGCCGTATCATGCCAGTACAATCATTAAATAGTGACATCATGCAGAACAAATATAGATTAATCTAACATGAGAAAAGAGAAGGTAACAGAGAGAAAAAAAGGAGTCTCATGAAACAGGGTAAGTATACCAGCAAAAACATCTGCTTCCAAAACCGCGTATCTGGGCATGGCTGGAGATAGCAAGTCAGCACTCCCTTAAGGGACGCAGGAAGCCTGCATTTCCTGAAGTGTCCCCGAAGAGATGCGCCTTCTATCTATGTATTTCCAGCTCTGATCTCTAACCACAAATCCAAAACACATCCATGCTTTTGCATGTCCTTTTATACTTCAAACACTGCCTCTTCCTGCCTGTCCACCAAGATTCTCTTCGCCTATCTCACAGCCTCCTGTCCCAACTAAACTTAGTTTTCTCCATCCTTTGTACATGCAATTATCACCTTATTCTTAGCCACCTGGACTAGCTGTGAAGACATTTGTCCTTTTTTGGTCTCTAATCTTATCTTGCAACTTTCCATTTACTAGCTCTTCTCTACAGTATCATCTATCTTCTTGTTCAAGCTTGTTTATCTTGCATTTGCATGAAAAAGCCCGAGTTAGATGTCTGCTAGCACCCAGGGAACAGTCCCTGCTGCCTCCAGCTCAAGTGTGTAAGCAAGGGTACCAGTAAGCCTGTCTCCCCGCTGATGAGCTGAGGGAGGAACTGGCCTCTAAAAGCCCCATCCCATGTTTACTTCCTTCTCTTTACGAGTTCCTGTTGACAAAACACCTGTCTGGATGGTGATGAAGGCTGTGGCACTCAGATCACTGCCTCTTCCTCTTTCATCTCCCTTCATCTTTGGCTTCCCTTTACCCCCAGTGGGCACTGAGATCCGAAGCACCCTGGGCCAGCACCACCGCTCCAGTACATGCCTTTTCAGTGTTCAGGCAACAGTAGGGCTCTCCGTCACTATCAGTAGCAAGAAAAGGCAATCAAGTAATAAATTCAGGGGATCAACAAGGTGTTAAAACCTAGCTTATCTGAGGTCTCACTCTGACAGCTGAATGTTGTCCAGTCCTGCGTTGTGGTCTGCTTGTTTTACTGCTGCTTCTCTGAACCCGAGCCACAGAGGCTACGTCTGTCCAACCTTGTACCAAAAAGCACGGACCACGGCAGAACCACATCTACTCAGAATTCAGAATATCTGAAATATCCTGCTTAACTGCTACACAAAAGGACACGGACCTGTTGGAGGGAGTCCAGAGGAGGCCACAAAGATGCTGAGGGGGCTGTAGCCCCCCTGCTGTGGAGACAGGCTGGGAGAGCTGGGGTTGCTCAGCCTGGAGAAGGCTCCGGGGAGACCTTAGAGCAGCTTCCAGCACCCAACGGGGCCGGCAGGAAAGCTGGGGAGGGGCTTTTTGCAAGGGCATGTCCTGATAAAGAAAGGGGTGATGGCTTTAAGCTGACAGAGGAGAGATTTAGATTAGATATTAGGAGTAAATTCTTTACTGTGAGGGTGGTGAGGCATGGGACAGGCTGCCCGGAGCAGCTGTGGGTGCCCCATCCCTGGCAGTGCCCAAGGCCAGGCTGGACGGGGCTGGGGGCAGCCGGGGCTGGGGGAAGGGGTCCCTGCCCAGGGCAGGTGGTTGGGTGACCTTTAAGGCCCCTTCCGACCCAAACCATTCTGTGATTCTATGATACTGAGAAATCAATACCTACATTTTTTCCTAAATTCCCGTTAAAAATAAATACATTTCAGGCCTCGGCTAGAAAAGAAAAAGAAGTATCAGAGATTACAATAATAACGTGCTTGACCCTAGCAGTCAAAGAATTTCTGATTCCTCAGAAACTAAAAGGTGGGGGGAAATCAATTTATCTGACAACACTAACAGAAATGCTTTCAATTTTTTAAGGTTTCACAATGAAACCTTAAATAATAATAAATAATAAATATAATAATAAAACCTTAAAAGTTAAAATAAATGGCAGAACTATGGAGAATTGAAAATCTAAGAACATTGACATTTCACTGCTGATTCATTCTGCAACACAGAGAGTGCCACAAATCACAAATTTCAATAGTTGCAAAACCCTGCATGACTTCACTGCAGCTTTCAGATTCAGAGGCTGGAAAGATCTGTTAGGTCACCTCGCCCACTCTCCTGCTCAGTTCAGGATCACTGCCAGGGGTATTCTGCCCGTTTTTGCTCAGAACAGAAACCCTGTAAAAGATGCAAGGTGCTATTAAAGTGAGCGAGGAACCGGGGGAAAATTAACATCAAGCACTATACAGTGCTAAAATGTGGATAATGAAGAAGCTATCAGATTATGTTTTACATGCATATTTACAAGCCACTGGGGGTTACTGAAGTATCTGTAAGCGAATGTAACTGCTGATTGCATGCCTTACAATTTCACAGTTCCATTTAACATTACCGTTTCGTTGTACGTTTAACTATCACTTGCTCCAGCACAACTACAGTGGTAAACCATGGGTTCAATCCACTAAAACCACTTGCTCCAGTAATTGCATTCTAGCAATCAGTACAAATTAAAAAAAAATCACACCTTCTCAATTTCACTGCTTTCCTGCTTCTGACGCTACCCAGCTCTTTCTTGATACCGAACTTTACCTAAAATCTTGACCTTGACCATGGTATAAATAAAGCTTGTGCCAATTTATTCCTTTTTTCATTTTTCAGCCAGCTCCTTTGTTTTCTTTAGGAGGCTCTCCTCCTCCTCACAGCCTGTGGATAAGCCGAAGAGCTCCGTTCTAAGCCTGCTCCACTCGTTCAGCCTTCAGAAAACTCTCACCCAGTCCTGACTTGTTTTCACAAAGCAAATCCAAACTTCTCCCTATTCCCTCACCTCCCTGACAGCTTTTCTCTGCCAGCTTCCTTGACCAAGTCAATGCATCGAAACCATCCTGGGCCCTCTGTTTGGCACTGCCGAGCTCCTCACCTACCCCCTAACTTGGATATATATTCTTCTTTCCCCTTGCAGAGAAATCACTGTTTCCATTTCTTCCTTTGTCACGCAGCTATCGCCCACATTCTCTTTCCACCCAGATAATCAAAATCTCATTATTTCCCACTCAATTTATCAGCCTTCCCTATACATTCCTACCCCCCACATTAGCGTCTCTTTCCAAACATCGTATCCCTTCCAAGCTTCCCCCTCCTCCTTGGAAACATGCGATCCTGGGAAACCCCACAACCGTAAAGGCTCTGACTACTCCCCGCTTCTGCACCCCCTGCCTACGGGAGGGCTGGTGGATCCCGTTACCCACGCACCTGCTGTCCTCACAAGCACCACAGCGTTCTCCCCCATCCAGGCCCCGCTCGCTACTGACACATCTAGAAGTTTTTATAGAGGTGCGCCAGAAAGGCAGAAGTTGAGGAGGTATTTGAGGGCCAAGAAGGTGCAAAGTTATTTCAGCACCTTCCTCTGATGCAGCCCTTTAAATTGCTTGCTGAGTTCTGCTGCTGTGTTCCCTATAGAAATTCAAAGGGCGGCTAGATGTGTCATCATCAGACCTAAAACAGCCTGGCAATTTATGTGAAGTATGAAGTCAAGTGAACGTACACCTGGCTAGCTTTAAACGCAAGCAGAATGAACGCATCCTATGATGCTTATTAGTAACAGGCTGAACAAGCCTAGTTACAGCTGCACAATTTTGCAAGTGTGATGACAGACAAACACAACCAACAAAATTAGAAGTTCCCCATTCGTTGGGGAAGAGCAGTGAAAAAAGTCAGTTATAAATTTTTAACGTTTTTTTTTAAACTATGAACTGGACTCTTGGAAATTGTATCTTGGATTTTATTCCTCAGTAAATTATAATATATTGCATTTTGTAAACGGAAGTGTGGGTCACATTTTCAAAAACTGAAAGCCGAGGAGTTGACTTCAAAACATAAATGGCTATTGACCTGCTTTCTTGCCATTTAGAATATTTCAAATTAAAAAAAGAAAAAAAATGACAACATTTCCAGAAGAAATCAAGGCAGAAAATGGATTATATAAAAGCTTCCAATTAATTATGCTTAGAGACAGGAAGATTATTTTTATGATATTATTATGCTGAAAAAAACCCTATAAATTGACCTAATACTTCCAATTCCCTCCTTCCGATTGGATCAAACAACGTGTCAGAGTGATGTCTCATGCTACACTTCACCCATCAGAAGCCAAGATCCTGCAGAACTTACTTTTTGTTTACGCTCTAGCTTGGAGCCGCGTTACTCAGTGACCTCAGAGCAAGGGCTGAGGGCTGCTTTGCACCATCAAGCGAGGAGCACAGGCTTGCCCGCGGAACACCGAGGAGCCCGGAGCACGCCAAGGCAGCCCGGAGCACGCCGTACCACGCCGTACCACGCCACACCGCCGCTCCCCGCTCCGCACCACACACCCACCCAGGCCAGAGCCGCCGCACAGCCCCGGGGGATTATCTCCAGGCAGCCAAGTGCAAAACAGATTCCATCAGCTGACTGCAACACCCCAAATCTTTACGCAGATTCTGCTTCCAGGGAAGCGATACCAGCGTATTTGCCAACCAATTTGTCCTAACAGGCCCATTGTAAAAGATGTGGCTCGCAGGCATACCTGCCGCGTATTTCTAAATGGATTAGAAAATAATTAATGTTTAAAAAGCTTCAGGCATTTTGTTTAACGAAGAGGTTGAACATCATGCCAAATACGCCTTTTTCTCATCTATTTATTTGACGTACATGCTGTTACACGTTTTAGTTACTTAAGCACAATTAACTAAACCCAAGGTAATGGCAAGGCTGCCAAGCGCAGATCAACCGTTCACGGCTTAGAAGGCCAGTAACTAAAACAGTTTCAGCTTATTAGAAAAGAGCTGGGAACACTAATAACAGCAATTCTTTACCTCAGCTGAAAGTAAAGCACCGGACACGACAGAACTCTAAGAACTTGCAGGCTATACTAGATGACCAAGGTTACATATGGAATGAACTGGACGTCCCAAGGCCGCCTTGATTCCTAGGCATTTCTGGTGCACAGATGCTTTAACCAAAAAAACAAAAACAAAAACCAAGCCCCCAAAACCCCAAGAAAACAAAGCCCAACCCCTAAGCAAGTGCACACCAGGAGGAGTGTAGGAAGTCAGAGGGTTAGTACCGAGAGTTCATATTTAAAGTTGCATTTTATGAAGAAATTTACATAAGTGGGGAAAAAAAACCACAAACCATAAAAAAAAAAAAGGCATGGCAAGAGCTCTGGGGCCCTGGGAAGGGTTTGAAAGCAGCGCCCCAGGGGATGAGTCAGGAAAGAGAAGTCAAGTGTGAACAAGACAAGGGTAGAGCCAAGTTGTTCAGAGGGACTGACGCAGTCAAAAAATGCTTCTTACCAACCTTGTTCTGATAAAATCCTATCAATATGTTACAGTAGCCTACTGCCGAGACCTCAAGTACCTACATACTGTGCCGTCTCCCAAAGCCACCTGGCAGGGCTGTTGGAAGGAAAGCTGAAGGGAAGCGCTTGAGTGTCACAGAGAGAGGACAAGTTAGCAGAGCAGCACGGAGAGGAACATCGCCGTGAACGGGGAAGCTGATGAAACTGGTTAAGATGAAACGACAGAAAGCAGAAGATGAGAACTGTAAATCCCAATGACAGAAATGCAATCTGCAATCAAGACAGCTGGTAAAGGTCATTCAAGGACAGAGCCCAACAGCAGGACCATGAGGAGATTTAAATTCTGAGTGCTGCTAAGCAAAGGGGAGAAGGAGAGGAAGGGAAAATAGAAACACCAAATAAGGTGATCATTAGTCATTTTTTCAAAGCCTCTGTTTTTCTTTTTTTGACATTTTTTAAAAGCCTCATCTGACAGAGACCCCTACACGTCACGGACATTAACCCTTCAGATAACTTTATTTGAACTTTTGTAGGTATTTTAAAGATCATCTTCACATTGAAATGGACAACTCAAAACATGGTCAGATACCTTTCCTCTAACAAAAAGAAAAGTGGTGCAGCAAATTGATCAAACTCCTACATTATCTACATGGGAAATAAATTTGTTAGAATAGTGAAATTACCAGCTAACGCTATAATGAAAGCAGAAAGCTGGAAGCTAGCAGTAGGTGTGTTTAGACTAGCCAAAAAAAGGAAGTGAAACTGTTGTAAATTCACACTGAACACAGCTAATTTGCAAAAGTGCCAACCTACTATGCTGGTACTCTAAATAAAGAAGGAAATACTTAAAGAGCTGCTTTTGCACAGAAAATGTAACTGATCGTTGCAGGAATTATCTGTGACTTGCTATGGCCTACATGGCACAAGACAATGCCAGCCTTGATGACCATAATGACTGCTTCATCATACTGTAAAATATACAAACGTCTTGCCTCCTCCCTCTTATGTCACTGTTACACTAACAAACGTTCCATATGAGAAAGTGAGTATCTATGCATCTTCTACTAGCCTATATCTATATTGTAAATGATATTGTTTCCTAGACACCCCCCCACACACACACCCCTACTTTTACATTTTCAATATTGCATTTGCTATAAGGATTTCATCACGTGTCTGCACTTGTCATTCATTTTAGGACCCGTGCACTATGTTTCTCCAACACCTGCTTTTGACTAAACCTTCTGACATATCTCCAGTTACTCCATCTCTTTCTATAACAGAACTTGAACAGAAGAAAACATTAGTCCTCTGTGACTACATTACAGGCAGTACAGCTACAGAAAAGAAGTTTCTGTAATAAGGGATAACCCCATTATTTTAATTACTTAAAAAATACTAAAAATTGTAGTGGTTACAAAGTTAAAGATGGTAACTTTAATCTGTCCATGAGAGCAATATCAAGTTCCTAAGAGTATGTATGTAATATGAAAGGACACGATTTGCCATGTACATTATGAAAACAGCATACTATCTTCACCCCAGAATGGAGCCAATAAACTTCATGCAATAAACTTGAATTTATGATTGAGTCTATGTGCCCTTGATAGAACTGCCCAGTCATTTTTATTCATCCTTTGAGCAAACTGTAACATTGCAAGGTTTGTTAATAATGAATTGAGCAATTTCAGCCAATCTAAAGACTTGGACAAGAAATTACGTTTAAATTGCCCATTCACATACTCAGAACTATTATTCTGATCTTTGAAAATATCGTTCTTCTTCATACTTATGATTAGAAAGAATTAAGGTTTTTACAAAATGTTAATACTTACTTATCTCCAAAGAATTTTCTCCAGAAATCTGCAGCATCGGCTTTGGTGATACGAAAGTTATCACCCTGGAATTGGCCATTTGGAAAAATAGCCTTGATTTCTGCTAGCATGTGGCTGAAGATGAGGGACAGCTTTGTTAGGTTTCTCCTGTGGATATAATAGAAAGAAAAGTATAATCACATCAAATCCTCAAAATTGAATAAATTGAATCAATCTTTCAGTATCTTGTATCTCTTGCATATTTGTGTAATCATCACTGCGTGACACAAGAAAAACACTGAGCTCTCAACTGAAAACACATCAAAGAAATACAAATCAGTAGTTTGTGTTTCCATGCACTTCTGAGGATCTATTTATTATAAGTCTCGGGGAATATAAGATCATTTGTTCAGAAATGGAACAGATCTGGGTTCTCAACTGGATATTCCAGATACATGTCTGATCTCCATAAACATTAAGCTTGTGTATTTCTATTTCATTTAACCACTGCAGAAACAGGAATTTATACTAATTAGACAGTTAATAGATTAAAAAAAACCCCAACATTTTAATTATATTAAAAATTAACCAAAAGCCACACAATAAACCTCAAAATACAGTTTCAGATGTGACATCAAACCTATTTCAATCACAGATTTCTAGAAAGGTAAACACAGCACAGAACTAGGTTTACTCATTGCCTACAACAATTTTATACTTTCCAGCTTTCCCTTACTGCAGGTACTTCTTATTTTCATTTAAAATGCCTTCCCTCTAGTTACAACTTGCTTTCCATTTTCAGTGACATGTCAGAAACAAAAACCAAGCTGCTTTGCTATCAGCTCACTTCCATGAGCTTTCCAGGCTTGAATTCATTAATCAAAAATTATTTGGGTTTTGGCACAGAAATCCCATTTAGTGTAACACAAAGAACACAGCATCCTTAAACACAAATAATTCCTTTGTATGGAAAAATCTGTGGGAGATGGTGGGGGGGAGAGAGAGAAGGGTCAAGCAATCTTTCTATGAGAGTTTCCTTCTGGAGATTCCTTAGACGATCTTTGAAAAAGGTGTATTTTCCCACCTGATACGTGACATAGAGACCACCCAGGAGGCTGAGCAGTTTCTGGTGAAGAATTTGTATTCTTACGTATTTTAACAAAGTACTTTCATGAGTCGGAAGCATCCTGCGTCAAAATCATTCACCTTTCACAATGTCAGGTACTACTTAATAGTGCCTCCAAAAATTTAGTGAAAAACATAATAAACTAATATCAATCATGTAATTTATAACTGTGTATAGACAGTATTTTAAATAAATGAAAACTTATGAATAAGTCCCTAGCCACATGAAAAGACTCTGATTTTTACACATGCATACCAAATAGCTTTTCAGAATGCTCAAAATCTCAAAAAAAAACTACCCAAAAAAATCCAGTGCAAATCCCAGCTGAACAGATTTCCTGGGGTCTTCCTAAAAAATGCATTCAGCTTAGTACTGAAGCAGTAATTGTTTCAATTAAATTTGCAAACAACTTATAGAGTACCCTGTGGGAGTTGTGTTGCAGATTTTACTACAGGTTTTGCTACCAAGAAAACTACAATAAAGAAAATGTAAGCAATTTAAAACGAACACCTGATGAATACATCCTCCCTCCCCTCAAGACTGCAAACGGTTGTAGGGCTAATTCTTTCAGAGCCCTTTAATTCCACCAGTATAATCAGATGTCTATAATTACGATGCCCAACTGTTCCTTCTTTTCTGGATTTGTTGCTTGCTATCCCCCTTCCTATTTCCTTTGTACTTTAATTACACACACGTGTTCCTTATTATTTTCCTCCTCCGAACTCAAGCGGATGCAGAGCAAGCCACCCCAGACCCGGGATCAGCCAGCAGCTGTCCGTACCGAGACGGAAGCACGATGTGGTGCAAGCCTGAACAGGGCTCCCTTCCCGCTACACCACGTAGCTGCCCACGTCAGCAAGGTGCGGTGCCGCAGGGCTCCTCGCAGGAACGCATTTACCCAGGGAGCTGGCTGGGTCCGTCAGGCTTGCGCCTTGGAGTGAACGGCTATGGGCTGAAGGCACGTACCGGGGCCACCTGGGGCACCTCCTTGGCCAGCGGGGAGCACGTGTGTCTGTACGCACCCGTCCAGGCACGTGCACTGCCTGTGAGGTAGAGCTGCACGGTATGTGACCAGAACCAACAACTGGTAGGAACTGGACAGTAAATTCCCAGTCTACACATGCGTCCAAACGGTCGTACCCGAATGGCAAAGCCTGTTCCTTCCCTCTTTGGACAGTACCAGTCACTAAGTGCATCAATACGCTTTTGTTTTGTTATACAAGTTGGTTAGGATGCAGAAAAAAGTCAAATTATTTTTTGGATTGTATGGCTATAAACAAGAAAATGTTTTAATACTAAACTAAGAGACCTTCTTTTTATCTGACTGCAAAGCTACTGGAAATCAGCTAGAACCTTACCTGTGCCTGAACATACATGACAGCATGTATGCACAACAGAAAATGCCAAATTCTTCATCATTTATATATATGTATGTTTATACATATTTATAAATATAAATATATACACGCATACAGTAGCTCTGTTTCCTAATTAATTTTGATTCTTGCTGTACCAGGTGATTACCTCTAGTCCTTCTTTGGTTCCTTCTTTGATATCAAATGATCATGATAAATCATGTCTTTTCACTGAAACATTTTTGCTGTAGAACTGTAAAGCACATACTGCACCATTTTTGCTTAGACATGCTCACGTGACATCGGATCTCAGTAACTTACTGAGACAGATACAAAGCTCAATGATTTCAGAAATGGTTTTCAAGAATTACACGAGGTGCAGAGGTGATGCCATCAGGGTGGGCCAGTGATTCTCCCCACCTGGGCATTTCACTCTTCTGACTGTCTATGAATTTTCACACACGTACTTTTGCTGTCTTGTGGAGGGCTTTCCCACAGCATCACCTCATCCACTTGATGGTCTCTGTGGCTGCGCTTTCTAAGTTAGAATGATTCCCTTTTCTCCCCCCATATAAAGATGGAGCAGTGTCAAAAGTTTTCCATTCATAAGCATAAGACAAGGTATTCAAGTCCTATTTTTTTGGAAAAAAAAAAAACAAAAACCAAAAAAACCCAACAAGTAAAACCATCAGCTTTGGCATTTTGGTGAATAACCCTAATGGAAGCCAAAGAACTGGTCAATCTGAGCCACCTACTTTAGGTCTCATTCCCACCAGAAGCCTTACAGTAAAGAAGGCCATCGGTACCAGCTCGGTCTGCACCTCCGGCCGTGACACAGGCTCATCTCCTGGTCCCAGTGAAGCCATCATAGTGGCAGAGGCAACTGCACTGGCAGCCCGGTGGCACATGAATTATGCAGATGCATGCCCTGGAGGGACTCTTGGAGTCACTAGGTTCCAGCAGGCGAGAGGTATCTTAAGGGACCGTACTGGAGCTACACCTCCAAAAACTGCTATCCGAATTCTTGAGAAACAACGGTTTCAATGCCTCGGCAGCCAGCCTTCAGGGTTTAACGCAGTAACACACTTTCACTGCCAGCCTGGAGCAGGTTGGAGGTGGGATGTCTTTCCTCAGCTGTGTCAGAGCACAACCACCTCCTTGGTTTCTGGAGAGAGAACGGGGGTTTATGCTGATGAGAAAAATCTCTTTCAGAAACCAAAATCGAACAAAACTGCCTCGCTACAGCAAACTGAACTGCAATGATCACTCTCCACAATACAACAGCTACTGCGGTGAGATTTAAGAATGTTTTAACGCTAAATGACGCCGTATCAGCTGCATTTTATATAGTGCATACACAGTGTCGGTCTCTTCCATACTACTTGCAACACGCTCAACACCTATTACTTGATGTTTTTCCTATGATTCATGCTTAGCTTTTCCCCACTGCCTTTTACCAACTCAAACTGATGCCACGCAGGTCAAACCCCTTGTAGAACTTGATTCCTGAAGTACCAGGCTTTCAGTAGTACCTGTTGCCAGACATGCTTGTACATGACAGATCTACTGAAGAACCAACAAGGTTTAGCCAACCCCAGAACACCTAAGATATAAAAATTAAAAATTGAATTTTCTTTTAGTATGAACTTGTAAAGGTCTATTGAATCCATAAACATCTTTTGGTTAATCAGCAGAAAGATGAATTTTCTCGACTTCAAAATTAATCTCTCTTTTGGAGTTATACCTCATGAACAAGTTTTCTGAAATACAGACAGTAAAGCCTGAAAATAAGAATTGTGTTTGTTCACTTTGAAATAAATGAAGATATTCTGAATGCGTTTTCTCTTCAGCTCTGGGTGTGTGTGTCAGGTTAGGGAATACTGCAAAGAGTTCATATATCACAAGTCATACGTGATTTGAAAAGAGGGCTTACTAATGGAAATATTACATCCCAGTCATAACCAGAGCAGCGGCAGCTGTCCTGCCCTCCTGGTTCTATTAAACAGGAAAGCGAAGCATGACCAGCATGCAACAACACAGGTAAGTTTTGGCTGTGTCAACTTGGTAATCGCTCTGTGAAAGCTGATTTTGCTTTTCGGAAAGCGATATGGTCTAGCAAACAGAAGTGGACAGGGAATCGGGCGGCGTTGCTTCCCTCCTGCCACTGGCCTGATGGATGAGGTGGGAGGAACACCTGTGTCCTGCACCTACTGCCTGCCGACGTGCATGAACCGAGTCAGACACTCAGACAGCTCCAAATACACTGGGCAGAACCGGCATATACATAAATCCACAATGCAAAGCATACATCCGTGCCCTGACCCTTCATAATCACCAGATTTCACAGACGATAACCAAGACAAAGTCATCTTAGCAATACGTCCTTACGTCTCATGCAACAACCCGAAAATGTATAAAACTACTCGTATACTGTATCTGTATATCATTTCTACTTTCATGCTTGTATATTACCATCTCCCACGAACAACAATTATTTTTATTTTACAGCTACACATATTTCTAGGGAAAAAACCACAGTGTAGAAAGAAGTCACTGTATATCTTTGCAGTTATGTCATTCCAAAATTAGGTTGTTGCTGGGTTTCCTTCTTCATTGCATCTAGTAAGTGTTTAATCTTTCTGCATCCACATAGATATACTTTATTAAACAACAACCTTCTGTAATAAACAATACATCGGCTTTCCAAGCTCATAATATATAACTCAGTCCCCTGGCAAAGGAAAACAGTCTTTAGAGCTAGAATAAAATCTGTTTGGCAGCTAAGAATATTTTCCAGATATTTCTGACACAAAAGTATACCCAACTGTTACTAAAAAACACATAATTCCTCTACAATTCTTATTTAGAGTAATTGTACAAAGACCGTCCTGTTAGCCGGCAAAACTGCAAGTCATAACTGCTTATGAACCAAGATAAAAAAGTTTGAAACGCCTTCATAAGGTGAATTGTTTACTCTAACTTTTAAAAATCACACCCACCCACCCCCCGCCAAATATTAAAGCTTCAAAATCCAAAGCATATGTACTGAGCTCATTTCACTTAATTAGTTATATTCAAACCAGATTTCTGACCCATATGCTGGAGCTGCAGTAAAACCCAGGGATCCTACACACTACGTGTTGCTAATTCGAAGGGACAGAACAGAGCCTTGTGACGCAGGTACAGAAAGGGGGAGCAGAGACCCACCTTCTGAGCTCTTCCACCCTGCTCTGCAGGAGTTCAGCATTTACGTTTTGTGCCCTAGGCTTCCTTTCTGTGAAAAAAAGTCCTTTCCAGATTATTTCCCATTTGTATTTTGCCACCATGAGGAAAGCCACAGCTGCCCATACAGCTCCTTGATAGGTTATGCTTCTGCTGTTAACTATGGACAAGTGGCACAGACAGGGATGCACCAGGATCAGGAAAAATCACACAAAAAAAGAAAAAAATATTCTGAAGAAATGTGTATTTCTGAGTATCTCCAGAAGGCACAGCGACATAACTAGAAACGATCTATGCTGCTAGCAGTTTACTCTTGCTAACCCGGTATAACCCCGACGTGTTTATCCCCCTTCCTCTTCCAGAACTTGCCCTTTCACAGACAGCAAACATAGGGCGAAAAACCCAAAAAAAGTCATCCGTCCGTCTGTCCCCCCCAAAAAAAAACCCCAACAAAACAACAACAATAACAAAACCCACCCCCCACAGGTGGACAGTAGAGTCAGTCTTAACCACAGAGATCTTCGACACTTGAGAGGAAGCGAAGGAAACCAAAGGTTCCCGTCAACACACCTGCAGAGGGGAAAAAACCAACAACCCACGACTCTCTACCATCATATTTGGCAACCAGCTCAACTCTGGATCTGTGCAATTAATATTTTTAAAAGCTATATAAGGACAGGGTATCGTTCAGGGACCAAAGTATATGGGCTTATTCTTGGGATGAAATATTCCTGGGACTAAAGTGTCAGCTCTATTTCCTAGTTCTGTTGCTGACTCATGGAAGGGACGCAGGCAAAGAACTTAATTTTTTTGTGCTGTAGTATTGCTCATCTGTAATATGAGGAAAAAAAAAAAACATAAAAGGAAAAAAAAAAAAAAAAAAAAGAGACTGCCTTAAACATGGTGAAGTTCAGCCAGTAATTAAATTCATCATATGCTAAACATGAAAACCAAGAATAAAATTGTAAGAAACTTGCTGGAGGCAACTACTACTTTTCCTTGAGTCCCAGGGGAGTTGAGCTTATCCTGAGGAGGAAAGCAGAACCCTTCCGTGCCTGGCGCTCCATCGGCCTCTTCACGACAGATACAAGGAGCACCGTGCAAGGCTGACGCAGCTCTCTATTCACGATGGATAGCAAAGGGAAAACTGGCACTTTGGGAAAGATTTGGGCAAGGATGTTTGGGAAAACAAAGCAAGCTGGTCACAATGTGACCTTGAATTTTCCTCCACCTTTTCCTTCGCTTAAAAATCATTTTACATTGACACACCAGCTTCCACCAGCAGTCTGGTTCTTTTCATTCTCATGTTTTAAAGACCATAAGAGTATCACAACAGAAGAAGGCAATGCCTGATGAACTCAAAATTTCATTCCATCTTTCAAAACTGTGTATCAGCTATCATTGTTTCTATAGTAGGCAAAAATAAAGAATGAACATAATATATAATAGCTTAGTCAAGAAAATGGAATATACAGAGGAGGGAGGATGGTCAGGGTTTCTCCACATCTCAGACTCTACAAACCGATGAGTCTCTCCACTTGCTGTCTCTGATCTTTCCTTTGTGAACTGGCATGAAATTGTGCCTACCAGCATCTCTTGAGCAAAGTTGTGTCCCAGGATTATATTTGGGTTTTGCTAAACAAACACTCTATACAGCAGCAGCCATGAATAGCTCATCAGCTGGGCTTTAGAGTCCACATTTTGAAAATTTGACTACTTCCAGTTTTGTCCAAAGGACAGTTACCCAGCACGGATGAATGCCTCAAGGTCCTCCTCAAGCAGTTTAATCTCTTTTCTCACTAGTACTTAGGTATACGAGATAACAAATATATCCATGAAAATAAAACCCAAAGAGTGTTCACAGAAATTAAAGTAATAAGGAAATACAGTCTGCAAAAAACAGAATGCGAGTCGTCAAAACTGAAAACAGACATGCTGACATGCTAAAGATCTAATTTGCCCCAGAAATAATTATTATCTCTATTTACTTATGTGAAAGGACAGAGGCAATAAAAAAAACAACCTCTAGATGATGCTACTCACAGAAGGAAACTAGAATAAAACCAACATGAATATTTACAAATATAAATACTTCGTAGAGGATAGTCAATCCTATGACATAAGTAGTAACATAAAGTACGAGCTAACAGGTTTATTGATTTTACTACTGAAACTTTTAATTGAACTACTATATCATCCTTGCAAAACATATTTACAATGCTTAAACTGATATTACACTTGTTTCTTAAAAAAAAAAAAAGAAGAGCTGGACACTGCTTTAGTTTTATTTGCTACTTTTTAACAGTCAGTTGCTTTTGCACTGTGGTTCCACTCATCAGTATCAACACGTTATTTAAGCACTCTTCTGCTTCCTCTGTACTCCTCCTGTAGATGTCTTTGTCTACCAAGGTCCAACGTGAACTAACACTGACTTAAAGGTAAAGCCAAGTATTAGTATCTGTCAGTAAAACTGAGGTTGTCACAGAAAGCCCCAGGAACACGAGTAAAACCCGTTTTTACAATGTTGAATTCAGTCACTGAATGCCTAAATATGTAAAGCTTTTTTAACAAATGTGAGTGTATTAATATGAAACAACGAAGAAGCAATCAGCATCTTTTCACCATCTTCCAAAGCTTTCTTCAAGCAGAAGGGATATACAAAAGAAGACTTGGCCAAAATAAGCAGTTGGTTAAAGGCAGAGGTGTGGCCACTGTAATTCTTTAGTACCTGATTAGAACAGTAAACATCTTGAATTTCATTACAAAGGTCACTCCTACAATCCATCCTACCTGCGTACTAGAAGTATAACCGACAGCATCAACAAGTGTTACCATTCCCCATGTAGGCATCGCCCTCACCGCTCTGGCAAGGATGACTTGGCCTGGCGATCAGCTGTGCCATGGAGAAAGCACATCCCTGCCGGGCCAAAGCTGCATGTGAAAAGGGACACGGTCGTACGTGGAGCGACTCGAGCCACTCCGGAAGGGATACAAGGCTGTGTCTGGCACAGATCCTGCCACAGCCAAAGGCCAAGGAGGCCCCCAGGAGGTACTGATGCGACTAAATGCTTCATCGGGTTAACAGCAACCTCGCACGAGCGAGGGGAGGCGGTTTCGCCCCGCGCTGCACTCCATCCAGCCCACTGCCACGCTGCGCCGTGATGCTCAGTGCCCGAGCTGCCGACACCGACAGAAGCAGGCATGCCGTACAGCACCCCGCGCACGGGGCTCCGCGCCCGCCCGTCCTCCGAGCCGCAGTCACTGATAGCGCTTCGCTTTTTCAGGTTGCGGTGTGCCCTCTTCTTACACAGAACAGTCCAGAACACGTACTGCAGGCTTGTTCTTTCAGAATTTTCAATTCAGGCTCCATTATGTCACCTTAAAACATGTTGTTACTCTGTTTTCTAAGCGGAATAAATTCAAAAGAGACTCCGTAGAAATCAGCATCCTCAGCGACAGGCCATGTTAAAGTACTAAGTTTCAAAATAAAAATCTATTGAGTTCTGCATACTATAGCTTCTTGCGTAGACAAATCTTTCTGATTGTTAAACAGTTTATCTAAATTTTTTTTTCAGGCTTAACGCTGTCATCACACTCTGATTGTGAAAAAGATCTGCAACACGATCTAACCATTTTGGAGAGCAGGACTGGCAATGCTTTTTGCTGACGTTAAGCAGCTTTGGCAAACTAATATGCATATATATCTCTTTTTCACATATATCATTCTCAAATATCAAAATTGGATTTAGGTACTTAACAGGAAATGTCTCTGGATCACATGTGCCTCCCAATACTCTCATGAAAATTGATATGAGTTTGGCCAAATTATGAAACTGAAGTAAACCCTCTCCAAGGGGCCTCAAACAAACCTCGAAGCTCTCGGCTCCCATGGCTGAGCAAACCCAACCTGAAACGCTCGCAGGCAACAAAGGACCCAGCCTGGGCCAGCTCACAGCTGGAGGGCACCGCTCTTCATCCCTCAGTCGGGGCCTTCCCCACCAAAGGGGAGAGCGTGAGAAAATCCTTCTCCATTTCTCTTGGTGAAGCCCACGATGACCTCAGAAAAGAAGAACAAGCTGATGCGAGGGCACAGAAGGCAGAAGCCGGAGGAGGCAGACGGGCAGGAATGGGTGGCAACATCGAACTCAGCGGAACTCGATTTAAAAGGTCTGATGATGCGCAGCAGCATAGGAAAGCCCACGAGAAAGTGCCAGCGCTTTTAAAGAATTTGAACAGTATGAAAAAAAATAAACTATGAAGAGATGCATTAAACATCAGGAACAAATGTGCGTGTTATGTGGTTGCTGGCTAAGTGAACATCTACCCCTTGCACTCAGGCCACCCAGGCACCAGTCCCACGGAATAAGACAATTTTATGCTGTATTTACAGCCTATTACAATGTACAAATACCAAGTGGACCAACCATGGTCACACACACACAAATTATTTCTGGCAATTTTTTTGAGATCGTAACTTTTCAATTTTTTTTTTTTTTTTTTTTTTTTTGAGTTGCAAGAAATGTAACAATATTTTTGCTGGTCAGACTTTCTGATAAAGATCGGGGTCTGAACAGAAGCTTTAGCATTCACTTTCATGCACTGGGAGTGTAGAGAAGTATCAAAACTGCTGTATTTTATTTTTTTTTAAAGATTATTTTAAAATGTGCCACAACCTGCAGAGGTGCTTATCACCTGCTGTGTCACACATGATTTCCACTGAGTGCAAGCCAACAAGATTGCAAGTCAACAAGCTGTTCCAACATTCCTAAGAGACTAGCCAAAAGGGAATTTTCCTGGCTGAGCTGCTTCGGAGACTCGGTTAAGAGACAATGCTGAGTTGCACATTTTGCCCTAGAACTTGACTTTTTCTGAAGTCCTTGGATTTTACTTTTTGAGCCTCTTGTACATCATTATTTCTGTGCATTTTGCTCTGTAGCAGTGGTAGGAGCCTTTCGTTAAAAGCCAAGTTCATTTTTTTTTACAAAGACTGACCCTCTTCATCCCACGTACCTTCCTGTTAAAAGTATCATCATTAAATGAGCAGAACTCCTCTCCAACTCTGCATCTGCACAAGTGTATTTTTTCACAGACCTTCATGTATGTCAAAATAAGAATTTTTACCCTAAGCCCTGAAGTAAGATTCCGTGTAGGCAGCCATTCTCATTAAAGCACTCTAAGAGTTGTCATTAAAGCATTTTAAGGGTTGCTTTTCATGTGGTCTAAAATACATGATATTTACCAAAATGGAAGTCCAAGTGAGAGCTAAATAACCCACTGAAATAAAATAATCAGCCTTCAAACCACATCTCAAGTACTTCTGAGAGCTAAAGTTATTGAATTCCTATCAAACATATAATAAAAATTCCCATTTCCTCAGATGTGCTTTAATCAAATCCACCTGAAATCATTCACTGAAAACGATTTAAACACTACTTAGTGCTGAGATGCAGTTTGTTTGCAAAATTCAGTTAACAAAAATCTCTGTTGATAGCTAAGCAGCCTCGCACCAATGCACATGGCACAGAAACATATAAGTTACACGAAGCACTGAAACTGTATGTGGGACTTAGAATAATCACTGTGTTTGTTTACTGAGAGGATGTAAAGTGACTTTCATTCAATGGAGAAATTTACCATCTCCGGCCAAAAGCAGCAAACACCACGAAACCCCCCTGCTCACTGTCACACATACCCCGAAGCCACCAGCCTCTGTCCTCTCGCCTGTCGGCAGCGCCTCTGGGCTGTTTGGAAGCAGATAGAGTGCTGCCAGGCTGTGTTAGCAACTGCCTCTGCACCCAACAGCTAGGAAAGAAAGATCAGATCTTGGTTTGAAAATTGTTACCTGAAACAGTTTCATGATGCTACACCTGCTTACAGCCCCTGGGGACCAGGTCAGAACCTGGCACCAAGAAGGAATACAGCACAGAGGCTGGGAAAAGCCTGATAGATTTCCTCCTCATAGCAAGGTGTGTGGTTTCTGAATAACCAGAAAAAACAGAACTGGCTGAAATATTTTCATCAGTAATATGGACTGAGTAAAAGCAGGTGCTAAAAACATGCGGAGATATAGCTAGGCAAGACAGCTGTATCTTTCATGAAAACGGAGGCAGAATCTTTACCTTCAGGAAGTACTGCTGTCAACTTTCAGAACAGAAGCTGCCTGTACAAATCAAAATAAAGCATTTTGCTTCTTCACTCCTCATCTCCCATGAGAAGCAAGGGAGGAGAACAAAATGAGCAAGTTGAAAAGTTCCTTGTGAAAATCTATTTTTCTTTTTCGGTCTAAAGTACAGTAACCAAGGAAGAAATTTATACCCTGACCTGCTTACTAGATATTCCACCCCCCCACACCCCCCAATGTTAATAAGCTTATCCTATGTCAGCGACCACATTTCTGAACACGGGCCGCCCCCCCCCCCCCCACTGCTGATCTCTTCATGGGCGGACGCTTCAGTGTGGGAGACAACCAAATGTTTTAAAGAAAGCAACACAGCCATGGCGTAAGAGGGATGGTGTGGCATGAATAAATAACTGGGTTAAAAAAACTGGAAGCAGAGGGTAGGCAATAGGGATTTCTGCTCCAAATGCAGGGAAGTGCCAGCCAAGTCGTGCAGGGACCTGCTCTGCTCAGCATGCGCACGGGGGAGCAGCGAGCAGCAAGGTGACAAAGCCTCTGGTGACATAAAGCTATTCAAAGGCTATAAGGATGTCAGATAAGTGCAAATAGCTGCAGAGTGACTGAGCAGCATCAGTGGCAGGTGAACTTCAATATACGTGAAGACAAAAGAACGTATCCGAAAATATAACCTTGGCCTGATGTACAAAAGGGCAGGCTCTGAGCGCAGCATCGCCAGCCAGAAGCAAGACTTGGGATTATGGCAGGTAACTCCACGGCAGTATCGGCTCAGTGCTCATTGCAATAAAAACACAAATCAAATACTATGAATTATTAGCAAAGGAACAGTGAATAAAACAGAAAACGTAATTATGCCACCATACAGAATCAAAGTCACCTCTTACCAAACCAGACATGTAAGAACAGATATGTAAGAACCAGACAATAAGAGATACATCAAAACACAACAAGGATTATCAAAGTTAAGCAATAGCTTCAAACCGAGGAGGAACTGAGCGTTGCTGGCACTCCTCACCTTGGACGAGTAACCACCGAGGAAATCTGACAGAGGTCCACAAATTGTGAGTGGCGTAAGGAGGATGGATGGGGACTGACAGTAACTAGAACTGTAAACGAAGCTGACGGGAATCAAGTTCAAAAAAACCCTGATCCACAGAAGCTGTTGCCTAAGGGTACTATGGAGGAAGTTTAAAAAGGCTTGAGAGGAGACTAGAAAAAACACCAGGAAGAGCGGCTTCACTGAAGGTTACTAGAGTAACAAAGCACAACAGGCTCAGGAAACCCCTGAGCTACAAACGCTCAAGGCTTGGAGATTTCCAGGGGGGCACACTATATTATGTATGCATGTTTGCACCACTTATTCCTCCTTAGGTATCTGCTTACGCTCATCACAGAAAACAAGAACAACCATACTGATTCAGGTTAGGGGTTTGTCTTAAGAACTTAAGAGACGGTACTTAAGAACATGGTACCCTATGTTCCTAAGTTTGCTTACTTCACTCCTCATACTATTTGATTACACAAAACTCTTAAGAGCTTGTAACTTGTAACTTAATTTTGGATACCTTGGTGAATGGAAGCATCCTACAACTCAACAATAATTCTTTTTCATCCCCATAATGGGGATTAGAAAGCTGAAGTTGCCCAAGTTGCTCCGCCAGGAGGTTGGTGCGGCAAAGCCTGGCAGTAGGAACGGGCTGGTGATGGCGCAGCGCTGCATCAGGCAAAGATCCAGAGAAGCACCAGGGTCAGAGCGCTCTGCTGTGCCTTAAAGTGACAGATGCAGCAAGAACCTAGAAGGGTACTCGATGACACCGGAGAAGTGAGTAGTGTTAAGAGAGGTGATGGCAAACTCACATCACAGATGTCTTCCGAGGTAATCAACTTTTATAGTGAGAGCCAAGTAAGACAGCGTTCCTAAAATTAGATCAAGAGGCTCATAGAAGGCAAAAGTTCAAAGAGGATGAGAAAAGGTTACTATACCACAGCTGGAGTGGAAACATCAAAATTCTGAGCGGCAATGTGAAAATCTGTATGTTTTACTGCTAAATCTTATCACATGCAAGCTATTTAAGCAACAGACATGAATAAAATCACAAGTGGAAACAGACTAAAATCCCTTCCAGTAAAAATATTTTTTAAGGCATGAAGGTTCTAAGAGTCACACCCGATTTTTATTCCCCTGAGACTAAACACTTGTGCAGTTTTGCCTAGCAATGCAGCTCACTTCGCAAAAGTAAACACTTGCTGTGATTATGGATTCCTGGAATGATCAACCAGCCTCTGAAAACAAATTACTTTGAAACAGGAACATAAAACTAAAGACAATAATATTCTTCTATCAAACACTGAAACATTCCAGCTCTCGCTACCAAGGCAAGTAAGAACAGAGGAAACAGCAGACACAGAATTCACGTCTTCAGACGAAACAAAACCAAAAAAGCAAAAAACCCAAAAAATCTCTGGATGCTAGGGAATCCAGCTGGAAGTTTTAATCACTTTTTTTCATGAATCATCTTCAAATCACTGCACTACATATTCTGGCAAATTCTCAGCACCTGAAAATACTTTCATTGAGGTTATATGAAATTGTATATATTATCTTTGGTTTGGTTTAGTCTGTGGACCCAACATGGCAATTTCTCCAATTACTTGAATGTTGTAGCTAAATTTAAAAAAGCATATATTCTAAAGAAACACCAGGCTAAGATATTCACAGTCAAAAACATATTCCCACTTCTGGTTTCCAGATAGCAATTTTGGGATAGGAAAGGAGCATTATTTCCTGAAGCGTACCGCATATTTAATTGCCCTTTTATATTCTGAATAATAGGAAGGACTGCTTAGATCTGAAGTGAAGGGAAACAGGAATAAAAATAAAAATAAAAATAGAAGTGCATTCCTTCCACCTCCGGGAAGCTCAGAGGAGCAGCTACCATGGCAGATGGCCTGCTGGGGTTTGGCCCAGTTAGAAATGCCCGTGACGAAGGGTGACTTGGGGTGGCGTACCTGGTGTCAGGAACCGCTTCCATACCAGCAGCCTTCATCCCACATTGGCGTTGTAAGTCATACCTGAGTTACCGTAACGGATGCTTTGATTGACAGCTATCACTTGATCGCACAGCCCCACAAATTACAAAGCCTCTGTCTGCTAAAGAGACTTGTCTGAAAAGAATCGTTACCAAAATAAGAACTATTACAGCTGCCCACAACAGTTATACGCTGAAAAAGCTCGTGCGAGCAGCTTCAGCGCGAGCTCAGCCTGCAGCAGCAGGGCCGCCGTGTTGTGGGGAGCACTCGTGCCCCACGTCCCCGCGCAGCCTGCCCCATCCCTGCCCAGATTCCCAGGAAAACGCGAGGCCCTGTGCCCCAGCGTGCACCAGTGCGCACCAGCAGTCCCACAGTGCTCCTTCGCTCCTCCTATTCCCTGATGGCTGAAAGTAAATTTTCCCTCTAGCTCCCAGGGAAGAGAGAGGAAAGAAGGTGACAGCCAGCCAGGAAAGGGGGAGCAGAGGAGGCAAAGGCCAAATAGTTTTCCTGGGGCTTCTTGCTTCCCACCCACCAAGCCACATTCCACAGCTCCACAAGGGAGAGCCCCTTCTTTCGTGCAGAAGATAAACCAGCCTGACATACGGCGCTCTCACAAAACCCTCATCCACGGAAAAGACTGAAGCAAAACACGAAACATCCAGCGCGCTGCACTCGCGCTCTCATACCACTAAATCCCACCAGACCACAGCAAATGTTTGGGAAGGGAAAGAACTGTACTTCATTGTAATGCCCCCAACATATAAGGTTCCCAAATACTTCTCCAAAGAGCCTGAGGATTAAAAGGCCTGGCTAGTATGTCATGACTCACTGCTTAAGTACAGAATATTAAAAGATTAGCCAGCCAGAAAAAAACTTTTCTTTTGCCAACAGTGATGTTAGATAAAAGGTAAAGAGATCTGGAGGAGGTGTGGTGAGAAAGAGGGCAGGAGGAGGAATCGAGAAGGACACTAGAAATACTTTTTTAAAAAGGTGGCAAGTGAAGGAGCATACTGTAAAATCCTATGAAAGCTGGAAAATGAGAAAAGGATAAAACGGTAGAAATGCAAAGTGGAAAATTTACATTTCTGATTCTTCCTTCAGCACTTTATCGTTCACATTTTCCTCCAAGTTTAGTCACCTTAACTGAGCATATGATTCACAACAGGCTCACTTGCTAGTAACAGAAGATACATGACTAACAAGACACAGCAAGTTAAGAATAACGCTCCGTTTGATTTTTCCATTTCCCAGTCTTTCCAAAGCCTGGCTGCAAGGACCAAATAACAACTGCAGCGATGCACTAGCACCCAGCAGTTCATCAAGACCTCACGCTAGCTGTACAGAATGCTCCCGAAGAACATGAAAACTATTTATTTCCAAAATCAAGCCCTTAGTATATGTTAGGAACAATGTAAATAATTTTGAATTGAGCCGGTGTGAAGCAGCAGTCTCAAGTTGCAATATTTATTGAAAGAATCACAACTGTGGAAATAAGTGTTTTCGAATCTTTAATTCCGAACAGACTACCCCAGCTTCACTTTTCATGATTTTAATAGCATGTTTAAGGAAAACGCCACTGGGACAACATAGCTCCCTTTGGAAGAAAGAGCAAAGCTAAATAAATCACAGCGAATCTACACTCTCAGCTCGCTTAACGGTGCTCTGGGGTGGAGATGAGGCGATCGGAATGGGGTCAGGAGAGGGACTGCTCTTCCTGCAGGAGAAAGTCAAGTCCCCAGCTACGAAGCTCCGTCTGTCAGAGCGGAGAACGTGAAGGCTGCAGAGGACCCCTCCGGCACAGGTGTGGGGAGGTCACAGCTGGCTTGCAGCAGGCTGGGCACTCCAGCACCACACGCGAGGTCCCAGCCTTCCACGCTGGCCCCTGCGCAAATTAAGCGCCCCACGTGCAGAGCATCGCCCACCCCGGCTGGTACCACTGCAAGCAGCGCACCGGTGCAGCTCCCCGTGGCTCAGCGCCAGCGCATGCAACGCCATGGCCACATACACCGCTGCTTCCGCACACAGCCCTCCCCAGCGCGTGTTTAAATACTGACGATAGTTATTTTTACCACCAGGGCTGTGTGTGGGGAGCTAGAGGGGGAGATCCTGGAAGCATTCAATAAAAACATCCATCCCATTGGTGCACAGGGGAAACTTAAGCCCACCTGCAAGCTGTACTGGAGTCATTTCACAGTCAATTCATAGCGCTCAATGGATGCTGCTGTAAACAAGTCTTGGCTGAAAACAAAGTTCATCCCACTGTAAATCTGCTGCTATATTCAGATGGCCCAAATTCCACCTAGCTATGTGCTCCTTTATGAAAATTCATAGAGCAACGCCCATTGAGAACCTGCAACAACAACAAAAAAACCCCACGACAAACACCACCCAAAAAAAGGAAAAAGAAAAAGCAGCTCATAATCCACTCTAAATTCCTTTCAGCTAAAATTATTCTTTTCCCCAGGCATTAGGAATGTCACTGAAAAAAGCCTCTCTATTAAAAAAATTACAAAAATCACAGACATTTATAGTTTATTTCAAGAATTATTATCAGAGAACTTCTATTTATATTAGCCTTGTTAAGACACTTCTGATGAATACTATCTCACAAACCTACAGAACTGCAAATATTTCCACTTAGTAAAAAAATACTCTGCTTCCTCTCCAACTTTCTCTGCTAAAACAAACCTAGTGTAACGATTGTTGCTCAAAAAAATTTGAAAAAATTTAGGTCAAATATCTGTAAGCAAATCACTGCAAAGGGACCTTTATAAAAATTATGGAAGGCGACTTATAGTTGACACCATTTATTCTCTCCACATCAACTAAAAAACCCCTTTCAACCTACAAATTCAGGAAACCCCTGAAATAACGAAAGGCACCCGAGATAAACCACTGTACAACTTGCTGCATTAACAGCTTACAAACATCAGTAAGTGTCACTGAATCGTTAGTCAAATTGCAATTGGTCCACATTCATCAGACAGCCAGGCTTCTTCCCAGAGCCAGAACTCAAAGGGACACTTACTATTTTAACGGGACCCACAAGAGCTGTGAGCCTGACGGGTCAAGCATCAAGGGACAGAGACTTTCAGCACCTTCAGTGCTAAAAGAGCGTGCCCGGTAGCCATGAGTTAAGTCACTTTAGTTATTCCGTTAGCAATTCCTAATCCAGTGGTGTCTAATCTTACTGAGATTAATTATGCATCCACCTCAGGCAAGGTTTATAATGCTGATTTTGTCTAACAAGGGACTTCTTTGCAGGTGCCCTGCCTCCACCTGAGCTTACACCTCACATATAAAGCACCTGAGCCAACTATCTCACACCGACATTCCACCAGTTCCATCTGCTACCCCCACCCCCACCCCCGAAACAAATCCCAGAAATTCTCTTTCCATGAACAGCTACATCCTGCGGCAGCCAGCAGGACCTACAGAAATCCTGCCCCAATGTCTCTCTTACACAGCCAGGACTGAAAACAGAGAAAAAAGTGACAAGAAGTTTCTCTCCACATTTTAATATCTGTCTTCTGACAGCAAGTAATAAATCCTTATCCTAATTACTAAGCCTGATCTTTTATAATTATTAGCTTCTATGATAACCAAGTGACGGAGTAACAAGGTCCCTCTAAAGACGGTGACAGGAAAGACAACAAGGTGTGAGATGACTCTGATGCCAGGTGGGTGGCTCCCTGCAGACCCTCGCTCGGGTGTACGACTGCTGAGCAGACGGCGGGAGTCAGCGGCAGAGATCCGGTGGATCCCTGCACGGCCCTCCAGGAAGGGCAGCCAGAGAATGGCCCGTGGATCTAGCTGGTCTCTGTACCAACCCTTCTGCCCACAAAATATTTCATTTCCTCAATTTAAGGAGTCCTCATCCAATCCTTCAACGGTCACACGGGTTTCCTGGGATTAGTTCTCTCCACGCCTGACAAAGTCCCGGCCGGTGGCGCAGGGGGAGCCACGACTCCCTGGAAGTGCACCACAAGCAGCATGGGTGCTCCGGGACACCCCTGGGGGCACCATGCCCCCCCCCCCCCCCCCCCCCCCCCCGTCATCGGTCACCCTCCAGGGGCCGTGCAGAACCAAGATAAACCTCCTCAGCCGACAACAGACGACTGTGATGCTGGTTACCCTTCAATACCCAGGGGAGGCAAGCCTTTATTACCAAATTCATACAAACTGTAATACCAAGAATATACGTGATATACGGCAGGATTTACCCGCAAGCCATGTCGTAAAATCAGCATGCTGATTCTATGTGGTAAATTGGGTGGTAAATGTCACATTAGCACGTTATATTAAAAATAACGTTTTCTTCTCTTTCTAACTTTATATGATCTTCCCAGCCTACTACACTCACCTCTGCCCCTCGGTATTTTCTGTAGATTACTTGCATTCATTTTAACATTTATTCAGCTGACTTGAAACATATTTTTCAGCTACGAGTAGGAGTGAGGTAAGTACCAGCTATCTATATAACCGATAAACTAGTTTTCCTGCACGCCTTTTGGTATCGGAGGATACTGAGATACATAAACACACACATATATATATCCCAGCGGAGTTGTGTTAAGGGTGTGTGCATGTATGTACCCTCTATGTATATATACGCAACCTGAAGAGGCTGAAGAAGATGACAGTGGGTCATTTCCTCTGCAACACTGTTGAAAAAACTGAACTGGACATATGTGTGCATTTAGACTCCAGGGCTCAAACATTTCCTTTGAGTGCTGCCCCAGCGCCACGCGTCCCTGTCATGTTCTCCACTGCAGTTAAGACTCCTTAGGTGCAGGACGAGTTGCAATCAGACATCAGCAATATCCTTACGCACCTTGTGTCAGGTCACACATTCTGCCCCCTGGGGAATGAAAAGTCGTCCCTAGCACTAAGCAGAAGTCATTCCCGTGCTCTGTGCTGCTGAAGCACCTCAAAGGAAAGGCAGGATCGGGCTGCAGCTCCATCACCTCCACCGCCTACAAGCAGGGTCACAGCCTGGGGAGCAGGACCAGCTCCAGCCAAGCCCCAAAGCACAGACAGCCTTTGCTCCATCTTCCACAAAACTTTTATTATTTAAATAACTTAACTAAGGGCTTAATAAGCCTCTGTCCTGCAACTTGCCACAACAGAGTGACTGAATTTGTTTTAAATAGGGTGTTAAAATGCAGAGTTTGAACAGGTTTTGCTATGCCCTGTAGTGGATACACGGCTAATATTTGCTCCCTGGACTTTAGGAAAGAGCAACGAAGACACATTTCCACAAGTGTTCAACAGGGCTGACCACACTGGCTGCAGCACTAGGAGACAAAGCATGGCCAGGGGACGGGTGCTCCTGCCTGCAGACCCTGCCCGTGGGTGCCTTGGCACACCTCTGGCCCAAGCCACGCCACGCTCGGCCACCCAGCACCTAGGCACCGCACAGGGGATGGGGTGATGGCTCCAGTGCAGGGCTGTGCCCATAGCCCGTATGCATCAGGTCTTCCCATCCTGAGAGAAAGGCATGTTCTTCTAGACACACACGTCATACCACACCGTTACTTCCAAGGACCACAGAATGATTAATTATATGATTAATAATAATTAACAAAGAGTGTTTATTCACAAGCACAAAAATGGCCATGGGTTGTAGAAAGGATGTGACATCCAGGGAGAACAGGTCACCAGGGATCTAACTGAGGAACACAATGAAGGCTCACCAGCAACAGTGAACCTCAGCAAACAGGTCTAAGCACCCCATTAAAAACAAAAAGGATGCCTAAAGATGTCTGAGGTAACCTATAAAAAAAAAGTTATTGGTGATTCAACCCATCATTTTTGTTGAAGAAAATATTTCAGTTGCAAATTCCAGCAACTGAAAGCAAGAAAGAAAGAGTAAGGGAAGGGCAGCTTGTGTTTTTAAAGAAAGGGCACGAAACGATTTGGCACACACCTTTTATAATAAAAAATGTACCAGAAATTTTACAGTGTAAGAACCTGAATATTCACTCTCAAAACCACAAAGCCGTTTCAGCATCTGTTGAAAACACTGCATTATCTCAGAATGTAACTATGACACAAATATACAGAACTATAAATAAAATTACATCTGTGGTTTTTATCTAAAGTAATCAAATGTTATGCATGAGAATATCAGAACCAGAAGGAAAACATCAGGTTTTGATAAAGGTTGAGATATTCTAGGATTTATATGGCATTCAATTTTTGCTTTAAATCAAGACAGAACAGTTCCTAGCCTAAAAAGGGAGAAATGACAAACTTCATGAAGTCCACTTGAATTTCAAGCACTCCCACTGTTTTTACAGGGAAGGTGGTAATATGCAGTCAAATATAAAACTTTAAGTTTGCAGGAAATAATTTCTCCTTTGTCTATACTTACGAAGTTGTAGATTTTGTTTACAGTTGATCCTAATATTAAAAAACAACAAACTGATAACCCAAATATTAAGGGACAATGCTACATACTCTAAGATTACCTGTAGGATAAAGACAACCTTATGAAGAATTATTAGTTGTTGATTCTTCTGCTATTGAACATCTGTTTAGATCACTTGGTAGAAAGCCCCAGAAGATCATCTTCCTATTTTAAATTGCAGATTTTATTTTTTTTTTTTTTACTTAAACTGAACCTTCTCACATCGCTAACATCAGATTTTTGCTCAAATGAAACTCCCAGGGAAAATCTGTCCTCTGAAAGTGACAAAACCAAAGAACTTCCCAAAAGTGAGAGCTCTGTTGATTTGCCTTACTTGTGAACTTCCTGCTCCAAATTTTCCTATTTTAAAATCAACAGCCATTTCTACACTGAAAACCAGTCACCCCCATGAACGCATAGCTATTCCTGTCCAGTTCAACAGGGTCAGAATTCCAGCTGGTAGGAAACAACAGACCCTTCGTGAAAAGCGAGCTTACAAACGGCCAGGTTTCTGCATGGAGAAACTCCACCAATCCACCAGAACAACGTCCCAACCCCCTCATAATGACTCCTCCAGCCATGATTTATCAGGTGGTACTACTGAAGTTTCAAATAGAATGTGACAATCTACCCGCAGCTTGCTTTCTGCGTAAGCCACGCTGGAAATCATTTCATGGAATAATTACACTTTGAGATGCAGTTTCGTAACCCAGCTCTGCACTGATGCTGATGGGTGGGTTCCTCGTGGTGGTCCCCAGGAGCCCCACCACCCAGCCCGGCCCGTGCAAGACCCCCCACACCCACCGCATCCCCCCCCGCAGCCAGCGGGGCAGAGCGAGGGCTCCTTTCTCCAGCCAGATTGTCACTTCTCCTCCTCCTGCCCTGAACTTCCACCAGAAGAATTTCAGGAGAGGTCAGGGCATCAGCCCAACCACAGCTCTTACCAGCAATAAAGGTCTGGGGGGAGGGTGGCTGGTTTTTGTGTATTGGGTTTGGGGTGGGGTGGGGGTGAGGGTGGTGCTTTGGGGTTTTGGTGTTGGGGCTTGGGGTTTTTCCCCCAATATAAGAATTGGAACACCAAATTAAGTATTTCCTTTTAAGCTTTTTTTTCAGCTAAAATATGAGCAAACTCTTTTCCCCTGCAATTGAACTACCAAGTTGCAAAACCTCTCAAAACAGAGGTATCTAACGGAAATTTTGACACATGCTTAGTTAGAGCCACTCCAGTCAGTGCTGTTTTTTTCCATTTAAAAGCCTCTTACTTTTTCATGCACAAGAGATTTTCCTATAAAATTCTATATTTGGCATGGCTTTTTCCTCTCTATTTAAAATCACTGATGTGCTTTAGCCTTACAGAGGTTGTTGAAATGCACAGTTGGGGCTTTTTTCTTTTTTTTTTTTTTCTTTTTTTTTTTGGTCTTTTCTGGGGAAAAAATTGAATGCATTTTCTTACAGCTAAGAAAAGTCAGTTATCTAGCACTTAACTGCTTTGCATCCAGTGCATGTGAAACACTGCCAAGGCAAAGTGGCAAACGAAAACAGCAAGCAGAAACCACTTTGGACGTACGTAAACAGCGACCTGAAATAATGGAGAAAAAAGGTTTACAAGGGCTAACTGGCCAGTCTAAAGCCATGTGATGCACAGATCTGTATAGAAGCTTCTTTGGTGCCAAAAGAAGTATTGTGCTTGAAATGGTTTTGAAGAGTTAGCAAGTCACAGAAAGCAAATCTCTTTCTGCTTATATTCTGATGAAAAAAAAAAAAATCTTGGTTATTTTCCTGTTTTCCCACTGGCTCTTGCACTAACACTGTATTTACTATAATTCACTTTTGTAACGATCAAGTATTGGAAAACTGTACCACCACCCACCACCCCGGATCATTACAACTGAAGCAAAGAATACCTAGCTGTCTTTTCAACTTCCATAAATCAAGACTGGAGTTCCACTAACACTAGGTACATATATTCAGTGCGTCTTGAAGTAGATCATTTGCTCTCCGAGTAAGGAAGGTGTTAGCACTTGTCTTACACAAGAGACTCCAGCAAACAGGAAAATTCTAGAGCTCATCTTCACCAAGTAGTGACTATGTTGGAGTTTTTAATTATTGTTTTTACTTTTCATAAAGGGCTGAGAGTGGAGACAAAGCAATTAAGAACACTAATGGAACTAATGGTTACAAAATTTTGGATGGGATGCAATTTTTCAGCTGGGTTTGAAGTTTAACAATTAAAAAAACCCAACAAACCACCCACATAACAAATGGAAAACTGCTTGGAAGTTTTATCTCACCACTGAAACAGAGGTACTGAAAATGCACAGTCCCCACCCAAGTATCATTTCCCACTGTCTTCCCTTCCCGTCTGGAAACTACACCAAACCAGCAAAATGGAAAGGTTCAACACTCCGTCTCACTCTACTCCCTTTGCTTACCATGGGGAAAAGTTTATGAGTCTCCTTATGATTTCTACATCCCTTAACAGGAACGAAATCATCAGGGGCAGAATCATCCTGCCAAAGCAGTAGGAGGTTATGCTACACCGCATGATACAGAAGGCAGTTTTGCTTAGGTTTGCTTTAGTAAACAGATGTTTCACCTCTGGAGCTCACAATTCCCAATGCATTTTCAGTTTGCAATAGGAGATGGAGTACTTAGAGAAATATATATTTTGTAGGTCCTCATTCCTATACAAAAAGCGAATTTTTAAAGCATTGCTGTTTGTGATCTGTACAAGCAAGCCCATGAAGGCCTTTTAAGCTCCATCCAACCCTAAAAAGATGCATCTCATTTAGCTGCTTTAACAAAGAAACTTATCACCATTTGTAAATTACGCAGTGCAAGCAAACCAACTGGAAGTCACATTCTCCAGATAAAAACCCATTAGCATGATGTGTGCTCTGTGTTCCGTGGCTATCTATGCCATACTCATCCTCAACAAATGAAAAGTCATGCTGTGAAGAGCTGGTGCTTTCTGCCAGAATCCTCTGTGGAATTCACAAACGTGGCCCTGCCAGGATCCTTATCTGCCAAACGGGAAACAGCCACGGGATGTCAAAGCCAGTTTACCCAAAGCAGTCTGAAAGGCTGATACGGAACTAGATGGAGGCTGAAATCCTGGGGTCCGTGTCCTTTTGCTACCCGTCAGAAAGCATCAGCTAGGAAAGGAAAAGACACCTGCCCTGCTGTGTGCACCAGGCCACACCACTGGTACTCGCACGGCAATTTAAGAGAAGGTGAGGTTCTGATACTTTCTGTATCAGCTTCTCCCCCGTGTCCCAGTTGTTAGCCTGATACAAACAGTTTCTGCTGCGGCAGAAGTGCTCACACATTTGCCAGGGACCCTTCAGTACATGGAACTACTCTTGGTCGGACACCAACACAGCGTATCGTTCACATAACTTAGGTCCTTCCCCGACGACTTGCTTAAACAGCTTCAGGTTCCTCGGTAACAGCTGAGCCTGTTCTTGATATCTTTACCTGTCATTTTAGATAAAATTTTAACTTCTGATTTCATGTATTTAAAACACATTTTGTATATTTTCATGTTCCCATCCTACTTACAAAGCACAATCTGTTTGGCATCTACAAAATTTTCTTTAAATTTAACATTATTAAGGTAAAGTCTGAAATGGGCAGAGAGCCCAGATACGGTTTTGTGGCTTGGCTTGGGTGCAAACACAAAGCAGCGATGAAATCTGAAGGCAAGGAAACCCACCAACCCCAGGCAGGACCACGACCGAAACGTCTCTGAAGCTCTTCTGCTCCACGTACCCACCTCCTCTACAGGTGCTGCAAAAACAAGCGCAGACCCTGTTCTGCCCACCCCACCGTACACACACCACCCTGAAACTGAACGCTGGGGACGACAGACCGCAGGACACCCAAGGTGCTCCCGTCTGTCTTCTACAGCAGCATCAGTAGAGATGAGCACTAAGGGTGCTGCTGCCGCAGTGCAACAGAGGCACTGGCTGCACTGGCAAATGCGCTGCCAGGTTATTTCTCATTCAATGGTAATGACCACAGACCTTATATTAAAAAAACAAACAAACACACACCACCAAAAGTTCAAAGTATCATAGAGCTCCCCTTCAAAGGGATAATTATCCTTCCACTTTGCTGAAGCGCAAAGTAGCAGAATCGGAGCTAGTTAATTAAAAAGCCACGTAAATTCAAGGTTATTTTTTGCTGCTCTGCCGTGCAGCTTGACAGTCATCAAGTAAGGGGAAAGAAAAGCAGGGAAAGTATTTATAAGTGACAAATTAAGGACTGTATTTTGCAACCAAGCAGCAGTTAGCGATGGCATTAGTTCAGGGAGCCCTGGGGGAGGAAGGCTTGCTCACACGCCCAAGGAAGGATTACACAGCCTGCCAGAATGGGCCGAGCAAACAGATGAGCAGATAATACACAGCAGATAATACACAGCAGGAAGGGCACCGAGCAAAAGTTACGCACGCAAGATAAAACATCTGATGAGTTTAATTACATCCTTCTTGTCTGAACACTTTATAAGAAGACATTCCCTATTCCTGTGCCAATATTTTGAAATATTTTTTTAAATAATGTTTTCATCTATTTTGTTACTAGTTATTACTTTCCAGACACCGTACCATCTGGAGAGAAAAACTTGCCTGAATCTTTTCTTTGTCTCTGTGCCTCTGTCGTGATAACTGCCTGTTATCTTTTCTAGCAGTCAAACTGTTGCCCTAAGTTTACTTCTTTGTTCAGTGCAATGACCAAGAAGACTGACTACACTGCCAGAGATGTCCACAACTTCAATCACAAAAAAAAAACCCAAAACCCTCTCTCAACACATGAATGACCATCACTTAGTTTTGCTTTCAAAATACTGGTTAATTAGTTAAATTGTGAAACAGGAGACAGCATGTAATCAGAAACGGCACTATATATTCCGCAGGCAACTATCATCGTACCCAAAGCATACCAATTTTTAAAAATAACCCTTCAGGGCCCTGAGGATGATCGTTTACTTGAACAAACAACGGGAACATTTAGCTGTACCCTCAGTTTCAGAGTGCCTATGAAAAGTTTTATAGACATGAACATCCACAAAAGTTGCACTATTTTAGATACAATTAAAACTTGACGTTAATACACACACTGCCGCCTGTGTGTGCCTAAATAGCAAACACAGGATCCAAAGGGACCTTCGGAATCAGCTGTGGCTGCACATCCAGAGCTCACAGTTTGCACCCAGGACATCAGAGCTTTAGGGATTTCTGCCTGAATAATTGCCAAACATGTTTTTTCTTTGTTTACTATTCATTCAGTATAAATAAATATTTCCAAATACTGGCATTACTTGTCCTAATGGATGTTTAGAAATATTAAGGCCTTTGAAATTCCTAGTGATGTAGCATCTCTACAAATAACAGTTGTTCTTCCAAGGAAAGATTAAGTGGTTAAAACTACTTTAAAATGTCTACTTTTTTTTTTCCTATGCAAAATACTTCAAGTTGAAGATCTTTGCTCCCATTTTAACCAAATTAGATAAGAAATCAAACATGAAAGACTGTACAGAGTATATAAGTCAATAGTCTACTCATCTCCTTAAGTCTGTGAAATAATTAATTCAAGTTATGTTAATTAAACTCACTTTCGTGACTCAAGTAAAGCTACCCAAGGACTACTGCTGCTGCTTAAACACAGATTAACGCTGCTGTAGCAATACCCTGCCAAGCAGCAGCAAGAACTGGAACGTCACTGGTTCTGCCGCGATGTAAGGGACCATCGGCTCGTGGTTCACCTTCGTTCCTGCCAGGGCAGGAGGCTGGAGCCGCGGGCAGAGCAGAGGCAGAAGAGCAGGCTGTAAGAAGTCACGGTCATGGGTAGCTCATACTCACTACTGACAATGCTTGCTTCCGCCCTAGTATCACTACTTTACAACAACGGGATCTCCACATGGCTGGACTTGTTCCTTGCCTGCATCGGTTCTGGTATATTTTGGTTTTTGCAAATAAACTGTTTCATAAACCAACCACTTCCCAAACATCTTAAAATATACCATAAGCTAGGAATTAATTTCTACCTAGAGCACTAAACTTTTTACTAGCATTAGAAAGCTTCCTGTATGTGTAAGTTTGAGATGTTTCTAACTATTTAGCCATAATTTGACTGAGAAAAGGAATGCCTGACTTCAATTAAGAAGGAAGCTTTTCAGGACAAGGGGACTCCTAAGAATACATTGTAAAGTTTGAGCTTGAAATAATCAGGTTTTTTCCTTCCAAATAATAAATACAACCATGAGACTGAAGGAAGACAGACTGAATATAAAATTGGATTTTCAACTTTACAACTACGTATGCAGCTTCCTGAAGGAATATACTGAGTGCCAGAAAATCCACCATCCATTGTCTGACACTATGTATTTGCCAGTTTTGAGGCATAAAAGATTGAGAAAAAAATAGTCACAATACTATCATCACTCTCAAAATACTTTATTGTGCATTAACTGTAATACTCTGTTTCAGTAAGTTTTTTCACATCATAGTGCTGAGTGTTTCTACTCCTTTTTAAAATAAGTCAAGGCAGTAAAAACATCAGACTACTGGTGACAGTTCCTAGGAATAATAATCTATCAACAGAAAAAAAACCAAGGAAACCTTGCTACTGCAACACTTGGCAATAACTGTGAAAACCACCCGCATCCAAAGTATAAAATAATGATGCATTTGTTTGCATTGAAAATTACTGCAGGTCAATTACATCTAATTGATACATAAACATTCCAGAAAACCCTGACATTTTTTTTTTATAAATACAAAAATTACAAAACAAGAAAACATCAATTAAAGCAAAGATCTGCAGCTAGTCCACCCTTTCCTGACAGTGGTTTCTATTAGCAATAACTTTATTTCCCTTGCAGCTGTACACCTCCAACTTCATGAACACTGGGTTGTATGTTCAATTTAGCACTAAACCGAGCAGGAATTAGAATCACAAATACCTTTGCTAATGGCCTTCCCTCAACACGCAGGAAATATATTACAGAGTGTATAATATTATCATTCATTAAACACCTTTCTGAAAAATATTTTAGTATTATTTACGTAGTTTTACAGTGTAAGGAATGTCACCCAAAATCTTCCATGTTTGCTGTAAAATCATACCCTGTACTTAGCCTGAAGATACTTATGAGAGCAAAGGAATTTTCCACTCCGTGGAACGTGACATGTATGTTGGTGGGATGTGAACTGAACCCCTGCCAGGGTCACCAGCACTGCAGGCTGGTCACAGAAATGTCTTTCTGTGTCACAGCAGGTTTTGCCATGACGTGGCATGTCTGATGAATCCCAAACTATTTTTGTAACAGTTAGGTTATTTCACAATGTTTTAAGATGATTGTGACATCTCTTGGGTGCCTCACACAGTTACATTAACAGATATAATTTTCTTTCCCACAATAACTTGCCCCCCCTCCCCTTTCCTGATTACACATTTCAAAGCTCACAGCTCTAGTCATCCCGTCTGGTCCTGGGAGCCCCTTAGAAACGTCACCCAGCAGTTTGCTCATTCATTAATTTACTCGCTGCATGCAAAGAAATCCCAATGGTTTTTTTTCCAGTTACTTCCCCTAAAATTACCAAGTCCATTATTTACAGCAGCAGTAGTAATCATTTTCCCCCAGGAACAAATCCAAGGTTTGGGCTTCTCTTTTGCCTACTTCCAGTACCGTATTGAACATTTCACACTTCGGACTGGGGTTTAGGTTTCACTCCAGATTACATCTTTAGACATAGAAAGATGTCAGGTTCATCTCACTTTCGGCTACAATTCATTCTTCGGGAAGTGATAAAATTTCAACGTACTTTAATTGTGATTTTAAAAAAACCCACCTGTCAGTAATTAAAAACTTCATCCTTATAATACAAGCAGCTCAGAATTTTTGCAAGACAGGGAATGAAGAAAGCAAATGCTGTCTAACAAACAGGCCTAATCTTTTTGTTTATGATGGCGATGTTTACTACAACATAGCCTGTTTCAGAATTAATCTGGTAGTAAAGTTAAAGGCAGGTTATTCGGTTTTTTATTCAAGACACTATATTCTTTGGGGTTTTTTATAGCAGTTCACTTCAATTTATAGCAGTTAACCAGATTAGTTTTTTCTGTTAATCCAAATGAGAAATCTTTTCTTTGCCTTTATAACTATTTTCAAGAATTATTTTTTTTTTTACTGTGTCCTCAAAGCTTAAACTCATTCCTTTTGTGGCCAGTAAGCAGACACAGAAGTGCAACACTAAGACTTCTTTGCCTAGCAAACTAAAAGCCAGATCAGACAAAAATAGAACCTCCTACACAAACATACTTTAAATACATTTCTTAGAAGATAGCCAGTAAACCATTAAAGAACAGTCATGACACATGTGAGAAGCTTTACTTCTCTGAAAACAGTGCAAGCATTCTTTCTCTGCACGTACCACATTTGTCAGCAATATCAGAAAACTTTTCCTTCTTCACATTTAGGCTCCATATTCTATATTAATTTCCCAGGCTGATCCTCCCCTTTGATGTTACAATGATGGAATACTTCATGATAAACCTCCTAGTAATACTAGTAAAAATAATCTGCAACAGTTGTCCATGACCGTATAAACATGGAGAATAGTATCAAACAACCATAAAAATTTTAACTCTTTAGGCATCTTGAAGTTTCCTTTCCAGAAGCAACACTCAGCAGTGGAGAAAAGTCGGTTGGAAAAGAAAATGTCAAAGTGCTGCCTGAAGCAGGAGGGAGATGCGTACATACAGGAGGGAGACGCAGGAGGACACGCCTCGGCAGTCAGCAGCACCGGCAGCAGCAAGGATGCCCGCAGCACCTGTGCAGACACCGCTGTTAGCATACAGACCGTGTACAGCAAAGGCAACTACAATAAAATAAACATCATATCCTCCTGCAACCCATCAGCACAGGCAGAGACCCAGTCCCGTGCTCAGGCAACACGACAACTGAATTTCAGAACATGCTGTACAATTCCTTATGCTTCAGGTGCCTGTGGTAAAGAAGTGCATCGTATGGCAGCTGGAGCACCTTCTGTTTCTTGTACTTCTTTATCTGGTACTGCTGAAGGATCTCCAAAAAATCCAAAACCCAAAACAAAACCCAACAGACAGATGCTGGTATTTGGGTTTTCTACCACTTGGCTAAGCAACTCACAAGACAAAGCTATTCTTTGGCCCATACCTGAGTACTAGAGCCAATTCCACTACTGCAACTGCAAGATGAGCGGTAAATATGCTCCCAGAAGCATCTGCCTGATCCTTTTTAGGCTACAACAGTACTCGAGATCAACAAGGCTCTGAAAGCAGCGCCAGGTCCTGCAGCGGGGCAGGACTCCCCGCACGCCGCAGCACGTGCTGGGGGCCCCCGCTGGAAGGCAGCTCTGCAGGAAACGACCTGGGGGTGCGGGTGGGCGTCCAGTTGAACACAAGCCAGGAACGTGCCCTTGCAGTGAAGAGGGCTAAGGGTATGCTGTGCTGCATCAGGAGGAGTGTTACCATCAGGTCAAGGGAAGTGGTTCTTCCCTTCGACTTAGCATCTGCGAGGCCACACCTGGTCCCGTCCTGGGCTCCCCCGTACAAGACAGGGACAGAGCCACCGGAGAAATTCCAGCAAAGGGCCACAGGGATGATTACGAGATCTGAACATTTCACTTGTGAGCCGTCTAGGATTACTTAGCCTGGAGAAGAAAAGGCTCAGGGGGATCTTTGTGAAAAAAATACCCAAAGGAAGGGAGCAAAGAGGACAGAGCCAGGCTCTTCTCAGTGGTGCCCAGTGACAGGACCAGAGGGGATGGGCACAAAGCAAAGCACAGGAGGTTCCCTCCGAACATCAGGAAACACTTTTTCCTGTGAGGGTGACCGAGCCCTGGCACAGGTTGCCCAGAGAGGTGGTGGAGTCTCCTTCCCTGGAGGTACTGAAAAGCCATCTGGCCATGGACCTGGGCCACCAGCTGTAGATGGCCCTGCTTGAGCAGGGTGGGGAGACCAGATGACCTCAAGATGTCCCTGCCAACCAGAACCCTTCTGTAATTCTACAATTCCGTGATCCCTTTTCACTTTAATGTTTACATTGAATCGGTTCTGTAATTATATATGAAATCACATGACTTACTAATTCCAGGAAGAAATGCATGATTAGTAGTATCGCACACCGACAGCAACCTAAGAACAAAACTGATGCAGTACCAGGAAGTTTATCCTTACTTTTGCAAGGTACAAATATCTGTTGGTATTCTAAGTGATCACAAAGATCCCAGGCTACTGTGAGCCACAATTTGTGGAAATCTCAAAATACGCATATTCATTTATACTAAAAATCTGAGAGCGGGGCAAGTGTATAGAAGATTACCTGGGCTTAAAGTAAGAGCATGTAGCAACTTCTGACCAATGTTTACACGTGGAAACTTAATTATAGGAAAAACCTTCAGTTCACTTTGACTGCCATTTACTGTTACACACTTTGCCCCACACCTGAGTACTCTCAGTTAACAGCTCAGTCTTTATCAGTGCATGTCGTACGATAGGCGTCTCAATTTCCAGCAATTCTTACTTGTTTCAAACACTAGATTTAGCAAAGCACATGCTTAATTTTAAAACCAAAACAGAAGCAGCCCTTTTGGAAGTGACTGGCTGTATATATAAAGACTGAACCGGTTATTTGTCTGTCTGATGCCTAGAACAATACTCCAGTCAGGCAAGGACACACAGATCCCGACGGATCACGCTCAGGACACAGGCAGAGTTCCGCTAACATTTCCTTATAGACACAGACAAAAGCTAATCAGCTTCACCAAGACAGATAGCTGCTCCAGAAGCGAAAGGAGGAGCGAAAGGTGAAACTTTGACAGTTTATAACAGTTTTATACCACAGCTGGCGAGGGTAAAAATTGGCTTACAAGTATTACAGAGATGTTATGAATTTAAGCTTAAACATCTCTTCAAAACCAGTTAGAAACCTACAAAATTCCTCCCTGTACAAGGCTTCTGTAACGCGCTGGCACCCGGACTGCCTTGCCATACACTGCAGCCCATTGACTTGTCTGGCAGGTCTGTGGGGGGAGAGGGCGATCGGAACTGGGGGGGCTCCTGCTCAGCCCGTGCTCAGGAACGGCTCAATACGGGGCTGCCCCTGTCAAGGCAAGATTTAATCAGCAGGATTTGAAATGTAGCTCACACTGCTGTGCCAGCAGAATTCATCCAAACACCTCACTGGGAGGAAGCAGACCCTGACCAGTATTTCTTCTCGCTGGCACCATACGTGGCGCTGAGCAGCTGTTCAGAGGGAAGCACAAACCTGCCCGCGATTCTCAGCGGAAGCAGGACAGTCATTCTTTGAGCTGCATGACCCCTCTGATGGCAGAGGTTGTTGAACTGACTTGCTCTGTGCTGCTGTTTGGCCTAACTTTGGAGTCTACAAAGCAGACTTCCCAGTTCCAGGAAAGCCAGCCTTCTCCCAGGCTGAAGGGAGTGACTGTTACGGATTCTACGAACTGACTATATATAACCCTCCACAGACCGGAGCAGCAACGGCCAACCACGGACATCAAGGCGCAACAAACAGCAACAGTGCAGTAAAGGTGACCTTGAGTTAACACACTTACAGAGAAGATGCGTGGAGGTGAGGATGGCACGCCAGCCCACCTTGGGGAGGCACTTGAGTTAAGCCTTACGCAGAAGATGCGTGGAGGCTGGGGAGGTCCTCCGGCGGCGGTGGCCCGGCGCCAGCCCTGCAGCAGCAGCAATCCCGCTCCCACAGCATCCTGCTCCAGCAGGAGCGGGGATGGCGCTGACAGACGCGCATCACTCCTCGCTGTTTTAACTTACCATATGTTTTCAGGCATGAACTCCCTCACAGTCTGCTTACGAGGCTGGTCTGCTCACTGCAGCCTGGGTGGGAAGCCCTTTCAGAGGCTGCTCTACAGACGACCATGACGATTACTCATGTATACCACTCGGACAGCAAGCAAATTCAGTGAAGGAGCTGCTGATGTACAAAAGCGAAGTGTTCCGGGAGGTGCCTCGGCAATAAAATCCTCTACTCATTGAACCACAAGAAATTCTCAAGAAAGGGATAGCTGTATCAAAGGAACCACTGGAAGTTTCCAAGTCATTCAGATACTGAAGCCTCCGAGTTTAAAAGCGTGGAACTAATACTGCATGCTATTGCCAGAGGAGTTAATGGTTCATCACCAGGCCCTAAACATTTTTTCACCCTAAAGAACATGTTACTCGGAATACCACAGATATAACGTTTACAGTAAAAAAACAGAAAATACAGTACTATGACAAGAAGGAACACAGACATCTATACTTTCAAATATTACGAGTATAAAAATTAATTCAATAGCAGCTACAGATTGGGAGTCATGATTGCTCAAAACAACAGAGCTTTTCATTTGCAGAAGTTACACATTGTGATTCAAAACTTTGTTTTATGGAAGTGAAACAAACAGAATATCTATGTTTGAAATTTTAACTGTTTATCTCCAAAGGCTAATGTTCTGTTGCTTTGGGGTTTTTTTCTCTTTTTTAACAGAAAACTTTAACTAAGATGCTTTACTTCTACATAGACTTAGAAGTACTTCACACATGTTCCAAGAAACCTTTAAGGCAGTCTGGAAGCATTACACTCATTCTTCCAACGCCCAAACCCAAATACCTAAAGAGGAACCTGATTTAAAATTATACGTTCTCCTTTGGAAAACATTCTCTCCACACACATATAACTTGTCCAGAGAGAAGTTTATCCATTTGCTTTAAAATTCTAAATGCAGTAAAATAAATTTGACAGACAACTATACACGCACGCACACGCAACCCCCACCACAAGCAAAGTGTACGCATGTGTGTCTAATTAAGGTCTCTACATGTGGCAACTGCCCAAGCCCACATAGCAAAAGTGCACACTTGTATCATTGCAGTATCTCTACATGCAGCAAACACAGAGACAAAGTTGGGAGGGGACTAAAACCCCAAGGACTTGGAATACTTGCCGTACTGAAAAGGATCACAAAGTAAGACACATAGTGGAAGAGAAGCATCTCAGAAATTTACATCCAGATGTGCTTGCTTAAATTTAAAGCCAGCTTTTCCATGTTTTACTGGCAAACGCACATCTCTAACAAATCTTGCAAATTAAATTGCATCACTGAGGCTACAATCTGACTATTGTAACCTAGTGGACTGCAACCACTTCTCATGGCAGCAGAAACAGAGCAGTTCAGGTAATCGGTCCTCTCTGATCACCTTTCCTTGCTGATGGTTTATCGACTTGCCTTCGGAACATGTGAGAAACCAGACTCCCGGGAGCAAGGATGGCAACACAGGACTGGTCAAGAATAGCTTCTGAGTTACTTCGAATCAGTAAAAACACACGTGATCTTGACACAAAAATGTGAACCTGAGACTTGTTTGAGTTCAAGAAAATAACCATGTCTTACACGTTACAATACATTCTAAGTTTTAAAATGCCAGCCTCTCACTGTATTATATTTATAGTCAAGCAAATTTATATTCTGCTCTTTCAAGCATAACTAAATCCTGCAGCTTAAAACTCTGCACAGCTGATGAGTTATGAAGTGCAGCCTTGCACGGGCCACGCTCACCTTCAACATGCACAGGCCACTGACAACAAAGGGCTTTTCAGGGCAATATCATTGTAGCCAGAGCTCTGCCATCTCCAGACATGCCCTTCCACCAAGGGCCATAGCATTTCTTCAAACTCTCTGTATACCTTTTCTTACATACATCTAAAGTTTATTAACAATGTTCTGTCTTGAGCAAATCTAGTCCACACGTTGCTTCCGTGATCATTCCCTATTCAAACTAGGAGTGAGAAAACCATGCTGCTATGTCTCAAAGATCTTGTTCTATATTTGGAAATCCACAGGCTGGTTTTAGACTAAACGGGCCCAACAGCCTGTGCCCACTGCATGGCTGAAAAAAAAAAAAAAAAAAAGAAAACTCTGTTACTGATTTTTACCTATTTATACCATTTTGGTAAGGTTTTGGTGTTCCATCTGCAATGTTTCCTTGCAGCTCTTTCTGCACACACCTTTCTGTATAAAACATACACAAATCAGCAGCCAAACTCAAGCACCCTTGCACCATGCCAGCTGCCCCCTTCCCTCCAAAATGCAATTACGTTAGCTCAGCAACTTTTACAGCTTAAAGACTGAAGAGAAGCCACGCTGCCTGAGCCACTTCCAGGGAACATTTTTTCAGTGCACCTTCTCCCACACCAAGTTTCCTCTGCTCCAGCATCACTCCTAAGCCACATCGCCCCCACTAAAGGTTGCTGCGAGGCTTCCTCTCCCGTCATGTGCACGTGAGATCTACAATTCTCTGTGCGGGTCAGTGAGCTTTAACCCAAACCTGTGCTTGCAGCGCTACCGTCATCCAGCTGGTGTCTGTTAAACACACACAGTGGATCACCACTCAGTGAAAGCACCAGACCTGCTCCCACCCTCAAAATCCCCTACAGGGAAAAAAAAAAAAAAAAAAAGGAGTGGGGGGGGGGTGGTGGAAGGCTGGGGAAAGGGAGCAAAAATCTGTTATCAATAGACGACATCCTGTTAACTTCACTCACATGAATCTATGTGATACATACACTGTAAGTGTTAAACTAAAACCAGAGCCTATTATTTTTTTTTTATTTGATGCCAGCCGCTACAACATTAAAATAGATAAAATTTGAGGACAGTTATTTATACATAGCTATGAGTGCTCCCTGTAAGAACCAAAATAAAAGACAAGAGATGGACCTTCCCCCAAACTTTTGAAGAAAACAAATTGTTTTCTCTCTTTTTTTTTTTAACCCACCCCCCCAGTCCCCCCTTTTTCCCTTTCCTCCCCCTGCCCCACACTAGTGCCTGGGCAACTGGCTGCAGGTGGCCCTGCCTGAGCAAAGGGGTTGAACATAATGATCTTCAGAAGTCCCATCCAACCTCACCCATTCTGATTCTCAGTTAAGCAGGTCCTAAGATCAGCACATCCACTGGAAATTAAAGCATGACAAGATGTGACATCGAAGAGCTGACTCCCTGACACTACTAACAACCACTTTTTCAGAAAGAGACTGAATTCCCATTATAGAAAAGTAACTAGATGGATATTGACTCAAAAAGGAGTAAGATTCCCATGAGATCCAACTCAGAAGCTGTGTGAATCAAGGTTTGAAACTAATTTCTGCGTATCCCCAGCTGTCTGTAGTACTGTCTGTTCAGGAACCGTGGTCCAGCTGTTTCTGTTTTTCCCCTGAAAACAGAGATGCTCAGGCAGGCACAGCGACAGCCGCTGGTGCAGGGAGAACCATTTCTGTACTCAAGGCAAGGTAATTCTTGAGAACAACATTTCTTCATTCAGTACTGCTGAAGACAAAATTCAGCCTGACCTTTGGAAATGAAAATTACACCATTAAAAAAAAAAAATAAATCAAAGCCTATTCAATTTAGTTTTAAAACCTTCACTCCTTCATAGACATTTGAATATTCAGATGTAAGAGCAGTAACATGAATATAGGTTGTCATGAATGAGCCATTAACCCCTATTGCTCAACTTGGCACCTTTTTCACAAAACATCATTACATTACTTACCTCTACTACATATAATTAACTCCAAAATGGTCTATTTCTAGTTACCATAGCAGATACTAAGTTTCTTCTTCTGTTTTCAAGCAGTTAAATGCTCAGGACTGATTAAGTCCACTTAGCCTTTCTCTGTTCAAGAAACAAAACCAGAAAAATCTAACTTTTTGTGGAAGTTTAGTTATGCACTGTGGTTTCGCTATTATTCATTATACCCACTATGTGTACATATGATGCCACGCAATGTCTAAAGAGTTATTAATCCAGCTTGGCGACCATGCACAAGAAAAGAAAACTGGCCAAGTAATTCTACATCTAATGTGCTATTACTCCAGGAAAGATCGTCCTTGTCTTACAGCAAATCCTTAGATCTTAAAAGAGTTCAGTAAAGTCAGTTATCTCCTTATGTATCCTCTCGTTCTAATCAAAACATGGAAGCAGCAAAATATTTGGCACGATACAGTAATAAAGAAATCAAAGCAGGAGTCTGAAGACCAGGAGACCCTGTTGCTGGCACTGCAAAGAACAAGCCACATGATCCTAGCAGAAGTACTTTCACACCTTTTTGAATCTCAGTTTCCAAAACTTCTACTTAGGAAAAAAGCCCCACAAACAAACAAAAATGCTTTTAGATTAAGAATTAAGCACTGTACAGAAGCTAGGAATATGCCTAAAATCCCACTTCTACTTATTTGACCCATAACACTAACAGGTGGCCCCTTGTGCCATATATATCAACCACTGGGGGCTGAGGGTGGGAATCAAATGCTTCGGAATCCTCGTCTATGTGTTGAACACAACTAGATATGATCATGTATCAACTTTCAGACATACGATGCAAAAGATACTCTTTAAAAAACTTAATCTGCACATGCATTTATCTTTGGTCAAGTTTTAGATGGGAACACAAAATGTACGTAACTGATATGCATTAAAAATCCTCATATAAACTTATTCTTAAAATAATTATGCAAGGTTTAAACAGGAGAGGTTTGGGGTTTCTTTAGTCTAGAAAATTATTTTGCCAAGTCAAATTTTAAAATTTAGAGCAACTGCGTCTCCATCAGTGAGGTAAGTAATATCAACCAAGAACTGTAGAACACAGCTCTCTATTATGAATATTTGTGTTAGCTGGGCTGATTTCCCCACACCCTCCAACACAAAACAGTTCAGTGGGGGGGTGGGGGGGTGGTGAAGCAAAAGCTCAGCTTCTTACATCCTTAATATAACCTCCCAGCCAATATTACAGACAGAGCAGAACTTCGCTAATTCAAACGCACTGACATAACACCACCTTTCAAAGGAGCAAAAGCGTGTGTTGCCAGATTGTGACGCGTATGTTCTTCAGGTATGTTACTGAGGTCTTTACTCTGAAAACACGTGTATTTCATCCTGCAAACCAGAAGATGCAGCTACTTCCAGAAGCATGCGCTAGTAACAAACAGCCTTTGGACCGAAAAGCAGCAGCAGCACGGGAGTCAGCAGTCTGGAAGAGCAGGATCTCACTCCTCACAAGATTTCTGGACAGCCATTGCCCAGCTTTCCCCTTAAAACTTGTAGTGTGGGACAGAGAAAATGAAACCACAGCACTTAAGTTAAAACAGAACACATGACAAATTAGAACTTTTCTGGTGGGTAAATTAGATTTGCATAGATATTCAGCTGCCTAATAGATCTTATTTAGTTCTTCACTGCCAAGAACATTAAATCCTTCAACTGCCTTTGACTTAACAGAGGTGGATAAACTTTGTTCATCCTCAAATCTACCCACAAATTCCAGATTAAATAGATACCATAAGCCAAACGGAACCAAATTAAATTACACACACCGACACCCTCCTTGGAGAGCTATTGACTGTGAATGCTGATTTTTCAGTAACAAAATGCTAAGGTCACACACAGCACGGGGGAATTAAGACACATCCAGTCACAAAGACAGCATTTCACGTGTTCTCCTTGTGAACTATGTTAATAAATTTGATAAACTATTCTAAACGACTGAGCCTCTATCCATAAAAAGAGGTTCAGAGAGAAGGAAATATGAGTGACTTGCTTTTATACAAACTAAAAAAACTGATAATTGCCTACTATATGTATAACCTTATTACAGAAAACAGAATAATGTTGTTCACATCTACTGTTTTTGCCAAAAAGTCACGGGCCACAAAGTCATCAGATTCAGGTGTGGGTCAGCCAGGAATTCACGTATTCTTCCCCTCTTTCACTCTGCCCCTGCAAGCTTTTACGTTCCCCTCTCTGGCCGTACCCAACATACTTTAACACTGTGATTCGCAAGAGCAGCACAAAGCCAAATGTAATACAACCCGACTCTGACTGCACCAAATTCAGTCTACTTACTTATAGAGGGGTAGAAGTAAACTGGTGGTTTTAGCACTCATCTCCTTGATATTGCTTTGTCCCACACTTTACAAATAAAATCCCACATCAATTTGAAGCTTTAGTATCTTATTAATATTTTCTTATGACCAGAGCAGTGAGAAAAGGTTTCTGCTATTTAATTCTGAAAACATAAATTTAGGCTGCATCAGGTAGCTATTCTCTAGTGGCTCATTTGCAGATTTCTCCAAACAAATTATACTAGACAGGGCACATATTGACCCAAGAAGCACAGCAAAACTCCCAGAGCAATCAAGTATCTAAGTTAAAAAGCTGGAGCGTGGTTGTTTAAAAAAAAAAAAAAAAATCTTTCACAACGTAAAAATCCAACTACCCTTTGTAACACCACTTTGCAAAGGTAAAGTACTATACAAATAAAACTGTCACTCAAATATAAGTGACATCAAAAAGAATAAAGTAAGCTTTCCGTGAAGGTCTGGTGAACACTTGCCGGACTAGCAAAATAGAAATGTATTTTAATTATTCAAAGATGAAAGAGTTATCGACTTAAATGCATTTGAATAGTCCTTGATGAGACAGCATTAGTACTACCTATTTCTCTCCAGGATAAGCTAAAGAGTATGTAAAAACTCAACTGCCAGTGTAAAACTGTTATCACACTGCAGTCATGGACGGCTGTATTTGCTGACTATATTATTCTTCCTTCCCAGGAGGCCATACATTCATCCTAAATCCACAGGGGAATCAAGCCTTGTGGAAGAAGAAACCCTGGGGACATTTTAGCCACACTGCGGTGGGGAGGGAAGGCTAATCATGGAAATGAGGCAGAACCGTTCCAATGGGAACTCCAGGGCACACAGGACTTCTACAGAAATGAAAGTAACAGTAAAATAAGAAATATGACTAATCCAAGGCTACTTGAACACCTTTTTTTCTTTGTTATCACGTTGGGTATGTATTTTACCATCCAGGTAGTTACACCCAAATGGAGTATGCTGTTGTAACTAAAAAGTATTTTTGCAATATTAAATCCAGAAAATGTATGGTCTTCATGAAAAAAGCCAGGAGGATACACAAACCCAGTATGTTATCAAGTACCATTTGTTAAGTAGAATCAAATCTAAATGGAATTTAAATAACTGTCAAACTCCCAGAATCTTTTCAAACACTCACAGGCTGGCATACCCATCCATCACTGTTCCAATATTGTTAGATGGTATCTTAAAGAATAAAGGCCTAGAAGGAATTTTGATTTTGTCTGAGGTTTGTGTAGAATTGCTTCCATCTTCAATGTGGAGCATTCAGGGGAAACATCTACAAATGAGTGCAGGCATCAAACATTACAGTTTAGTCAAACATCAGTGTGGTCCAATGTTAAAAAGTTAGAAGCACTTATAGACATGAATAAATAAAGTAAACAATCTAATTTTGCAGACAGAGAAAATCACGACAGAGGCTACCTGAGTCTTCCAATGACATTTAAGACCACCATCCTGCAAAGGTATTTACTGCAGAACACAGGACTTCTGACCATCTACGCATATTCACTGCACTCCAAATTAGAGCTTTACACAAGATTTGACACCTTAGCGAGTACACTACAGCCATGCAGTTTTCTTGGACTAACACTGAAAGGAACTCTGACTACAATGATTCATCTAATCGGAAGGGCAGTTGGACTGTGTACCCCACACAGTGATGCGCTGAGAGCTCTGCTGGCTACCTCGTTACATCCAGGTCCAGGCCATCGCGTAGATCATTCTTCCTTCTGCAACCTCAGAAAAAAAAAAAAAAAACCACAACAAAAAGGGCCAAAAACTTACACTACTGTTTGCTTCAGGATTTAGCCTCTCCACCTCACAGAGGAGGCTAAGCTCTTGCAACATCTAGGCTCACTGTTCTTTGTAGTCAAATTTTCAGGTTCGAGAAAATTCTCTGAAGTTCGGGGAGTTCTTTTGGTTGGTTGGTTAAGCATGTCTTTAAGGGGGTTCAGAACAGAATCAGGAAATCTCACATTGCTGTCGATCCGATATTCCTCTGCAATGGGTATTGATATTTATTGCTGCTTCCCAAGGGAGGCACACAAACTAAATAAAATCTCAGTAATCTGCATATTTGCTGTCGCTATGCATATTAACGGATATATTGCACATTTTGTTCCTCTCAAGAGGTTCAAGCAAGCCACGAGTAGGATTCATTCCACATAAAACAGTAACTAGAAGGAAAATCCACCACGGCAGAAACGTGGGACCACCTCTGTGGACGTCCCAACAGGGCCAGCAGAGTGCACGACAGCCCTGTTTTTACAGGAATGTCCCACCCGCCCACCTTTCCCGTCAGCTATACACAGGGGATCTCTTTCCAGGGGCGTCAGCTCTCAACTTGGATTTCAAAATATGGAAGAACCTTGATTTGCTTATCTCCAAACTGCAGGCTGCCTGCTGTTGCTCACGCACAAGCCTACCTACAAACCCACCTGCCATGTAGATGGAGGTTTTTAGATGGCGATCAACCAAACAGGGCTGAAACCATATCCATCCACAATAAAACTGCTGTCCAGCAATTATAAATACACATAAGTAAATCCCAGGCTTTTAAGACAACAATATTTTGGTCACGGCGTGCAGTTTTTGGAACTACAGTAACAAGTTACTGTTTAAGCATGTAAACTAAATGTTAGAAGTGATTTCAAAATCCAGCCTGAACTCTGTTCCTCCACAGCCACCCACACACCACAGAACCAGCACGTGCTGCCACAGGGTTTGCCCTGCTGCATGTATTAAACTAGATGGCTTCTGGATTAGAGAAAGGCTTCTATCAAAAAAAAGCATTACAGATTGAGAGAACACTGTTTAAATACAAGGAAAACTGCCACAGACATAAAATACACAGAAAAAGACAAATTTGACATTTAAGGGAGACATCCATTAATTCCAGGCTATTACAATGACAGAAAGAACCTCAATCAGCCAAAAGAAATTGAGCAAAACTAGAAGTTCCTCATACTCAAATGTAATCATTAGAAAACCATCATCGCTTTTTAGACCAGGCAACAGTCACAACACTAAGCACAAGGCCACCTTATCTTACTAAAAAATCTTACAATTCTTCAAACATAGTGGCATCCACTATAGCTTCAGTTCACTTAGCAGTAAGGTACTGCTTCAGAGTTAAAAAAAAATAAGTGTCTATCGTGACACCATGCCTCTAGAAATCTTCAACGTGCACATGTTAATTTAATTCATTTTACGTTCACCTGGTAAAAACAGACACTTGAGAACTACAATGGCTGAGGCTGTGTGTAAAGTTCCAACACAGAGACAACTTTCATACGCAGGCTAAAACAAGGCTCTTAAAATAGAGAATTATTCTGGAAATGCTGACACATCTTTAACACTGTGAGTGGGCGCCAATATAATACGCACATTGTGTACACATATGTTGCTGTCTTCCTGGGAAGCTTAACTGAAAGCCCACATGGTTGATGTGGGACAGCAGGAATGCCTCTTTGAAAGCACTCATCCTGCTTATTCATAGTATGTCAAACGAAACCCAAGGCATATGGTAAAATTATGCCGTTTCACAAAACTGTGCTTATGACAGTGAACAATCCTTTTGAATCAAAACTACCCTTGATACTCAAACAAAAAAAACCCCACCTTGTTGACAGAACTTAAACACAACATTAAGCATTTTAATGAAAACAAATCTTGAAGAGCTAGAACTTTTGAGGTCATCAACACAGTTTAATATATTGAGTTGCAACCCTTACAAAACGACTTATTTTAGTAGTCCTGCTTTTGCTAAAGCATGCACACACCCATTATAGAGGGTCAGACTCCCAGAAGAATAATGAAACAATGGATGGACCATCTGCTGCTACATAAAGCAAACTGAAAAACCAGGAAGAGAGTATATGGGAGTGTACTAAAATTAGCATTACCTTTCTGTTTTCTTTCGCACCAGGTTATTAGCTAAGCTTTTAAAAACAAACCCAACAGCCACCACACAGGAAAGCTGTAGGAGCTTCCAAGTGTAAATGTACAGGGTAAAGTACGACATGACATGTCCTTTGAAAAATTTTCTTCTCTTGGCAACTGTAACCCATACAGAAGGTCCCAGGGATGGCTATTCTGCCTCCTGTTTATATGACAGGTATCTTAAATACCACCTCCATGAATACACACACACCTTAAAACAATGTCTTCAAAGCTAATCATTGACTTCACTGTAAGGCTCGCTTGTCATTGTCCCTCCCCAGCTCATTTATGCATATCAAGCGTAAGGCAGTCACAACTCCTTAACAGGCTGAAAAGAAGTGGGAACAAATAATCACCCAAGGAAAGGCTGCCTTGGAAAGACTTGCTGTGGCGTAGAGGATTACCTGAAAAAGAAGTGTAAATAAAAGAATAGTATATTTACACCTTTTTTTCCCCTGACCGCTGTTCATAAATTCAGCCTCCAACTGCTATGATTCTTCTGTTCCATTACATTGGAAGGATTTAGCCACTAGATAACTTTCACCATGTTAGGACAGATACTGGGAGGTGGGTGTTGTCCTTTTGTTGCTGTGTTTATGTTATGTAAACATAAGCTAATTTATTTCTCTAACATTTGAGCTATTCATTTCTTCCCTAGCTATCACCTTTCCAGAAGCTGGGTGCGTTGAGCTTACAGGTTTCAAGAAAGTATGTCAAAATGCCTTTCAGTCAACCGCTCCAATAACAAACTGCATTCCCAGAAACCACAGATTTAATACAGGGCTGGTTTTTAAAACAAATACTCAACAGTGTCCTCTAAGTTCATTTCAAAAGACATTTTAATATACTAACAAACTACATTTATCTTTTATGCTGCCCATTACAGTTGAGCATCGTAGCACTGAATTCACACAGCACAAACAAACAAAGACTGTTCAAAACCCTCAGCCCTTTCAGAAGAGCATTTTGTACGGACACCTCCTTTAAGCCTCTAAAAATCTGCTGTGTGGTGTTCAAACGTGTCTCTTCCTGGCATTGGGCTTCATTAAAGATTATTTCTAAGTGACTGCCTGGGACCCACGATCCTCACCCTCACAGAACATCTCCCTCAGCCCTTTATTATTCTCCCCTCAATGGAAGTGGGAAAATGGGGGGAAACAAACAACTCTTTCTCAGTGGCACTTAGATAACTTCATAAGGCAAGGTTCCTTCTAGACAATCATTACCAGCCTGTCAGACAGATATGCATGTAGTTAATGAAATCACACATGCATAGACTGGAAGACAGCTGCGTACCAACTGGGTCACCAGTGATCCATACTCCTGAACACCTCCCAGATAAGCACTGTCTTTTTACATTACTGTGCTCTGCAAGTGATTAGAGCCCCATTCCTCATAGGGCATTCATTATGGGGATTAACAGTAAAAGGAAACACATGCACAGGATGTCACATACTTTTTTTTTTTTCTTTGAATCTTTGTGTATTTGCTAGAGCTATGAATTAAGGAGTAAAAAGCATATGCAGAGTTCTGAACAAGACAATACCATATGGTCTTCCAGTACGCTATCCTAAAGAAGCCCATTTTAACAAGAGTACAGGGGAGAGGACTTCAGCCTGCTGACACATGACTTTCTCAGCTAGACAAAAAACAATTGGCTATATCTGCCACATCTTCTGTATTCTTCCAACTGCTGCACAGAACATCTATCATTGTATGATGTAAAAACACCAAGTATTGGCCACTGGGAATGAGCTGTCGGTAAGATGCAGTTATGAAATGGATTAAAAATTAATATGAAGTTAGAACAGACACAACCCTTTACCAGCACTCCTGTCATCCACCATCACTCTGCTACTAAAGCCAAAAAGGCTAGAACCCTAAATACTACTCTTTATTCTAGGAAAACCTGAAAGCGCTGTACTGCGTATTAAATGGCATAATACTTGGACCTAAGTAACCTTTGATGACTGAGGTAACCAGTAAAGAGTAACCTAACTAAAGCACAGGTGTCCAAAGTCTCTGTTCTAAAACAAAACCCCAATACAGCCTATTAATTATGATCCATTTCGCATTACCAAGATGACCCAGCAACTGAAAAGACACTTTTCAGATGTTAATGTTTCAAAGCTAAAAGGACAATATTTCATTACAAAAACACCAGGGGTTTTTTTCTAATATTTTAAAAACAAATACTTGAAAATAATAATAAAAAAAAATGAGTTACGTCATAACATAGACATCTCCTTTATTGCTGGTATCAGGCAAACACAGATTGTCACCACTTTTAATGACAATAGAGCACAAGTTCAAGTTCTGCGACATCAACATCTGCTTCAGAATTTCACAGCAGTCTGTATACTGGAACAACAACAAACAGAAATGTTTTCAGGCTCTGCTCATTGCATTATACCTTCTTTAAATATGCACAACATTTAGAGAGCAATAAATACAGACAGTTCTACGCTAAGTGTGCCGATAGAAGGCTTACATACCATATTGGCGGAAACTTACAACTCCGAGTTTAAACAAATTGTTGAATTTTCTTCTGTCAAAACTAAGCATTCCCCAAAAATAAGAACAATGTGCAGGGAGTTTGATATTAAAACCTAAGTAATCTAGTAATACAATAACTTAATTTTTAAAAGTTATGTATGACTAATCATCTGTAGCCCTATAAACTGTTTAAAATATTGACTTGATCAAATCTGCAGGTGTTTCTCTTCATCTTTACACACTCTCCTACTAGAGAGTAGTTAGAATTAAATGTCTGCTCTTTGATATGCACCTCTGAGGTCTCATCAATTAATGACTCCTGTTAAAATAAATTAAACATTGTTCTTACAAATGTTCATAGGTACAAGACGTTTTATTACTGTCCCTGCATTTCACACACCCCATGACAGACATTCACGACTCAGAATCAACTCTGATATGAGTTCACAGAATATTCTGTTGGCTAAGGACCATTTTCCATTGGAACAATTTGAAAACAGATGCTAAAAAGTTTGTCTGTCTTGCATTAATGCCCTTTAACTTGTAATGAGAGGCAAATCCTTCTCATGCAGTCATTTTTGAAAACACACAGTATTGCCCAAAATGTCCTATTTTAAGACTGATAACTACCAAATAAACTTATCTACTCTTAAAAAGGCAATAGTATTTCTGATACAAAAGTAACAAAGGCGTTTGGGGGGTTTTTTCAGGACAAATAAAGAGGTTAGCAAAAGCCTTTAGGATATCACTAAGGCCCGGCACACAAACCCAGAAACAAATTAAGCTTATTAAAATGTGGGGTTTTTTTATTCTTAGTGTATGCAAAACTAGAATTTCTTACAGAATAATCCTCTATGTAAGGCAGTGAGTGGCCACAGATTTTCTAACAACTATGCAAATTTCAGTTCTTTGAACAAGTTAGTCAACAGATACTAGGAAACAGAAGTCAGCACTGGGCCCCAGATCTAACTCATCAGCCTCTGTAAAAGACATTTATTTTACTCACAAACAAGTCCATGGATCCTTTTCTTTCTGCCACTAGTACCCAGGGTCCAACCCAATCCTGCAACATGCCAAGCACTCTGAGAGAATCTATGGATCTTGTCCCTCTGTCATATCAATATAAGCAGATGTTGTGCAATACTTTGGGTTTGAGCTCAAGAGGAAAAATAGTAATTAATCAGGTACTGTTAAGACTTCCATAGCTTACTATTCAGTATTCCTCCCTATCAGGGGACACATTTGCATTATGGAAGGTAGATGCAAAGCTGGGTCTAATACTTAAAATCAGATATGGTTGTGAATTTTGCACAGACAGAACAAATTAAGGCTCTGTGACTAGTGACAGTTTCATTAAAGAACTGTGGAATAAGTCAATCTTCATATACATTTTTGCTACATAAGATAGGAATAATCTTCCTGTTCAATGTTGCTTCAAATCAAAGCCATATAGTTTCACTATTTTATCTTGGGGGAAAGCGAGACAATGTTTTGTGAACTCTCCCACAATGGTATCAAATAGAGGAAAAAAGTAATTTAATTACTTTTCTCAACATTTTTCTCCCACTATACATTCACAGAGCTTGTGAAAGATCGATTAATAACAGTAAAAGACTAATTCATCAGGTGGGCTGTGCAAGTTCCCGGTGGAGTCTCCATATATACGACGCATGAGATATTATACTGAAATTACATCTGTGCTGTCTGACCATTCAAGAATAAATGAAATACTAAAGTCCCCTTGTAATAGATCCTTTTATGCAGAGACCACAACAACCTTACCCACGCAGAAATTGGGTTTAGCTCAATCAATGTGTAACCACTGGTTATAATCTTTCACCATATACCCCAAAAATGTTTCTTACGTATCTGCTACTTTTATGTTTCCCCATCAGTTCACTGCATTATACCACATTAGGAAGCAATACATTTAAACCTACATTTGTATCAGACATACCAGAAAAACAGTGAGGTCATAATTATTATGATCAAGTGTTACTGAAATGGACAAACATAACTAATTATTTGTTCACCAGTTTTCTTAAGTGTCAAGATCTTTGCAAGTATAAAGTCAATATATTCCTCAATATGTATTTCACATCACACAATGTAATGAACCATTACAGATCTTCCATTACAGAACAGGACAGGCTTTATAGTTCTGACATGCGAAATCTGAGCAAACTGGTGAAACTGAGCAATGTTTTATCATATGCTAGATAGAAATAAAAAATCCTTTCAGTAATAAATCCTTTAGCTTTATCTTGGTTGCATCAAAACAGAAAAATTCAAAATTTATTATTAATTTACATATACTTACAAACAAGATACTGATGACAGTCACCCAGTTGCTTGCTCAGGAAGCTTTATTCCTCATATAGGATCACTTACAGGTTTCTTTTTCCATTTAAGATGTTAATGTTTCCATTACATGTGTTAAACTGTGCTTCTTTACACACACAATTTACTGTCAGTCCTTTCTGTGTGCTATTTTTCCTGTTTGGATTTTTTTTTTTTTAATAGTTGCATTAATCGTGCAGTCTTTTATACAACATTTTCTTTCAAATCAAGCAAACGATATTGCTAGGTTAGCTCTCAGAGAACATGCTGTTAAACTATTTGGAATTGTACAATATAAAAGAAAAGAAACACACCAACATACTAATCTTACCAGTAGCAAAACTGTTTTGTGCAGACAACAGCAAACCTATTTTTTTAACAAAAAACCCTTGTTCCTCCAATATCAATTAACAATATTAAATCTGTGCCTCACCCTAGAGCATGAATAGTATCAGTATCTAATCTGTGAAGACAAAAGTTAACTTGAGAATATGCAGCCAGATAAAAAAAGCCCAAGCACAGAAGGTACTCTGTATGCAAACTGCTAAATAATTATACTTTTTTGTGCCATTTTAAAGGTGACTTAAGTTAACTTTTTTAAATATTGAAGCAAAGAACAACACAGGAAGAGAAACTTATTTATGTCAAATGATCACAAAACACTTTAAAAATTTCGTAAAATTATCTCTTTCTTGCACTCTACATTTTAATGAATGGAACTGGATAGTTCCACCCATCACCATCTCCATCAATATCTCATTCTCTGTCTTGTTCTGAACTCAAACTTCAACTGCGTTAATCAAAACATATAATTTCACCCACTTCAGATTAAGGTTATTTCCTGCTCTCTACAGGTTAGTGAAACTTTCTTTACTGTAGGTTTAGATATATAGCAAGCATGTCTTCTAGCCTGATTTTTGATCAAACATTCTTTGGATAAAAGGATTATCACTGCTGCATATCTGTTTTTAAAACTGACTTGACAGTTTTAGGCAAAAGAGCTTTTATAATGAAACAGCAAGTGCACCACCTGAATGTGATTATTCCTAAATTGCTTTTCATTTCTTTACAGAATAAAGTCAGATTTTTGTTTTCATGTTTCTAATTTTTAACAGAAAGCAATGCCACACAACATCATGGAAAGGAAACTATTTTTATAAACTGAAATTAAAGTTAGATCTGCTTATATATTTAGATATAGATTTCATAAAAATGGACACCGTCCAAGAGCTTTCTCTGTGTTTCTTCTCCCATGGTAAGTAGCTGCCATCATGAAGGCTTGTGTTGAACTCCTAAAACAAATACCTAATCACTGAATATAGAATACTTCTGACATCGAAAAGTAAAGACCAACTTTGCTAAAAAACAACTGCACATATGAAAGTGAACACATATGAAAGGGATCTTTCATCAAAGATCCCTTCAGGTCTACAACAAGAGCCTTCCTTTCTACACGGTAAATACAGGAGTCAGTGCTGTCTGTTCTTCAAGAAGATCCTAAAGCTGCTATCTTGATATGATCAGCTGGGTTTATCATACCCAAGAACATAGCTCTAAATAGAGTTAGCTGTGCTTGTGGAGGCAGGCCAAGGTTGCTGTTCCCTGTGGAGACCACGCAGACAACTATGGTGAAGGGATGTGAGAAACCGAGCTGTTACAAAGCAGAAACGGGTACTAGCATCCTCACTGCCAAGTCAGACAAAGTATTTCCAGACCTCTCTGACCAAGAGCACTGTATTTTCAGAAAACCACCTGTTCTTCCCAGCTCATTTTGTCATCCTGCGTTGCCTTCTAAAGCTGAAACGGAACAATGTAGAAAACCATGTCAGTATAGACGTTGCATCAGTCTTACTGTATAATCCTCGTGTAGAACTGTCATTAGGTTTATCACAAAGAAAATTAATATATAACACAAGGAAAGCCTGCAGGACCCATTCTCCTAACTTTGTGACTTTTGAGAGCTTTCACGCTTGCGGAAAGTGGGTATAAATATTATAGCATCTTAATTTGGCAACATTATCATATACACTTTTCAGAGGTATAAATGATTATACAAAGTGAAACAAGAGATCAGGCTGTGTATCTTCCCTCACAACCAGCTGAGCTCTGCTCAGATGTGACTGTCACCACATTATTTGTAACAAAACGTCTGAAAGAACTTGCACTAACATAGAAAATGCTGTCTGATTTTACAACAGAGCAAAAAGTAAAAGAAACAAAGTGCACATATTACTCCCCTTCTACCAACTAGATACAAATCAAGAATTTAATCAATTGTACGAATTTACAAGCCATTTTTTTCCTTTAGGATCTTTCATGGTTTTAAAATCCTTGTCTTCCTCTATGATCTGACTAAATAGTTGCCTTTAAGTTATTTTGGAACTAATACTTCCTTTGTTCTCATTTGGTAATACCCTCCCCCAACTAGTGAGGATGATCAAAAACATGTAATAATTTAAATAGTGCCTTAAAACAACTGCAGTCACACAGTCTGTTTGCATTTATGTTGAGAACAAGCTGTCATAACACTGCCCTACCAATTGTAACCTCCACATGTTCTCACCTGCCCTCTTCAACAAGAATCTCTTTGTCTGAAAGGTGTGTTTGTATAACATTCCTTGTTTAATTTAGACTAGAGCCAAAAATAGCAAATGGCTTGTGCTTCACCAAATCTGCACTGAAGTAAATTGCTCATGTGGTTCAGGTACACCAAAGGGTTTTGTGAAGCTGTTTTGGTTCACATCTGGTTTTACATCACATCTAAGGAACAGGGAGGGGAGAAGAGGGTGGAAATTCTCACTATAACCTAAAACCTTAAAAAAAGTCTCATTGCATTTCCTTCTCCCATACTAGCCCATCCAATCCATCATGCACTCTCCTTTCCTCAGAAGCCCCTGTATTAGAGGCTATGTATTGTAGCCACATTCTATTCCCAATTACCACGCCACAGGTTACACACCAAAAGAGGAAAGTGTCCTTTTTTCCTAGGGACAGCTCAGGAGTTCAAGCAACAAGTCAACACTCCACAAGCCTTTTAAGCAGAGCAAGGCAGCTTTTTTTTCCTAAAAACCCAGTGGAGGAACCATCTAAATGGTTATTAAACACAAGAGAGGAAAGGACAAATATGAGATTCCTTTGCCTCAAATTCAGCAAGATTAGAATAAATCAGTCAATATATTTGATCTTCAAAACATGCTGACATAGCATAAATGTAGAGGTTTGCAGATCATGCCAGACAACAGACTGACGGTATGTATAGCCTAACTGCTCAGCTCAGAATTTACTGAAGACCAAAAACCACGTGATATCCTTGGAAAATGAGACAAATCACAGGACTCTTAGAAGCCAGTAACTTTCACCCACAAGTTCACAAATCTAACCCACTTTGGTGAAGGTTGCCATCCCTACTATCCAACAATTACTGAGTTTACCTATGTGATGTTAACCGATAGGCAGAACTGGCTCTACAAAAACAGCCATTAACATCCTCTTCTTCATCTGTACATTCTGTCTGTCAGCCAAAACAATCTTAACTTGTTCAAATAAAATCATCCTGAATTAAAAATTTGCTCTTCCTGAGCCTTCTCTCAATCAACAAAATCTCTGTCCGGAGACACAAACAAGTTACAAAGCTAGCTAAGTTATAAACTTCTTAACTTCCTGTGAATAAACCAGCGAGGCTGCGGTACAAGATAAGGCAATTCAAAGAAGTAGGGTAAACTACCTCTCGCCACAGGACAGAAGCACACAAGATGCTGTTTCCGCATTGCAGCTGACGTAACTGAAGCCCACCCTGATGCTTACCCTTATAATTTCTTATCAAGTCTGTACTTGCAGAATAAGGAGGGAATGGGCTAGAAATTTCAGCAGTAAAAAGGTCTCTACTGAGAATGCTGTGTACTTCAACGTGCCAGCTCAAGGACTTGATTCAGGATCCTTAACTGACCTCGGTTGTCAACACAGACTTAAGGAAGAGAAACATAACACTTTATAAACCCACTAACCAACTTGAACAGTAACAAAGGAGAATCTGATCTACCACTTGAACCGTAGGTACAAGACCTCACTAGAAGACTTAAGAGAATATAGGAATTCTGCACTAACAAAACAATTAATCAAGCTGTAAAATCTAGAAATATGAGAATTGAATCAAGATATCAAATGGCCAGATACACAAGAGAACTTAGCAAGACTTTCTGTACAGGAACAGGAGTAGTTCTGCAATCATCTTGAAGGACCTCCTCGACTCTGACTTTCTCAACATGCACACCTCTTTCTACGTCGAACCCAAAGCCACCTCAGCTCTCCTCTTGCCATCTTAATCTGCACTGCCCGCTATTTAAGATATAACCATCTTTCATTTTATCTTCCTCTTCCACTTCTGCAATGCCACTTAAAAACAAGTGGCAAACTAATTTTGGCTGAACCAAGCAGTGTTTAAGAGATTATTAAAAATAAGTATACACTCTGGGTTTATACCTTTCCTCTTCTCATATATAGAGTATATAGCAGAAGGCATGCAATATTAGAAGAAGTTCCATCTCAACACGTATTCTTCCAAGGACACTATTTACAGGTAAGCACAGGAAAGCTCACACATCTCCATTACTAAGAAAAGGTTCTGTAAGCCCTGCAGACCATGTCCAGCACCTTGAATGAATTGTAATCCCTCCACCGCCACTTTACTCCTTTTCTAGTCTTGTAACTGTAACTTATGCTATTGATTTCTACACCTGGTTCACATATTTGTCTGAAACAAACTGCCAGCCTGCAAAGTTTTTATTTTTTCTGGATGCCTATTTCTGGAATGCAGCAAGACAAAAGGAAGTTTGGACTTCACAGAAATTATGCCTTCCAGCTTCAGTCTACACAATAAACAACAAAGGTGAGGGAAAAAAAACCCACAAACCTCAGGCCCTCAAAGACATAGAAAGCTTTTTAAGCGTACATGTACCTGAACCACTAGTTTTAATAATTCTGTGTTAAAAAGCTTTAAAAGGTAAAATCTGTGACAAGAAGTATCTTTAAATTATTTCATATATAGGAAAACTTCTGTACAGCCTCTATCTAGTACAGTTTACAGTATTTATTGAACATCATCTCCTACCTCATTAAGCAAGAGGACTACGAGAGGACATAATTTTATACTAGACACCATACCCAGAAGGTAGATGCAATTCATATATAACGAGCTTGTAAACCATACTTTCTCCGTTTAGCAAGATTCATCCTACAGCGCACAGAATAACAGCACCAACTACTCTTTAATGGCTATCATATGTGCTTGACATGGAACACAGGGTAGGGGGGCAACACTGCCACAGTGTTTCGTTTCAGCCATTCATACATGATCTGACTGGCACACTATCTTGCTTCACCCACAGGATCTTTGACAACTAAAGTTCATGACAAATTCTTCACAACAGACTAATTTTGGTGTCATCAGTCAAATCAAATCACGTGTACTGTCATTGGTTCCTAAACGCACCATCATTATAGAAGTTAAAAGATTATTCAATAATCCTAATAGGTTAAAAGTATACCAAACATATATAAGGAATGCTTCCAAATGCAGCCAGTTTCTCTTTTTCACGATGACCTTTTATCCAGAAACCAGAGACACTAACAGAAAACAAAAAAGAAAGGTAAGATTTAAAAACCACAGAAACTGGCCAGGTGTCAACATGAGAGGCTTTTGGCTTGCCCTTTTTTTAAATTGACTACACTTCAATTTGACAGTAATATTTGAAACATCTTCATAAAGATTTGTTTAAATGATCACTCCTACATTTGCATTATAATGTTAACAAATAACATACTTAGGTTAATGCAGGCATATTTGGAAGAAAAGCAGCTAAAACCAAATTAAATTTACAGCTTCTTTTACCAATTTACCAAGAATTACACGTGATTAAGTATATTGAAGCACTGCAGAGCAAACAAGTACTTAGTCATAAGGCTCAGCAAACAAGTATACCTTCATTCAACTTTAAACTAGGACACACATACAGATAAAAACATCACCAGCAGATGAAAGAGGGTAGACTGAAGTCAAAGACATACACTTTAACTGATAATGGCATGAGGCATGATCTGCTGAAACAAAAATGCTGACACTTTTTTTTTGTTTGTATGCAGTTTGTACAGGAAACAACTAAGAATTTTAGCACTGGAGAAATATTTCTATTTTACTCCTTTCCTCAAACTTCAAACTCCATCAGTCAAGCAAATTATTATAGTTGTCACTTTTTGAAATACAAATATAGAGAGCCTGAATTGGTTATTGTGATACAGTTGACTTCATTACTATGTTTTGTTTTAAAATCCCTCCTCTCCAATCATCTCACAAGAACGCCCCAAACAAATGACAGCATATATGCTAACTGCACCTTTTTCAAAAACTGTTTCCTTCACAAAAGACATCCTTGTAGCACCACCATTATCCTTATGCAGGAAATTAAGCGGGTAGCTGGAAAGAAGAAAGCAACTCCAGCAACCAGACACAGTTACTAAGGCGCTGCTTGAATGACCAACTGTACAGAGTATAAGCAGAGTGTTTTTGAAAATGTGACACTGAAACTGGCTTTAATTTATTGCAAACTAAGCAAAACCATAAGTGAATCTGGGTTTGATACAACATAGGGAAGTCAAAATAAAACCTGTTTACAAAATGCAACTATTTATGTCAAATTGCCCTTTACCATAAAAAAGTTCTTTCTTACTTTGCCACACAACTTCTGTTCATAAAACAAATGGGATACCAAAAAAAAAAAAAAAAAAGAATCCACAGGCTCAGTGCTGAACAATTCTTACAGGGGTTCTGGCAAGCATGCATCTACAGTGAAAACACTCCTTTACATACGTATGAATTCTCTGAATTCATAAGACAAAAAACATTCATCACAATCTTTCCTCATCACTAAAACAGTCATAACAACATATTTTGTTCCTCTTAGGAAAATTGCTTCAAGTATGTTCACAACTGGACAGTCTTTACAGACTTGAAAAAAAGTTCCTTAGACGTGAAGCAAGCTTCAGACACCCGATGAAGCACAGGAGATTACCACAGTACACGGAACAGCTATAATCACAGATAAAGATCTGGAAGAAACATATGTATACATCAAATGTAACAGCAGCAACATTTACAAGAAAGTAGACATTTCACTGTTCCTACTAAGAGCGGCGAGGCGCTGTCCCAGGCTGCCCGGAGCAGCTGTGGGTGCCCCATCCCTGGCAGTGCCCAAGGCCAGGCTGGACGGGGCTGGGAGCAGCCGGGGCTGGGGAAGGGGTCCCTGCCCCTGGCAGGGGGCTGGGTGATCTTTAACATCCTTCCAACCCAAACCATTCTGTGATACCAATACCTTCTACCAGCTCCAAAAGTATACTGAAAACCCTGTCTCTGAGCTCAGGTGCAGACACAACGGCAGGGCTTCAATCCACCTTCCCTTCCTCTCTGTCTCCCAATTCCCCCATCTCCTTCAAAAAGGAAAGACTTTGGAAACAGCATTGTATCTCTTAGCTGAATAGACGTAAAGATATAGCACAGAGCAGAGCAGTTGCCACAACACTGCAGTACCCCTTTCCCTAAACAAAAGAGCAGATTTTGCAGAAGTTCTTAAAATATTATTTTTGAAATATTGAGTAATAAAGTATTAAAAACCTCTTCACTCACCATCAAGAGTACACATAAAGGGGATATTAATCCCTGTTATTCAAACTGAACAACTGCAAATCAGGAATCCATTAGGTTTCTGAAAAGGCTTCTCAGCACCAAACTAACATTATCATCACCTTATGCTAACATCACACAGTGTCTCAAAAATGTGAATATTGTTTTGTTCCGTTTCATGACTTGTGAAAGCTCTAAGTCAATATCCATCATGGCTCCCACAGGTTTAGGAACTGGAGGTCAAGCTCAATCCAAGTAACAGTCATTCTCTACCAGAGGAAAAAGTACATATTGTAAGGCTCTGTGAATAAGTAATTACAATGAAATGAATGTTTTATGAAGGAAATGCACTTGGTTTTAAAGGTCACAAAGTGACAGATAAGAGCATACAATGGAACAAATCCAGCAAATTACTGAACTGACCTGCAGGGTCAATGAATCCAAACACTAAGTTTTCTGCTCTTTAAATAATTAAAGATGTCAAAACAGAATGGGTGCAGACGAACAGTGTTAAGAATGCAGACAGGCCAGACAATCTACTTTATATTTAAATATTTCACTTACCTGTCCTGTGACTGCTCTTCATACATTCTTTCCTTTCCTTCTTTGAAGAGTCTTATAGCCCGTTTAGATTTCTTCATCAGACTGTCAATGTAGATTTTAAAATATTCATTCTCACTGAGTTGTGCAAGTTTCTGGTTGTCATCATATTTACTCAGTATAAGTCGCAAATGTTGATAAGTGTCAGGTAAAATGTCAAGTATGTAAGGTGGGCTGTTTTTGAGTTGAAGCTTTGGGTTTTGGCACAATCTTACCTATAAGCGAAAACAAGAGAATGTAAAAGACAAGAAATAAATTGGGGCAAAAACTGATCAAACATCTTAAAATCAATAGGTGGTAAGCATACTACTTTAACCTCCAAGCACAAAAATTTAAATTCTATTTCATTCATACTCCATGAAATTCCAACATAGTCTCTAATGTTAAAGGATGTAAAATTTAACTTAATCCTGCCACATCTATAAAAAGGAAACAACTTACATAGTTTGGGGGTTTGTGTTTAAAGGCAGAATGTCTTTGCCCGCCTACTACATGCTAAGGAGTGTATTATCAAGACACGTACACAACTAACGGCAAGAGCAGTAGTTTCATACAGATCTGTTTCAGGTGAACTCCCCTATGGATGTCTAAATGGCTACTCAGAACTGACTATAAACCATCTTGTCATCTGCTGGCTCTCTCTTTTCTCTATCCAGCAACATAACCTCTTTAGAACCTATAGGAATTTGAAGTTTCAGAGGTCTACACAAATGAAAATGGTCTGAACAAATCCAGTGGTTCAAAAGCTATTAGCCACAACAGACAAATTAAGTCGCTCACGAACAGATATTGTAAACCAGGAAACAAAACATTATAAACTTAATGTTTTACAGCTCACAGTTGTAATAGAAGATACCATCTTAATGGACTTGGAACCATCATGTTCCTAAGTGACACAAAAAAATAATCGAATAATGTGTATTACTTAAAAGAATAAGCTTCAGATGAATTGAACACCTTTATTTGAATCTAGTCTGCACTGAAAAGGTTTCTGGAAGAAGATAGTGCTTTTGTTTCCTGTACATATACAAGGTTAGAGTAACTATCTCCTGGCTACCTAAATTCTCTGGTAGTTCGTTGTCCTGTAATGTTCTAATCTAGAAAGCAAAAGAGATCGAAACTAACGAGTAGGTTTGGAGTGCTACTGCACCGAGCTATCCACACTCGGCTAAAACACTGAGAGGGATGCACTCTACACATGTGTGTGCAGCTGTACATATGCAAATACTTATGAAAAAAATCAAGGCCATGTGGTATAAAAAGTTTTATAGGTATCATGTGGAGATTGCCACATCATATATTAGTGACTTTGACAGTCTTTTGAGGGAACTAACGAGGCTGCAAAAACATCTTAATACTGCTGAAAGCAGATTACTATTCCTACTAACGTATCAACTTCAGAAAGGTGCAGTCTTGAGCATTTGGGGGCAGGGGGGAAACAAGCTTGTACCCTGTAACATGCACCTCTCTGAACTCAAAGCCGTATTGCTGTTGCTGACCCCTCCCTCAAATTCTAGATCTACACCATTGTGAAATCCACTGCCTTAGGACTGTAGCCACTAATACCTTCATGCACCACAAAGAGCAAAGCAAACAGATAATTGGTTTTTTCCCCCCTCTAAAACATACACACAAACACATGCCAGGCAATTAGATTTAGGTAACTGGGTTCATAGTTCAAAAAGCAAAGACAGACAAGCGGACAAAAGTCAAGAACTAACAAGTTCTTGAAAAAAAATGTCTAGCACCAACAGAACAGTGCAAACTCATAAGCATTACAAAAACGTTAGCACCGTTAAAAAACAGTATTTACAACATGACATTTGCAATCACTCCCCTCATTTCACTGATCCATTGTTACTTTACTGATTTCTTTTATTCTTTCACCTACTAGACCACATAATGGATCAGGAACCCTTCTGATGCGTTGCAGAACAGACAGTCCTTCCCACAGGAAAATTTACAATCTCAGTAGGAAACAAAAAGATAGCAGATGGATGCAGGCAAACAAATATGAATACATGAGCATAACACTTCAACATGTTAGAGTGGGTGAGGGCACCAGCAGCTAAGGATTTCTGGTATAAACAGCAAAGTTTCAAGGCAAGCTCTAAAATAATTCAGTGGCTCGTAAAGGAATTCCTTCTAAATTGAGAAAGAAGCTGGAAACAAACAAACAGAAAGGTAAAAGTATAAAGATGTTTGGACACCTCATCAGGTGATGAAGTCTGGAACCGCAAACCATAACTGCAAAGAGCAGGCAGCAAGACTTTGAACATAAGTTATATTTCATATGATAAAGAGAAGGTTGTCAGGATAAGGGACAACATGGTCCAAGTTGTGGGTTTGCAGATGCCTGATATACAAAATAGCAAGGTCTGATTGAGAGCACTTTAGGTGAATGGCTTGATCTGAAAGATTCAGCCACAACTTAAAAGAGCAGTTCAAGTAAAGGAGTTGCCTGAGTGAAGGCAGGATGATGGTGTCACCCCAGAAGATCAAGAAAGGAGCTAACAAGAGAGACTTATGAAGGAGATTAAACATTTTCTTTTAGTTACACTCAAGTTAAGCTGACAGAATTCTTTAAGGAGATTCCAGAAACATGAGCAAAGAATTTTACATGTGTAGACAGATCTGAAAATCATCCCTGCAGAGACATACGTGAATTTCTTTTTGTAGAAGAGTTCGAAGAACTCAAATCCCAAAGACAGAAGTGAAAACACAGACATTTTTCATCTGAGCTTTTGTTCTCTCTGATTTCTAGTTTAGTGAAAACTTGAAACAGGATTGACATTCTTCCCAAAGCCAACTACAGATGACATTAATCAGTATCACTGATTAGGTGTTACAATCTCCTAGGGGTGGTGGAAACAAACAGCTGAAAAGAGGAAAGTATTCATTCACGGAAAAAATCAGCAATGAGAACAGACCACAAGCAGAGAAGGCTGCAATCATTTTGAATGGTTTATTTATCCTAACTTAATTATCATGAACAATTAATTAATTCTCTTTCTGAAGTCTATCTATTTGATAGGATGTTCCAACAAGCAGAATGTAAGCTGTTTCATATATATTAGAAATAACACTAAAAATACAAAACCAGGAAAAAGCAAATTACTTGTGCTGGTTGGTGTATTTTCAAGTCATTCCATTCAACTATGCAAAAAGAACATCCATTTATAAAGAAGGTTTAGTTTTTCTTTGAGATGTTCTAGTAAGTGTTCTTCAGTCCAGCATCACTACATACAGTCATACACACATCAAAACAGGATCCTGTGGTCATCATGGTTTACAAAGCTTCACCTTCTGCTGAATTTACAGAGATAAATAGAGCACACAACTAGAACCTTCAACTCCAGAAGCCGCCTTTAAAAAAGTCATACAAGAACTCTTTTGCAGTACAACTCAAGTAGTCTTACGCCTTCTTATTGAAAAAATGCTAACATTTAGTTTAAGTCAGTGATTCAGCAAAGTAGTTCAAGGCTTTCTTCGCTTTATAGAGTACACAAAGTTTCAGTCCAAAGGAAGTTAACTTTGTAAAGAGATGTCTGGTAAACCATATGGTTTCCAGAGTCAGGATGTCCTGACACGTACCACAGCAGTTCACAATTAAAAGTAAGCAATAAGAAATGACATCTGCTGACGCAAAAGATTTACCAATGCCCCAGCAGTGGCGCACATACCTTTCTTCAAAAGAAAACAGAACTCAAAACAAAAAAAAACAACCAACAAAACATGAAAAATAAACCAACAAAACAAAAACCCCCAAAATAAAGACCTCCATATTGCACTTTACAAAGCAACCCTCTCCAACACTTTAGGAGCGGACATGAATCATATCACTGTGCGATTTGGGTATTGTTATGACTGGAAGTAAGCAAGTATATATTTAGCAAGCATTCAGTCTAAAAAATGAAAAGCAGTCAGTCAGCAACTTCGTAAGAAATCACTTGCTCATTGAAGTAAACTGAGACAAAGCTAAGCTCCTTCAGTACCTCACTCAGGGTAAATCCAGGTATTTACTCCAGAATCACAGAAACCATAGAGCGCAGCTCTAATTGCGAAGAGCTAAGGCATTACCCTAATCTACCAGAAATAGATTTTGAAAAAATTAACTTGGGAACTTGCAGACAACTTTACTCCAGTGCCTATGGAGAAAAAAACCCCAAACAACCAACCAGACCCCTCTTCCCTCCTCTCCTCTGAACTCTCCCCAAACAAAGTAAATACCACTAGTTATAACATATTTTTTTAAATTATCTGACTTCAATTATAAGGCATTACTTCACAGCATCTTCAGAGATGAGAGTAATGGATGCCTACTGCACACAGACAACAAATTTCTTGCAGAAGACTATCTTCTATTCACTTTTTAAAGCAAACAAAGTTGAAAGCCCTGGACTGGTCTGACAAAAGAACTTTTGTTCAAGTGTAATAACGGTAGCCCTAACACAATCTGTTTAAACACCTAATGTTAGTGAAAGACAATACAAGGAAAGTAACACAGCTAGAACAGGGTAAGTATCTAATGAGTAGGACATCCGCTAAACAGTTTTCAGCTGTAGTGAATGGACTAGAACAATCAGAGCAGCAGCGCTTGCACACTTGCAAAACTAAACTTCAAAACCGTCTACTGAACAAGTATCTTCTGCCATGCAGCCCAAAAAATGGCAAAGTACTAAAGTACTTTCACAGACAGCATAAAGGTAGCTAGCTCTGCAGTAAGATACCGTACCAGTTCTCCAGAAAGCCACAACACAGTGCTACCAGCAATTCATCTGAAGAAGTTAACCAGGGAGAGGCTAACTGGGAAAATAGATGAATCTGAACATTACGCTTCCTCATCATACATTTCTTCCCACCCGAAGTTACCTTAACTGCAATGCATCATATCTTCCTTCCTGAAAGAAGCCTTCTCATCAAAATACAAGTAGAGGGGAGCAATCACCAAACTTTTTAGTTTGAGCTGAGAATACAGTGCGTGCTTGTTCAACAGCTGCCAGACTGCAACTGAGCCGTGTTTCCATACTGTAGGAACAACCTGATAACAACGCTGATGGCACATATGCACGAGGACAGCTGACTTTGGAGGGTCATTTATACTTTCTTCTGATTAGAAAAAGAGAAGCTTCCATTTCTCTGTTTAAATTTTTATTCTTTTTCCACGAACAGCGTACGCAGGGCATAAAACTTCCTATAGACTTTGACCAGGTAGCACACTGAAGAATGCCACAGTAATGATTGATGATTGTCTTTTCCACATCCTCTGTGAAACAATGACATTTAATTGACTTGGAAGGTTGCACATTAATGTAACAACTACAAAAAGTGTTGCAAAGAATAGCAGCCCACACATTTTCAACTACTGTGCTCTGTATACTCATTTAGATGCTGTGGAAAAAGTGGATACAGACAAATGTCAATTTAAAGAAAACCACATTACTAAGTTACAGGGGTAATACAGCTTTTACTTACAAAGTCAAGACCGTGATCTTTGGAGACACACTCTAATCTGATACAGTCAAACAACTGGGTGAGCCATGACAGAGCACCCAAACAGTTTAGACAATATTGTTAATCTTCACAGTAGAAATTATAGTTATTTTCAATCCCAATGCATAAGAGTATGAAAAAGTGATTGGAAGTGGCTGAAATATTCCCGTTTTTAAAAAATCCTGTTCAGAATGTGTCACAATTTTATCAGCTTGAGACCCACAATAGTGAACTGTGCACAATGGTACTGCCAATTCTAAATAGGCCGAGCAGTAAATTAACTTAACTGCTCCCATGTTTACATAATAGGCATTCTCTCCCAAAGTTGTTCTCAAGATAACCATTATCCTCTGATAATAATGCAAGGCTAGTTTCTAGGTTTTTAAACCATTAGGTTTAGAACCCCATGAAAAAAAAAATCCCATGTAATTTATACATACTTCAAAGGAAAACTTAAGAGTTATTTGCTAACAATATTACTTTTTATGTATTTAAAGGATATGAACTTTCCAAAACACATACAGTGTTTTAAAAACAGTAATTTGCTTGCTAGCAGTTTGGAGATACACAGTCAATTTGCTTATACAATACTAGAACTGGAAAGCTGGGCTAGCCTTCCAAACTATAAAAGGGATATTATTCTTTGCATTGCAAAGGAATAAAAGTATTTTTGGTTCTTAGTGGTACAGCTACTGCTTACCCATGAGAAAAGCAGCAGAGAAACTGGACATTGATGCTAACAATTGATGTCCCTCTAATAACGAAATTAGTATTGCAAATTTATATTTAAAAAAAGACACACCAGTAAACTTCAAAAATTACAGATCCCAGTGGATGAAATATAAAAAGGAAGATGCAGGTATAAGATATACAAACAGATAACAATTCACATTCACTGATCACTTACAACAAGATAATTTGTATTATTGTTATTCCCTGCAAGTATGTTGTTTACATTAACTTTTACAAACAGGGCTCTAACCAGGAGCACCCAACATCCTGTCCTGCTGAAGAACTCTTTCAAAACAGTTAACAAGTTTAAAGAGATGACACTTAAGCAGAACTGCGACCTTCTGCCTGTTCTAACAGCTGAAGCATCAGCCCATGGAAAACAAGCATTGCCATGAAATCTGAACAATTCCAAAGCATGACATACAGCCAACTCTATACAGAGAAGCCTGCATGGTATCTAAGCAGCCAGAATTTTACATACACCATAAAACCACTCTCACTGTATACTTCTTCGAGAGTAGGAATATTTGTAATATCGGTTAATCCCTTGTTGCTGAAAACAAATAACTCATACAGAAAATCTCATCCACCAAAGGAGGTAATTACAGAAAGAAATGAAGGAAAGGTAAAGACTGACAGTTTTAAGGAAGGAATGTAAACCAGAAATCACTAAGCCCTGCCCCTGTTTTCTAAGGCTTCTCTTTTTTCATCCTTTGGTCAACATAACTGCTTTTGTTTCTATTCTCCCTTTCCCTAACATCTTTGGAACGGCAGAAAACTTCAGCTACCTCACCAACTGCAAAAAAAGATGGTTATCACAGCTATTCTAGTTAAAGAATAAATGAGAATAATGCCTGTTGTTATTACAAGAAGCAAAATAGGCCTCCAAGCCACAATCTTGCCATTGGCAGCACCCCACTGACTATGCAGAGCCTGCTGCTTTCACCAGGTTGATCAGTGACCCACCACAGAAATCACTCCAGAAAAGGGATTTGAAACTACAGTGGATTGAGCAGGTTTCTATTTCTGATTTTAATCCCTGGTTTTGATCTAGACAGAGGAGAAAATGACCTTCCCCTGCCTACTGCCGCATGAGGCTAAGAGACTTAAATTTGTTTGCCAACATATTAAATTTGCTCAAACACATCCTTTCACTATAAGTACCAAATGCTAAAAACTCAAGCAGCAAGCTACAGCATTCTCACACTATGACATCACCCTGTCTGGTATACTTTAATATAATTTGGAAATAAAATTTGATTAACTGAGAGCAGCTTAAAGAGGATACATTAAAGATCCAAATTGAGGACACTTATCCAGTAAAATGAGAAGGCAAGCACAGTGCAATGTCCAGCCTTTCCAGTGACTTCTACAGAACAGGCCTTACTGGCTGTTCTGATGCTCTGTTGTAATAGTGATAAACACAGTAATCCTATACTAGTAAAAGCAATCCACAAGTCCAAGCTGTGCGGTTAAGATTTTCTGGTAACCATCAATATACTAACCAATCAGGGGGACAACCTTACCATACAGATCTGTAAATGGCCTGACACGGGGGAATGAAGCCATACATTCCCCACGTGGCTTTAATAACAACAAACAAGATTCCTGGTTTCCAAGCTGAAAACTTCCTTCTACTGAAGATCTGCTTCCAAGTAGCATTTGCAGTTCTTATTACAAGATGCTCACTTTACAGCATCCCAATCACCAACAAGGAAATGTCCACAAAGCCTCTGTGACAATACCCATTTCTATCAAGGCTGGATTTTAAGTTTATCATCAGAAATTGGGGTGGAAATACATATGTTATTCTTGGAGCATCAAAAAGGCCAGCATGCAAGGAGGACTCAGTCAAATACTTTGAAATTACCACTTGTCAAGGTATATTACATAAAATAATCTCTACCATGGCAGTATAACTACTTAGAAACTTTAAGGAATGTTAAACATCTGCATGTTACAAGAGCCACTGGGAAAGCCAACAGTTACACTAACTCACCGAGTTAAAAAGTCTTAACTCCCTCGCCAGACAGACCCAAGGCTAACAGGTAGCAATCCCAACTCCCCACCCGCTTCAAAAGAAAGTTCTTGAAAGGATCACCTCATACACAAAGCAAACTGCCTGCACCTTCTGAACAGTCACCCATATTATAACCAAACTGTTCCTACCATTGGTAAGGACCTCTCCTAGCCAATCTGTCATCATACAAGCTGTCGTTTTGTACAATACTAAACAAAATGTACTGGGATGGTGCAGAGACCTATAAGATATTAAAAACTATGGTCTATCCCCCTACTTTCTGAAAAATTAGTTTCAGTAGAGTGTATTTCTAGGTTCAAAAATACAGAAAAGTAGTACTTAAAAAAAAATCATTAAAATGCAGAACACAGTTAAAAGTTAGGCGTACCATGCTAATCTGTTTACTAAACTGATGAGAGTGACATCCCCAAGTCCCCACGCACATTCCTAAAAGCACAAACATATCCTCGTTGCCATCACAAGCGTGTCTCACAGGACAATTAGCTTAACTGAAGTTTCATACTTCAGAGGTCTTGTTCGCAGACTAACGATGTGATCCAACACGAAGCACACAGAATATGTGATTACAAGTCTAAGTTAAGCAGCTTTTTCGTTAGGACAGCTCTTCAAGTTTGAGTCATTTTAAAGGATCTGAAAATAACAATAGCCTAAGGCAAACACATTTGTTTTCCCTCCACAAACCGAGATTAAAAAAAACATAGCCAGAGGCCGTAGGGGAAAAAAAAAATAGGGGGGGGGGGGGGGGGGGAGTGGGGAGAAAGACGACAAACGGTGCTTAAATAACCTAAACCGCGAGTCCCCTTGCTTCCCCAGGCAGGGGAGCCGAGCAGCCGGAGCTGCAGGAAGACGCTGTTCCCCCATGGGTACGCGGTTAAATGGCCCCATTATTCACCGTGCGGATACACGGAGGCGCACAGACACTCACCACTTTGTCCATAAGCTTCCAGGTCTTCTCCACAGTCCTGCGGTCGGCAGCTGCCTGCTTGGGGGGGCCCACAGCATCCTGAATGGCATCGATGAAGCCCAGGATCCGTCCCTTGCGCGGGGTCCGGCCGTTGAGGGAATTGGCCATCTGGGAGCCGAGCTGGCCACAGGGACAGAGACAGGCTCACACCGCGCCCGGCCGCCCCCGGGCAGGGCAGCGCAGGCCCGGGCACCTCTAGCTGCCACTTTGCGCGACACACCAGCGCAGCCCCACCTGGCCCGAGCCGGGCGCGGGCAGAGCCGTCCCGCGTTCGCCAGCAGCGCCGAGGGGCGCAGAGGAACCCACCCTCGCCCCAAGGCCCGGCCCACCCCTCCGCCCGGGCGGCCGCACCGGCGGGCAGCGGGGCCGTGCCCCTCGCCGCACAACAAAAGGGATGAGGGGACGGGGGCAGGAGGCGCAGCAGGAGCCCGCGGGCCGGGGGCCGCGCTCCCGCCGCGCACATACGTACGGATCGGCACGGCGCGGCCCCGGGCCGAGAGCCGCCGAGGACAGGCTGAGGCGGCCGGCGGGGGGGAGGCTCCTCAGCCCCCCGGCGGGGCCGCTGCCTCAGCCCGAGGCGGCGGAGCGCGGCGCAAGCGAAGCGCCTGGTCGGACGAGGCTCTCCGCCCTCCGGCGGCTCCGCTGCCCCGGCAGGCGGGTGGAGCGCGTCCCGCACCCCGTCCCGGCCGCCGCGCCGGCTCCCCGCACGCACCCACGGCCCCGCGGGGCTGTGCCCTGCGCCGCCGCCGCTCCGCTGCCGGGCGGCCGCTGCCCCGTAGGGCAGTACGGGGAGCTGCTGCCCCGCCGCCCGCATCGCCCTGCCCGCCCGGTGGGTGTGTGGGGAGAGCGTCCTACAGACACACGCGAGAGAGAGAAGAGACGCACACGCACGGGCCTGTCCGCCGCCCCGCTCGCAGCCCCCGGCAGGCTGTGGTCTCCCCTCACTCCTAGAAAGTGAGGCTGGCTCCCCAGCGGCGGCGGCCCCGCTCCCCGGTACATGCCCACCCCCAGGGCAGCGCTCGGCCCCGCGCATGCGCGCCGGCAGGAGGGCGGGCGGCAAGCCCCCTTCTCGTAGGCGGGAACCACGACCTGAAGATAGCCAATCAGAAGGTGGAATTTAATTGGATTGATGTGTACACCAGCAAGTGGGAGTGGAGATAGGAAGGTGGGCGGGGTGGCGGGCGGGGAGAAGGCTTCTGGCACGGGGAGGAGGCGGGAAGGAGGGGACCTGGCTGTGCTGGGAGTGATCGGAGAACTGACCAGTGGCTGAGCCAGGAGGGAGAGAGGTGGAGCTTCCGGTCCCGCCTCCTCACACTTGCCCGTCTGCTTAGGGGTTGAGGGGATGGCGTGAGGCCTTTTGGTGGGGCTGAGAGGACAGGGGGGCCGGCGACCTCGGGATTGCCCCTGGCCAGAAGGGTTCCGGTGGCTAGCGGTGCGGCCTGGGGCTGCGGCGGGGTGACCCTCCCTCCCTCCTTCCTCCCTCCCCGCTCTGGTGAAGTTGTGGTGGAGCCTGCTGGAGCGCTGGGTGTTACAAATCCATAGTCGTTATTGCCACCTTTTCGAGGGTTCTGCCTTTACGCTTCTCCTTCGTGCCTTTTGGGGAGTTTGTTGAGGTTTTTTGTTTTGTTTTGGGTTGGGTTTTTTTTGTGGCCACAAAGAACAGGAGCTTCTTTTCCTTTTGTAGGTCTGGTTTCTTCCCTTGCTTTGTGAGAGGGCTGAGGTTCGTTGTCACTCCCCGCCGTGGAAGCGGGTACGGGGTGTGAGGGCTGAGGCTCCACAGCCACTTTGAAGGGTGGTGAGGGAATACCTAAACACTTTCTAGTAAGAAATGCCCCTGTATGTATATTTACTTTTTTACTTTGCTGTGAGCTTTTTCCGGGGGGGGGGGGGGATATGGTAAATAAAACCCAACTGATTAATCTGTTATGCTTTAATTTTAGGGCAGGCGTTCCCCTCAGATTTGTATATTGCCTATGAGTGCCGGAGAGGAAAGAGCAAGGCTTGCCTGCATAGGCTACGAAACATTTGACTTCAAGAGTCTTTTGAAGATGTTCCAGGGAGTAATTATGCTTTGCAAATGTTAATCTTCTAATTAATTACCATGCAAGGAAAGGAAAATACAACACTTTAAAAACGGTGAGGCTCTTTTCTGAAGACAGTTGTATTAGAGGAGTGTTTTTAAGTTCTGTGTTTTGTGATATATACATGTGTTTTCCATAGTAGGAGTTCCCTGTCTAAAGAATTTTTAAAAAAATTTGTTTTCCCTTTTTCTTAAATTTTTTCCTAATTTTTCTGGGGGTTGGCTTTTAATAAAACAGGAGTCAGGAAAAACAATAGAAAGAAATCGTAGAGTGTTTCAGTGACCCTTTTATTTCTGTCACTGTTTACGGGTATTTTTAGTGCAGGTATCTTCCCATTGATTTAAAATGTGTCAAGTTACTCCTCTGGGCAAGCATACAACAATAAAGTCATATCAGTGGTGTCTTCCTCAAAGGTCATCATGCCTCTAGCTTTAAAATATGAAGTGGCTGGTACTTGCCTTAAGTGGGTTGGAAGCTTCTCATTTCACTGTAGGCTCCGTAAATTATTTTCTTCCCTGTGTTGTTTCAAATGTTGGTTTAAAACTCTTCTCTGGCAGCTGTGTCTATCTTTTTTTTTTTTTTTTTTTTTTTTTTTTTGTTTGGCGCTCACCTTGTGTGAGATTAGGCTGGTAATGACTGCTTACTCTTTTGCTGTCTCATTTGGTTGTGGATAAAGCAGAGGATCTGATGTATTTTTCTGAACTTGTTAAAAATTTGGTTCTTTTTCTCGATTGTTATGTCATTCTCTTCATATTCTGCACGCTGCCAAGAGCTATGATCTGTGAGTTGTGCTTGGTAGCTGTCTGGGGCTGAGTCATGTTGTCTTGCAGTTCATCTGAGTGCAGAGCCAGCAGGAGTGAGCAGCTTGGCTCCCCGCATCCCTGCGTATGTGTGTTGCGTTATTAAGAGAATAGCCAGCTCTATGGGAAAAGTGAGTGGTTTTCCAGTGGTGGTTTCCTTTTCGCATTGCCTGTGCTGTACAGTAAGTATGGATATTCTGGGAATTACAGTCCTCAGAGGGTCATATGATGTATGTTAGAAGCAAGCCAGCTGGGAGGAGCAGGTGAAAGAGATACCCTTGGCTTCAGTATCAAGGGTGGTAAAGATGGGTCAAGGTTTTGTGTGCCATGCTGAGAAAGGGCTAGAAGATGCAGTGTTGCTTTTGTGGTTTCAAGCATGCAGAGTGAAAGGGCTGTTTGACAGCAGGCAGCTGAGAGGTAAGGCTGAGGGAGGAGGAGCAAACAGCTGCTGTGTGTTTGAAGTCAGAGGCATGTGCTCCTTAGCAGTGGAGGACACAAAGACTGATCTTGCCCACTGGTTCTGTGGGTGCATAAAGATAAAAAGCCCTTGAAAGGGTGGGCTGAAGGCAGTGGCCACCCCGTTTTCATGCAGGGCAGGAGCTGTGTGTTAGTGTAGCCATCCAGAGGGACGTGTGAGAGGGCATTCCCACTGCCCAACTTCAGGCACTCTTAACAGCCTAAATTGAGAAGGTAGTCTGCTATGTGATCTCTCAATGGACCTATACAAGGTGATTCAAAGCAGAAACCTAAAACTGATTCTCTGTGGGAAAGGGGGTCTTTCTGTTTGGGCTATATTTAAGGTGCATAGGTAAGTTTGATTTCTAATTAAGGCCCCCAAGTTATCTACAGACAATTAAAATGCCTCCACCGATCTCTCTTACTCGTAAGCTCTCCGACTAAATATTTGACTTATTATACTAAAGAACATGACAGGTTGAATCTGCTGCTTGTGTTTTAATCACTGTATGAAATCAGTACAGAATGGAAATGAGGTAAATGTGAGGTGGCAAACTTTGAGAATTCCCTGTTACATGAAAGTGATCCTCAACCTAGTTAAGATACTAACTAATCATGTGGTGGTGTCTGGATGTCTACTGTAAGAATTTGGTAAAATCCTGTAATGAAGATTACAGAGTGAAGGTGGCTGTGTCAGGATATGATAAAGGGATCAAGACAATGTGAAAGAGGCCTTGTTTTGGACTCTTAAATCCCTTTGTAAGGTTAGGATTTCAGATGTGACTTCCTGAAAAGCCCAGCTGCTTGGTAGACAGGGAAATAACAGAGGTACAAGACATTAAAATTAAACTAACAGTTACATTTATCCATTGCAGTATTTTCCTATCTGTTAACTAGTTTTTGTTTTGTTGGGTGTTCTTACTTTGCTGGTGACTTTCATTCCTCTGGAGTTGTTAGACAGCCTTGTGAATGAAACTTTATGTTGCTGCTTCTGAATGAATTCCATCAAAGAGCCATAGATAGTACTTGGAAGCAAGAGAGATGTTTTGTTTTGGTTTTCTTTGTTCACCAACTATTAAAATATTGATTTTCTGCAGTCAGTCAATGTATGTGGCTTGGAAGCTGTTTTCATTTGTGTGGGTTTTTTGCTGTGGTTCAAGTGACTTTTTGCCCAAATACACTGAAACATAAGAAGAATGAAGACATCAGATGCAGGTTTTATTTATAGCCACATAAATAAGATAAGGTATTGCCCTCATGTAAGGTATCAATTTTTTTAAAGGTTAATACAGTATACAATATGCCAAGTTAAGTGATACGGTAGCAATGCTTGTAGCTTAAGTTGGCTATTTCAAAAGTTGAAAGTGAAGTGAATTCTTGCTAATTGTAAGACAATACTCTGGCTATCCCAGTGTCCTTAAACTTTCAAAGTAATCTCTTTGTTTTGACTAAATATATACAACTTTATCAAATGGCAGCTGTTCCCAGGGGTGTAGCATTCTGCAGTGCACTGTCAGGCAGTGGTTTAATGGCTGAGCTGTGACAAGATCAGGCTCTTCTCAGGGTGTGCAGTGCTCCAGCAGAAAGCAGCTGGTCCCTCTTTGCATGGGAGCTGAGGCTGTAAGGGCCACTGGAACCCGCTGTTCTTCTAGTGCCCTCGATCCATCTGTTCTGTAAAAACACCAAACCGAAACCAAAAAAACAAATGCACCACAACCCAAACAAACAAAAAAAGATACAAGGTAACTGTTGTAACAACAAATAATTTTCAGTTCCAGGACTGTTTGCTTAAATACATTTTCATTAGCCCATTCTAGAAATGTACACTGTGCTATGTCCACAGTGCATACCGCCCTCCCCCCAGTATCCAGTTATTATATAGTCATCTGTAATAGCTGTTTAAGAATATTAAAGTGGAGCAACTGGAAAATCCTTTCATGTTATGATTTCACAGTGCCCTCAAGGATCCTAGGCTCTTCAGAGCTACAAAAAAAATTAAGCCATTTATTTATGATTTTCAGGGTTGTTAAGCTGCAAGCCACCATTGTGGGTAACTTTTAAAGTAGATTGCCACATATTTACCTGTTTTATTATCACAGACTCTGAGACAGAAAGCAAAACCTATCACCTGTGGCACTCAGAATTCTCTTACTGATAATTTAAGTTGGTATATTAATAGGAGTTTTTCCTGCCTTGGTGAATAATTACTTATCAAAAATTGGTGATAACAATGGCTGTTTGTTGTTGGGTTTTTATCTAGTTAATTCAGCTACTAGAAACAATCTAGCTATTGTTTCTCTGTTTACTTAGAGCCCAAAGAGTGGTTGTAAATCAAGTTGAATACAGCTGGTGGCTGGTCACAAGTGGTGTTCCCCAGGGCTCAGTGTTGCAGCCACTGTGCTTAATATCTTTGTTGATGATCTGGATGTGGGGATTGAGCGCACCCTCAGTAAGGTCACAGATGACACCAAGCTGGAGGGGACCGTTGATCTGCTTGAGGACAGGAGGCTCTGCAGAGGGATTTGGAAAGGCTGGATGATGGGCCAAAGCCAGTTGTGTGAAGTTCAACAAGAAGTTCTGGGTTCTGCATACGGGTCACACCAGCCCCACAGCGCTGGGGGCAGAGTGGCTCAAAGCTGCCCCATGGAAAGGGCCCGGGGGTGCTGGTCAGCAGCCGGCTGGACATGAGCCCCCAGTGTGCCCAGGTGGCCCAGGAGGCCAACAGCACCCTGGCTCGGATCCGAAACGGTGTGGCCAGCAGGGCCAGGGCAGTGCCCGTGCCCCTGTGCTCGGCGCTGGTGGGGCCGCACCTCGAGCCCTGGGTTCAGTTTCGGGCCCCTCAGGCCCAGAGGGACGTAGGGGGGCTGGAGCGTGTCCAGAGCCGGGCAGGGGGCTGGGGCAGGGGCTGGGGCACACGGCTGGGGGTGCTCAGCATGGAGAGGAGGGGGCTCAGGGGGGACCTGATCGCTCCCTACAGCCGCCTGACAGCGGGTGGTAGCGAGGGGGGGTCGGTCTCTTCTCCCAGATAACAAGTGACAGGTCAAGAGGAAGGAGCCTCAAGTTGCACCAGGGGAGGTTTAGGTTGGATATTAGGAAAATTTTCTTCCCTGAAAGGGTGGTCAAGCATTGGCCCAGGGTTGTGGTGGCATCACCACCCCTGGAGATGTTTAAAAAACACCTAGATGCGGTGCTCAGGGACATGGTTTAGTGGTGGGCTTGACAGTCCTGGGTGAACGGTTGAACCTGATGATCTCAAAGGTCATTTCCAGCCTAAATGAGGATAAAATTCTATGATTACATTTTTCATGGTCATCAAGTACTCAAGCCTAATTATTTTCATTTATTTTGTTACTGGCTTCTAGAAGTGAAAAAAATACTATTCTCAGACATTAAATAGGAATAATGTAAGAGTTTAACCCACTTTGCTGTTGAACAACTTAAAAAAAATCAAAAAATAAAAAGGACTACTTTTCAAAGTTTCTGTGCACTGTAGAAATCCTTACTCCAGCAGGCAGTTGCAGTACAGCTGATGATAATAGAGTGCTGCTGCATTAATTCTCTCTGCTGAGGATTTAAATCCTCTTTTTATCTTTGGTTTAGAAAGACAAGCTAAGTTTGGCTCTGTCTATGCCTGTAAATAAACCGGCCCAGGCACTGTTGTTGGTCCCTGAGGCCAGGCAGCATGGCGTGACAGGGCTGGTCACCACCATTCTTAGTAAAATTGCACAGCCGCCACCACCCCCTCGCACCCCTGCTCCCAAAATACCTGCATCCAGGGAGTGATCCTGACCTGTTCCAACCCTGAACCTCCCTGGAATTTGCTTGGGAAGACACCAGCTGGCACAGGCTGAAGCTGCTAGGGAGTATCCTAATAATTTAACACCACAGATTGCCGTGTGCCTAGGTCATCACGACTGTAGTAACCATATACAGATATAGCTGGGGTGTGTGCATGTGCATATAAGTACACATACGTGTGCACAGACACACTGTAATATGGGGCCTTTCATCTTTGTTAATTTTGGTTGGACCTCAAATAATTAAATTACTTTCAACTGGCTTCTTGAGGAGTGAACTCCTTAAAGGCACATTGGAAGTACTTTGGCAAGAATTTCACTGACTTAAGGCTCTTCGGCTTACATTTTCAACTCTTTCATTTGCACTTGGAGCAAATCAGCTGAAGTATGATATTGTTTCCCATGCAAAATTTAGTAGAACAATTTGCTTGACTATGAGCAATTAGAAAATACATTATCTGTTTGCAAAATGACTATGAAAGCTAATTGTGAGGCCAGGCCTGTTTGTCTATGCACCTTGCTAATGAGTTCGTTTGCTGTAAACTAGACAGTCCACTTCAAAACATATCTCCACCTTCATATATTGTTTTTAAAAACTGTGTCAGCTTAATTTTAAAATAACCTAACCCTCAGGGAGCAATTTTACTTGAGTTCTTCTGTTTCTTTTCTGTTATTAATTGCATCCATCTGCCAGAGCAGGTGCAAAGGCTTTAACTAAGTCCTGTCATTTTAGCCCTACCTCTTGAATTTACTCCATCTGTGCGATAGCAAAGAAGTAATCAATGTCAGTATCTTTTTTTTTTTTTTTCCTCTCTTTTTTTTTCCTGTTCCTGCTGAGTGCCATGATCTTAGTTCTTTCTAATATGGATCAGAGAAAACAACAGCAGCAATATTTAACTCCAACATCCTATTTAATATCCTGTCTGGATATTTCTGGGATTTCTTGTTTGACTTGAGAATTAGGAGCCTTCTTTCTTTTCCATTCAAATATCTCTGCTTTCACCAGAATTTCTAAGATTTTTCAAGTTGTGGTAAGTGGTTGTAAAATATGCCTAGGGACTTTCCATTGCCAGCTTTCTCTGCAGTAGTAGTTGTATTTTGACAGGAAACAACCCTGTGTCTATTGAACATGGTTTACCGTAGGAAAGACTTCCTTTGAACTTTGGCAAGTTGAAATAACCTCAATTAGTGGAGATCTGAATGATACTAGCAGCAGCTTTAATTGAAATATTTGAATGAGGCACAAAAAATAGATTTTTCCACAGCAAGCCACAATGTTTTCAGTTTAGTAAGATAGTGTCTTATAGTTAAACAGGGAAATCATGCAGTGCTTGGAAATTGTAACTTAAACATTATGATTTATTTGCTTATATTTCTTCTTCTGTGCCACTCATTGTAGCTTCCAGTGTTCTGTCCATCCTTCTAAAAGAAGACAACTTTTTGTGCTATAATCTGCTTGTTGACTCCTTGACTATGAATTTGTGGTGTATCTTGTGTTTCCTGTATGCTTCAAGTTCTACCAGTAGTTTGTTTGTGAGCAGAGTGGAACCTTTTGTCTTTGACGGGTGTAGTAAACACATTGGAGGATTCCCCCCATCCCACTTGCTTACCTTCATTTAAAGTAAGTTTGGTTTTTGTTTTTGTTTTTTTTTTCCAAACTGAAAGTAAACCATATGTTTTGTAAAGGAAGTCACTATTTTAATAGAGCTGAGCGATTTTGGACTTTTTGCGTGGGTCATTTGCAAATGCAGGTTGAATGCATTTGTTACTTGTAATTATTTGCTGAATGCTTCAGAGCATTCAGTTATTTGCAGACTGAGTTTACAAGATTTTTGCATTGCTTGCTCATTCTACATAATGCAATTGGTGACTGTATTTTTCTACTTCGTTACAAGATTATTTTTCTTCTTTTTTAAAGGAAATGAAAAATAATGAATCAGACTTCTGGGGAGAGGAATAAGTGATTTTTGCCTTTCTCAAATGTTCATTTTAATGCATTAAGCAGTCATATTTTGAACAACAGTGAAAATACATCAGAAAGTGGGGGTTTTAATTATTCTATTAATTCTGTTGTATGGGAGAGCATAACACTTGTTTCCATTAAGTTTCACATTAAGGTATGTTTTTTCAAATGAAATATAAAGAGGTCAAAGTAGAACTAATAAAGTGAAGCTTGAATTAACCTTTTTTGCTGGATTTCTGTCACATTCCTGTCTAGTTTTCAATGTATACGGTTCTACATGGATGCCCTCATTGTCCAGGCAGTCAGAAAGTGTCCAGCAGAGCATTGTCACCCTTGTATCAAACAGTACAAAGGTGGCTTTAATTAGTGAGAATGTGATCTGGGGGGGGGGGGGGGGGGGGAGGGGGGATTTTGGTGTTTGGGGTTTTTTGTTTATTTTGGTTTGGTTTTGTCTTGTTTTGTTTTCCTGCAGGTCTATTTCCCAGTGTTTTTATTCTGTTCAGTTACCAGTCCCTTGCTGGTAAATTCCAAACTGGCTATACTGGCTTTACAGGTCTGTTGTGCCAGTATTTTCCTCTCTCTTTCTGTTACTCTTGGTTTTTTTTAATTATCTGGTATTTTACAACTTTTCTTTAAATAGTGTAGCGCTATAGGTGTAGCCAAAATTGTCAGCTTATGTAGTTCAGTTCTTCTCAAACTCTTCCTTCATCAGGCTGAAGAGGTACAAATAATCTAGAGACAATTTCTCTTAGCCAGCAGTCATCAGTGGTCAATGACAGCTCCTCGTAGGCTTTATCCTGCTCTTGCACAAATTAGCCAGACTGTGTCCCAGTGCTCACTTTTTAAGGAATAAAGTATTCATGATTAAAGCCTTGTATCTCTGAATAGCTGTATAATTTTGGAACTAGGTACAATATATGGTTGGTACTCAGTAAAGAGTCTGTCACATTAACTGAAATTTTCTCTTAGTTTTTCTATGTAGATGTTTATAAAAGACAGTCTTCATAGTATTTCCTAGATTGTCCCTAATCTTGAAGTTTGACTTGCTTTTTCTCTTTTCTCTTTGTGAAAGGATAGTCTAAATGCTACAGGTTTTCATAAGAATATCGTTAATATTCTTATGTGTTAGCAGCTTGGAGAGTGTGTTGTGCTTAACTCTGGCCAGGTAGAAAGGAGTGTCAGCAACTGAGTTTCTACTGTTCAGTGTCTTTGTCCAAGCCTACAAAGAGGGGCTGGAGGAAGTAGGAAAGTCCTATGTCTTGGAATTTTTTCCCCCTGTTTTTATTTTACATATAGGCAATGTATTCAGAATTTTGAAAAGCAAATAGTGGTATGTTTACATGGCTATTTGTGGATCCTTGAAAAAGCAGGCTGATCTTATAAAAGCTATATATAAAAAGGATATTTGGTGATTTCTGAACTGAATGTGAAGGCTTCCCTTTTTGAAGGTGCATTGAGATGCAGAATAGCTTGCTAATTCTGAAAACCTCGGATACTTTCATCTGCTTGTTCCTGGTTTTCTGAAGTTGTTTTGGAACAAACACAACACTTTTGCTGTTAGATACATGGCTCAGGCCATTTATTTTCCATGTGCAGCATACCTAAATTTTGTCAGATTAAAGGGGAATAGAATGGGTTCATTAACTCCTCAGTTCTTTTGTGCTACATACATTGGGTTTGGACTTCTGTCAGTACACTTTTGGATTGTTCTGTCTAATCCAAGGCTATAACTGATAAATGGTGACATGGTCAGGAAGGGCTCAGTTGTGCTGCTGATGTGTGAGACAGTGCTAGGGGGATCAGATCAGTGTGCACAGAGCCTCAGTAAGACTCTCTCCATGCGGTTTGAGTGGGTGCCATTTACTTGTATCTTAGCTGTCTGGTGTCACTGTCGAATACAGGTGAAGAGACTGTATAGCTTCCAGGGTGAAGTCCATATGCTGGAAAGATTGATTGAAGCTTGGCTCAGGTCTTCCAAAAGAGAATTTTTAAAGGCAGCTTCTGAAGGGATGAACACTTTAGAATAGAAAAAATAATATTCTTGGTGAGCTTTCTCCATTTGGTGACATACGGAAGCTAAGTATAGTAATTTTGCCCCTTTATTGTACAATTTCAACACAACTTCTGGAGGTGTATTGGAATTCTTACTACCTTCCTTCATAACTCTGTGGTCGGCTGAAACAGTGCAATGGCAGGGGTAATTCACTTTGTGCACCCTGAATAAAAGCACATTCTGCTACTCTTAAAATCAGTGAGACCTTACACCCAAAGCTTTTCAACCCAATTTCATAGCCTTGTACAGTGTCATGACATAAAGTCCACCTTGGATTAGTTCGGCTGAGTGTCTGTTCCTGTGCATCTGCCATATCTCCTGCTCATGCAGAATCATAGAATAGTGTGGGTTGGAAGAGACCTTAAAGATCATAGCAATTTTAACTTACTGGCACTGGGATTATAGGTTGTTGTGACTTTTATGGAAACCAGGCAGATTTGTACTTTTCAAAAGCAGGGCATGGTACATACCAGGGTATGTGTGACAGAGTGCTTGCCAGTTCAAATATTTTAAAAATGGGAAACTCTTTGTAAAGGAAAAAAATTATAACATGCATCCCCTTTTTCTTCTTTTTTTTTTTCTTTTTTCTTTTCTTTTTTTCCTTTGACCAAGGCTGAAAATATTCTCTTGTGAACTTACTCCCCTTGACTCATGGGCTTTCTATATTTTTTCCTTCCACTTGACTAAATTATGCCAGTTGGATTTTGAATCTATCAGACATGATTACTGAGCAGTGAGGCCTATGAAGAGTCTAGTTGGTTGAGCCAAAAAGCAGAAATAGAGCACATAAACTGCTCGGAAATCTCCTTAGGATAGATAGAGAAAATTTGCAGAATTTATCATGCATGAATTCTAAACAACTGGTATTCTGGGAGGGTACTTGAATTAACACAATCTGGGCAGCAAATAAAACCTTTAAAAAATTTTCAAGGAAACCAATGATTACATAAACACCCGCACGGAAAATGTGTTCAATTTCAGGTCCTCTAGTGCTACTGTGTAAAGGCAGAACTAGCAGAAGGCTGTAGTATCTTCACATGCAATTGTACCAATGACCTCTGAAGGAGGAAGAAAGAAATCAAAGAGGTGGCAAAATAGTCATAGAGAGCAGTCACAGCAAAGATGCTGTTAAGCAGTAAGCAGAGATTGAAATCTGCTTAAAAATACAGGCTTGTGGCACTATTTAAATGGTTTGGTTTCACTGACATTATCATACAAACATCACCTTTTGGATTTTATTCAAAGCACTCCCAAGTATTCACCGTTTTGGAGGAGTTAAGGGGCCCCTTCCTCAGCCAGACTAAATGAGTAGAGCTGTCTTCAAAAAGACAGAGTAGTATTTATACCAAGGACCTGTTCCTTGTAATGGTGTAGGTGAACAGTTTATTGCAGCTCAGCATTGTGCCAATAGCAGCCATGGTGTGAAAGCAAAATGTTGTGGATGACTCCATATGTTAAATTAAATGCATTTGTTTACCACGTTTTCCAGTTTCCAGAAGGCTTGATAGGTACCACAGCTAAAACTGTACTTACTAATGTGCTACTTCAGTAAAGTACTACTTTTTATAAGAAAGAAATGTGGGATCTTCTTCACTATTTTTGCAAATAGCACTTGATCTGTTCCCAATTATTGCATAGCTTATCTGTCAGTCAGTTTATAGTTCAGCTGCTTTTACAAGATACTGTACACTGAAGCTCACGCAAGCTTTCTGCATTTTCAGTCTGACTGGCTTATCTCTTTGGCATTAGAGAAGTCACAGTTTACTTTGAAAGAATGCTTGTTTGCTGAAATAGTGAAACTTGACTGAATACTGGAGGCAATGCCTGGCAAGTGAGTTTTGAGCTTGGAAGGTTTGCTATTCTTTGTGAATATTTGAATCTAACTCCTTCATCGACCAAGTAGAACAGAAAAAAATGCTATGAGATTATTTTTTTAATTGGGCCTTCCAGCCAGAATTTCAAATATTAAAATACTCTTTATAAGCTGCTTGTGAAGGAAGAGTAGGATAAGAATTAATCAGAACAGTGGCAATAATTTAGTATGTAATGCATTTGCTGCAGTTGCAGCTTGTCTATGAAGTAGCATACTACAAATGCAGCCGTTATGTGAAGCCTTGTTTGGATCTGGCTTGTGCAATTTTATTGTATTTTAGTGAATTTTACTATTATCTTGGAAATAATGTCAAATTAGCCCAAAGAAACAGCAGAAGAATGCAGGACTATTCATTGAAATTACTACAGGCTCATAGGAGTACGAGTAACATTAGATATATTTTCACTCAGCTGATGTTAGTTTCAGAATGACAGGCTTGTAGAATCATCAGGAAAAGCATTGGCAGTTACTTTGGCTAATGTTTAACTGTATTGCATGAGGCATCTAAGTACTGTGTAGTCTGAGGTACTCAGTTTTACATATTCTCAAAGCTTTATTTTTTTTTTTTTTTTAAATGGTGGTGTTATAATGAAATACTAGTATGGTATTTTTAAAATACACTGAGTCTTCTTCAGGAGAGATGTAAAATTAGAGTAAACTGACATCAGTGGCACTGTCTTGGTTTAAACCAAAATGTAAAACATGGCTCTCCAGATTGTCTTCTAAATTGTAAAGTTTACCAGCTTTGTGGATTTATGTCTTCAGTTGCGCTTAATCACTTTTAGTACTTGTATTCATTCTCTCATTTTTAAAGTACTTGTATATGCTTAAGCTTCATCTGTGTCCAAAGGCTTTGCTAAAATGAGGCTGGATTTTGACAGTGGCTTTTCAGGAGTGGTTAGCAACATAAATGTAAAAATTTATGTTTGGAAAATGTGCATGACTTCTACGAGAATTTCTCCATTGTTTGTGGTCTCTTTGTCTGTGTATATGTGTGTAAGGACTAGAAAAACAAACTTGGGCAACTTCTGAAAGCTTGGTTATACAGGCAGAACTTTATCCTGAGGAAAGTGGGTATGTTTGGTTTCAGAGTTTTTCCATAGATGAATTTGCTTAAATGCAACTTGAAACCTTGACTACTTGATTGTAACTCTCAAAGGGATTTATTTTTTTTTAAAGTGAACACTGGGGGCTGCCTAAAAATAAAACTGGCTCAATTTATTTGAGTGTTTTCTCCGAGTTAAAATGTACCGAATACAGCCAAATGAGTCAGTTTCATCTTCTCCATCTACAGCTGGTGTGACGGAAAGAAATGGTCTTTTTAAATAGCCATGACAGTCACAGTTATTGCGAAAGGGTGAAGGGGGGGGGCGGGGATGAAAGAAATTAATTGGGAAAAAGTCTAGGCCAATGATGACTAGTAGTGTGATAAGTTACAGTAAAGAGAAAATTATTTGAACCATGACATGAAAGCTGTGTATTTATAAAAAAATCATAGTGGCAGTGCCCTACATTCTGTCCTTGCTCTATATTATACTGGCATGATGACTGGGAGAACTCAAGTCTACGATTTCACCATTAGAATTACATTTTTAAAAAGCCTTACTTATCAGAATTAACATCAAATCATTGAAACTTTTTGAAGTGCTAAGAGGTGAGTAAACCTGTTTTGCAAATAATCAAATCATGTAAGAATGGAAATCATCACTGAGCAGAGTTTTATATTTTGTTTTTAAGGTGAGGAGATTTACTTGTATCCTGAGGGTGCTTTATTCCTGTATTTGCCCAGTCATCTCCATAATGACTGATTTCAGGATCATGCCTAATTTTTACACAGATCAGAAAACACGTTGTTCAGTCAAAGTGGCATTTAATTTTTCCATATGCTTTTAAACTTCATGGTTAACAAAGATCTTAGGTCTCGGTTGAATTCTCACCAGCTTTCTTATTTTGTCTTGCTCATTGTTTTAGTAAACCTGTTTTACGTGACTGTCCAAGGGACAAGTGGAAAATAGTTGCCTATCAAAGAGAAGGTTTTTTTAAAATAATGGATGTTCTTACTGTTTATCTGTTAGACTGAACCGTAAAGAATTAAACTATTTAGAAGAGATCTTCAATAAAATTCTAAATCCACTTTAAAGTATTGGAAAAGGCATAGAAGGAAGGTCTGCCCTTTGTTCCTGTCACTGTTCTTGTTTTCTTCTATGCCCTTTTCTTCTTGGCTCCCCAGAGGCCTTTGCTTACAGTGTGATAGTGACATTGTGTGTATCCCAAAAAAACAAATACAGTAGTTCGGTTGTAATCTTAGCTCCTACTGCCCACACAGATTCCTGAACTCTCTTCCCTTAAGCTTACATATTGGTAATTGGGAAGCTTGGAAAAACAAAAAGATGATGAAGTAAGTTATGTACCACATTGAAAAATAAGGAATAATAGAAGATCAAAGGTGACAAAAAGAAATTTCACCCCCAAGAGCAGATGAGAGAGTTGAAATGGGCCCTGCTGAGTTCCTACTGATGTTCCCTGGAGAAATATTCTGGGTAATATTTTTACTTCTACTCTCTTTCTCTCATCTTGCTGCCTAGTCTCCCTTATCTCCCATGTCATTCACAGGCAGAAGTGCTGAGCTCTCTGTTCACTGAACTAGATCATGAAATGACACACCTGCTGAATAGGGAGGGGATACTGCGCTGATATTCTTGACTGGGAAGGAAAAGACTTGACTATGACTAAGGGCGTTTCTGTGGGTGGGCTTGGCTCTGTCTTCACAGAGCTTTGGATTCCATAACAGTATGTCTAATGGAAAATAAGAATAAACAGGAGAACTGAGCTCACTTTTCTACAGAGCATTCATCTGGGCCATCTTTTTGGGTATAGCACTACTGCGGGCTTGTAGCTGCTGGAATGCATGCTAGTAGTGGACTGGCAAGCAGTGGTGGTCAGCCATGGTGTGAGAACTTCACTGTGCAAAAACTTGCCATCTCTAGTTATTTCAGATCAGTTTAGTATTGGACAACCAGCTGTTCAGGGCAACTCAGATGGAAATTGATCTGCAAAAGATTTTTACTGTACTGTCCTGGGAACCTTCTCAATGCCCGATGCTTACTGCTTTCCTTTTTTGCATAGTCAGAGTTTTCAAAATACATGGCCCTCTTCAGTGGGCATATACCTCTATTCATTACTTCCTAACGCCAATGCAAATGTTTCAGCTTCAGAGGCACTGAAAGGCCTATTTCACCTTTGTGGAAGATACTTTCATACGATTGAATGCTCGAAGCTGAGGTGTTGCATCATACAGAAGTATCTGGAATCACAGAAGGCTCCTGGAATGGATAATAGAGCATGGTCACAGTGGACTGTGATGAGATGGTTCCTTGCTATTGTGTGAAACTGGATGTACTGCTTTCTTTCTGGGCTATGAGACTGTTTACTAGGTGTTTAGGCATTGGAAAGAAATGCCATAAACATGAATGTGAACTGTCAGAGCAAATTGTCTGTTGGAGTCCAGAAAATGAAGTTAGAAACTAATCACCTTCATGTCGCAGGCAAGGCCTATTGAAATTCATATTGCGTAACCATATTAACACATGGTTATTAATAGAAATGGGTAGTACAGCCTTGCTGTTTCTAAGCTGCTTTCAAACAGGTCTTCCTCCATTTCCTGGCTGCATGACTGAAAGAGCTTGTAAATAGGTTGCCTGAGCCGCGGTGCTTGTCTTGTGTATTCTTACTTGCTGCCATCATTGGACCGTTTGGTAATAACCATATGACTTTTTGAAAAAGTGACAAAAAAGGGCTCTCATATTTGTGTATGTAGTTCTGCGTTGTGTCTTCCTCCAGGGCCAGCACAGCCTTGTCCATTGAGAAGTGTTCCATGGAACTGTTCCTCTAAAACTGTCTGCAGTCTTTCACCAGCATGAAGCATGAGTTCAGTGTTTCCAGGAACAAAGCTTCTCTGCTCACTTCAGAATTCATCTGTTTATTTTACAGGGGATGGATCTTTGAACAAACCATAGGTGATATCCAGGCTTCCTACATTTAGGTTACATGCTGTCCTATTGCTAGTTTGCTGTGTTTCTGTTCCTATGCTTTTGAAAAACACCAGCACCTTCTGTTCGCGTAGCTGGGACAAGTTCACTTCCAAGAGAGCCTGTTCTCCCTTCACTCTGGGCTGGCAAGAGGCCAAGTATCCCCAGCGCTGCTGCTCTGTAAGAGACAGGTGTGGGTGGCTGACTTCTGTGCAGAGGGAAGCAGCCCCTGGGCTGGTAACTGCATGGGTGTGTTTTCAACTGCATGCCCCTGGAAGGCTTCTGTGGGAGACGTTATCCCTGTGGGAGTCAGCACCAAATGTAGGCACACGGTGGGGAATGAGCGAGGTGCTCGGTTTTGTTGTTTAGCAGCTTTGTCCTCTCCAGTTGATGCAGGTATAGAACAGAAGGTGATCCCGAGAGAGCCATATGCATACCAAACTGAACTGCTACCTTTGATTTTAATTATCTTTTTTTTTTATGACACCTGTAGATAAGGATAAAGCACGTTGCCAAATTAGAGGAATTCTGCAGTACCTGTTCCAGAGCTGTAAACATTTTAAATGCTTTGGGACACTTACCTTTATGAAATCTTAACTTCAGTAAAATCTGAATGCTAGTCAACATTTAGTTTTTCATTTGCTTTTGCTCTCCTTTTTTCTTTTTTCTCCCCCCCCTTCAAATATTCCATATTGGCTGCAATCTGTTTTAACTTTTAACCCACATGGGGATATGCTTAACAGGAGAGCAAGAGAAAGGAGAATGAGTGTGAACAGCAGAGCAGGCATGAAGACAACAACTTAGCTGACTTCTGGAATGTTGTGGAATTCGATACAGATGGAAAATAGAAGTTGAAGAGCATAAAATTTCCAGTGTGGGTGCCATTTTGAGTAGGCTGTGTGGGTGGAGAATGGTGCTAAATGCCAAGCAGGCAAGTAGAACTGAAAGTCTCTTTCCAACTACTAACAGACAGCTAGCAATGGAGTGTGTATGTGTGTTTGTATGTCCCAATGCAGCTGTTTTGTAATAAATCACTAATAGTAACTGGTAAAGCTCAGTTCATCAGCATTCGCTGCTTTCTTGTCCATAGAGTTCTTTTCCGCCGTAGTTTCAGTATGATTTTTATGGTATCCTTATTTAATGTCTTACGGTATGTAGTCAGATGGTTCATGTGGCTCTGAAATCTTTTTTTGGTCAGACTGTATGAGATATAGCAGGTCAAAAGTGGTTTTGAGTATTCTGGTTAGCTATCATTCCTTAGTATGGAAGTAGCATTACTTCTAAGAATAAAATGCTGTTCCTTATAGGGTGAGGATGTAATACTAGTGCTGCTGGACATCTCTGCTCCTGCTTTGTTCTCAGGTCCTCAGTTCAAGTTCTGATGCTTTGTTTTGGCATCAGGCCCAGTTCCAGGAGCAGATCTTTTCTCTTTGCTCCAGATGTATTTCCTGTGTGTTCATGTGACTGTCCTTCAAAAAAAAAAAAAAAAAAGCGTGCAGTAAGCAATTCGTAATTAAAAAAAACAAGCCAAACAGAAAAAATTGGCTTTCTCTTTAGGAAACAGCTCAAATAACTTTTAAGAGGCAGTTCCCTAAGTGGAAGAGTGCATGACAATACTTAGACTGTCAGGTACTTTATCTTATGGAGGAAAAGGGGAAGCTCAAAGACAGTCACTATACATTGAGTGTCCTTGCCTAATTGTCAATCAAAGGTGGATCCCAAATGACCTGACAGAATCTGATATTCAAGACGTGCCCCTTTGATGGCAAAAATCCTTTGTAATGAATGGTTCAAAACTTGTCTTCCCTTTAATGTGAGGCTTTAGAAGAAGCCATAAAAGCTTTCGAATATTTATATGTATAATAGTTGTAGATCAAATTTGAGCTAAGTGGAGGTTATTAGTAACAAGAAAGTGTTCCTTAATAGTCAGATCCTTCTGAAAAATTAAAATGCAGAGCATCTCTATTGTAATGCAAACAACTCTGTGTGTGTAGGAAGTGGGGTTATAAGGGTTGTAATCACTTGGCTATTATTGTTCTAGGAGAACCTTTTTGTCTCCAGCTTATGAGAGGAAGGTGTAGTTTTTGCAATCCTGTCATCTACAAAAGACTACAAGAATCCCTCACAGTAATATTTAGAATTCTGCTTTCAGTTACAGCCAGAAAATAAGGCTGAACTATAAGTAGTGCATACCAGAAATGGAAATGACTCAGTTCAACAAGCCTCCCAAATTTATAGGTGGTTCCTTTAGAGAGAGCTGACACTGCAATGCATGTGGTAGTTATCTCTGAAAGAGGTACACATGCTCTCGTGATTGAAAGTTAGAAATCAAGAAGAACCTTGGTTGTGAGGCAGTAACTGGGAAGTCATCTGAGATGCAAAGGCAGTGAAAATGTTATAGGGTCTGTATACAGCCGGAAACTATAGCCATGGGTTGTTGTTAATAAGTAATATTAACATCAAGTTTTCCTTCCACTGAATTTTAAATAGTAAATATAGCATTTGGAGGAAGGATGTTGGTTGTTCTTTTCTCCTACACATATCTGGAATGCAGTCCTGTTGCTTCCAGGTTTTCCCGCTACAGCTTGGGGAGAGACATTGTAATGCATGTAATGTCTGTTCACAACTGGCTGTTTTGAAGTTATAGGCCAAGCAAAGGGAAATGTGTAATTTTACCACCTCTCCCAGCTGTCGTCACAAGAAACACTGACTCAGACACACCTGTGAGTCAGAATTCCTCTTTGTTTCCTTCCTGCTGCCTGGTAGTAGTAATTTGCCTCTCATTTCAACTGTAACCTTTACTGCTGTTCTCAACCTCTGCATTGTTTCACTTAATTTGAACAGGCAGCAGAAGTGAAATTAAACTGCCTCTTACTGTCCTCTTCCAACCCATCTATTCTGAAAACAGGGCAAACAGCCAGAAAAGTACTCTGTTTTGTTCTTCTGTGCTTGAGCACAAAATTTGGGTAGACAGTAAAGAATTATAAAGGGACTTCTCTTTTTCTCTGAACTGATAAGTAACCAAGTCATAAGCTACATCAACAGGAATTGGACTGAAGAAGATCAAAGGTCACGATGTTTCTTAAACGCAGTGGAGACTCTTGCACAAGCTGCTTCTCTGAAGGACAGCAGTGTGGTTTATTTAAATTAGTTTTCTTTCCTCTTGTGTCACAGGCAGTTTTGCTGTTGACTGAGCTTCTGTTGTAATGTTACGCTTTTACTTTCCAAAATAGTTCACTATTGATTTTTAACATCCTCTTACAAGTACCTACTATTTCAGCTTGTTTTTTTCAAACACAATCTGTTTATTTTGCTGCTTCACTTTTTGGTTGTCTGCCTTGGTTCCCCCAAAATGTCTGATAGAGTCCGGAGCTACCTGTGTTGCTGAGACATTTTAAGTTGGGTATCTGAAATAAGAGATAATTTAGGACAAAAAATTATGCCTTTGCATTTATAATTGTAATGGTAGAATATCTACTTGGACATGCAGACAATCTCTAACAAGTAGAAAAGAAAAAACCCAACAAAAAAACAAAGCCCACCCTACAGTATATTTAGACATCAGTAGGAAATGAAGTAAGTTAATGACAGGAGAAACAAATGGTCTGTGGTTAATTTGATCACTTCCTTTGCTACAAAAAAGCAATCATGAAGTTTTAGAAGGCTTATTCAAATGTGACAGGGACAGCCCCTAAGCAACAGTAGCAGGAACATCTACCACTAATCATTTTCCTTCCCTGGTTTTTATTCCAGTCCTGCTCACAAAAAGAAAATATGACAAAGATGGTTTTGTGTAAACAATGGCAGTCAGATTAAATGTTCAAAAGTACAGCTGCTGAAACTTCTTAGAGATTTAAAATTTCATTAAAAAATACTTCATAATAAAATGTGGCATAGGTACCATAACTAACAAACTTTGTGCAGAAGTTGTCTTTGCTTTCTTTTTATTAAGCACAACCTACTTTAAGCTGGAATAAGAAGTAAGGGGTTTTAAAATGCTAAGCGCCTTTTGCTTTATGAGACTAGTGGGACAGAATCAAAGAATTCTGTACAAGTTTTGGTTCTTTAAAATTCAGCATGGTTTGGATTCTAAACTATACACAGAGATTTAAATTTAAGATTGAACCAGAACTAAAAGAGATATGTCTTATGGATCTGATTTTGAGTCAGATTAAAAGAGCAGAAAGGTTAAGAAAAAAAGTCATTAATTTTATCATCTAACCCAAAATCTAGTAATGACAGTTGAAGAGCTTGGCCGTGGCAGATCTGAAACAATTCTGATCCTGTTTCAGTATCAAGTCTGAATTTGGCTGTTGTTCAAAATACAGATTAAGAGAGTATATCCATGGCAGATTTTTCATTTTAAACAGCTTATTCATTATTTGATAAGCAGAGTTATTATTTCCCCTTCACCCCACATACCAGTGCTTTCGCACTGTATGGCAGTTTCGTTGCACATCTAACTTTTTGCACACAAAAACATCCTGTTTAAATTTGCAAATTCGGTAAATGGAACTGCTCTTTCCCTTTGTAAGTGGTTGGAGTATCTCTACAAGCATTTGTTAATAAAACCTGCAAACGTTTTTCTTTGTAAACACTTAAGTCTTAGAAGTTTGTTGAAAAGTTTGGCATTGCTTGGCAAACAATCCTTCTGGATGTTCTTCTAGGTTGAGAGACTGTCTGCCTGGATTCAGTATTCATTCAGGACTTCTTGCCTCCGAAGCCTTGTCTCCCTGAGCAGCTGCTAGATTCTTTGCTTACTTGGCTTGGCATCACCATCAGCATGCAAGAAATTCTGAAGTAAGTAAATGCAGCCCACTCACCGATGGCCCACACTGAAGAGGCTCAAGAGAAACAGGCCAAAGCTACCTAGTTCTTAAGGTAAAAAGACCCAAAGGGTTAGCCATTAGGAATCCCAGAGCAAAACTAGCTTCTGTAGTGCAACATAATGTCTACATGTATAGACATGTCACATCTGTATGACATTAAATGAAAGCTTTCAAAGGAGCAGCTTTTTAACCTGATTACTAACTAAAGATCAGCATTTTTGCTAATGGTAACAGGCTTTCAGTGTATTATTTTTGCCCTGCAGCAAGAAAAATGCATTGGTCAGTAGTCTCTGTTACATATAACTAGTTGCCTTTCCATCTTGGGACAGAATTTGGATCTTTATTTTGTTTAAAGTCTCTATCACATTTATGTGTATTTACCTCTTTTAGGATGTGAGACATAATTTTACTTGGGTTTTTTTGTGCATGTGTGCATTTTTTTGTGAATTCGCTTTGGATTATGCTGGCTATCCTCCAGTTGTCTTCTGTCCTGAAAGTGGGCTTTCACAACCAAGAAGCTGCTAATCTTTGCAAAAAAATCTTTTCTTAAGCACCTAGTCTTGCATGTAGTTGAAAGTGGTTTGGGTTTGAGGTTTTTTTGCCATAAACCATAAAATTCTCCTAGGAACTTTTCATGCACGAAAAGTGTGAAACAGAACTAAGCTTGGGAGAAGAAGGAGTAGTCATTAATTCTTTTTATCTTGGGTTGGTTTTCTTTCCCTCTCCCCATTTCAACTATGTTGCATTTAATTTAAAGACTGACATACTGAATCTCCAAGTGCAGGTGGAAATACTGTGGGCAGCTGACATGAAGTTCACTAGTAACAAATAATTTTAATCTGTAAACTCTTCCAAAGTACTTTCTCTGTCAGATGAATTACCACTCTGCAAGAATAATTGTGGCTAGCGCAGCATAAACAGTGAATATGGTTCAGTTAAAAGGAAGTACATTGTATTAAAGAATACATTTTACTTGGGTATTCATAAAGATATTTGTTTAACAGCTTATATACCTTTAAATAGTTTATTTCCTATGTTATTGCTGTTGGTGTTATTAACAGACTGTCTCTACACCTGAGTTCATACCCTCTGTTAAATTGAATATGTCTGCATCAATCAGCAGGAGTGGGATTGATAGGTCGTTCTCTCTCTTCTTTTTTTGGGGACACTTACCAGTAATTTGCCACTTTTTTTAGTAAGCACCTCAGATACAACTTTTTTTGACTGCTGTCTGGCCAGTCTGCTTTCAAATGGGCTCCAGGTCCTGGGATGCTTACATTACATAGTCCATTAACAGATGGAGGAATTCTTTTCAGAAGCAGGAAATGGTAGCAGCTGAATAGGAACATGTTTTTATTCTACCAAGGGTTCAAAGCATACTTTCAGTGCCCAAGCATGTTCTGCTTGCATTTTGATTTGCGTTATTTATTTATATGCATTTGAAATGAGCTTGTGCATGGCTTTATCCATTAATTGGGCTACCAAGTATTTGGGTCCAATTCCTGCCTGCTAGAAAATATTTCATGGTGGATCATCATTTTCAGTACAGGTACATACAACTTAGCAGGCAGGTGCTTAAAAGCTCTGAATTTACTGCATTTGGAAATCTAAGACTCAGTGAAGGTGAATGACTTGTGATCTCGAATGACAGAAAGTGGCAATAGCAATACACTGGAAGTAAGCGTAGCTCATATGTTAAAATACATAGAAATTATATGTGTAGTGGTTTTCAGACTCTGAAAAACTTAAAATCTCTGACAGTTGTGGAAAACTTATGGTTTCTTTAACAACATATGTTGGTCTGTACCCCAGTAAAGATTGCAGCTGTTGTAAATTCATGTTTTAAAGAATTTCATCAGTCTCTGGAAATATGGAGATTCTAAAAGATGCCTGTGGTTAGTTTTCAAGACTGACTTACACTTTTGGGGCCACAAGTTCCCTTTACAAATAGGAGTTAGCAATACCTTATTGAGTCCTTTCTGTTAGGTTATTTATAGTAAGTCATTGAGTGGGTGTTACAAGCTAACCTTATAAAATGATTTTATATGATATACTCCAACTATGTGCTTAAGCCTACTCTGGGCCACTTACATGCGGGTAATTGTCGATGTGTGTGCAGGATTGACATCTAGAGGAAACAATAAAATTGGGAACATGTGGTGAACGTAGTTCTTTGCTAGATAGTTCCTGTTAAAGATTTATACGTCAGTGTGATTTACGGTGAACTGAGTGTTGGCAATCTCTCCTGGTATTCCAGTAAAACAAAGCATGCCTGTCCCCGCGCGACTGAGAGGTGAGTGAAGGAACTTTGCAGCCTGCACCACCAAACCTAACACAACTGCAACATTGCAACAGTCCTTTCTGTTGCTGAAGTCCTTGCTTCTTTCAAGGAGTACTTACTGCTGCGGTGTCACCTTAAGCATAATAGGACCTGGAAAACATAACTGATCCTTTTCCAATAAAAATGTCTCTTTGTCTCTTCTTTGGGAATTCTGTGAGGAAGCATGCTGTGTATAAAAGGACTTCCTTCCAAATTTAAGCAGGAAGAGAAGTACGTGTTTGTATACAAGGACAGAATTAACTGCAAACCTTCCTTCCTTTCCTCCTTCCCCTCGCTTTGTTTTGTTAGTTCCCTAGCTGGCATCGAAATGACAGCAGGAGAGAACTCATGTTTCCTATGTATTTACACAAAGGGGATGGGAACTTGGAGCATCAATGCATGTCCTTCTTAAGCTAACCCGACAAACATCAAGGCATTTTAAGATGTGTTTAGTCTTTAGCGCTCTTCATGAAGCTGCTTACAAAGGGATTATTTTTTTTTTACTGCAGTATAATTTTTAATACTGCTGACGGACTTGGATGCTGAAATTCAACCTCTGGTTATTCACAGAGCAGATATAATAGACAGCTGCGGTTGCATTTTCTTGAGACTGTTCCACAAGTAAGACTTCTCCCTGACCTTTGGGGACCACTAACTTGGGAAAGTAGAGAACTTGGCGTCGGTATTTGTTCAATCCTTGGACTCTTTTCTAAGGTTATGCAAAATATCATGGCAGCATTGTCATAGCAACCACCACTCACCTGAAACAGAACACTGACCACCACTTCTACATACAGCAGCTTTTTCTTTCAAACTTGTACAGATTGGAGCTAGTGACCTGTGGGTAGAAATTCTTTGTATGACAGTATTGATGGGCATAGCTATAAGCTAATTTTATTAGAATATAATTGGTGGTGGCAGTGTAGGGAGATAATTGCATGGTGAATTTTGACAGTTGGTTACTATTTCTCTCAAGTGAGGTGGGAAGGAGTTGGGTTCATAAACTTAGTTTCCTGAATTGTAACAAAGAGGTCAAAAGTAGATTAATCCTCCTAAATATTTGCACTGTACCAGTCTCTAGTGCTTGTAAGCAAAGAGAGCGCATAAAGTCACTGAGTACCTACCTATCCCTACCTACCTATCTGTAACTCCCTTGCAATCAGTAAATGTGCAGTGACATTGGCTGTAAGCTCGTGAGGACTGGGAGTCATTTAAACATTTGTATAAATATTGGCATATTTCTACACACTTCAAGCTATATTAGCCCACTTTTATTGCAGTGCAGGATCTTAGTCAGAATCTGGTCCTAAATAGCTAGTGAAGTAGTATGTATGCTTATGGTACTATGTGAACATTTAATTTATATAATAAAAGATTGCAACTGCAAACATTTGACTAGTATGTATGGTTTTAAGAGCTCCTGGAGAATAGTGGGTGAAGACAGGAGAAATTAAGGGATTAAGGGTTTACAGTAATCCTGTTCCCTCTTGAGTCCTTTCATTATGATCCATATTAGTGTATTGTAGGTAACTGTGTATCTATTCCAGCTCTTAATGATTAATTCTGAACATGTTAAATAAAACTTCCATTTATACAGACAGCTGCATAATTTCTGAAACTTTTAAGGGTTTGGAATTGTCTTGCAACATGGTTAATTCCCATGTGGTGCATATTTCTGTTCTTTTTTTTTTTGTGAATGAGTATGTTTTGGTTCCTTCTTAACATTTACAGGAACAGGAAACAACAATGCTATTACTACCCTGGGCCTGGATTTTTGTTTTTTTCCAGACAGAGCTCCTAGCCACAAGAGTGAGTACGTCACTTGGCAACTTGAAAAGCTTTACCTTCTTGAAAAAGTAGTTACTTGCAGCACCGTATAAGGGCATGAGCTCTCTCTTTTGAGCAACAACTTTTTGCTAGTCGAGACTGTTATTTCAGTCTTCTAGAACATTAAGGTTTAACGACTTTATACTTTTTTTCCACAGCACTTCTGTCTACAGAGAGAAGTTAGGCTGCTCCTGATCTTAAAACTTATGGAGGAAACTGCATCAGTAACAGAATAGGAAGCGACTTAAACTACAGGAGTATTTTATTACTACCTCTGTAAAACGAGAGAGTCAAGTTGGGATGGAGTTTCAAAGGTTCTAAGCTGTGTTAGGCGTTAATTAGTGAAAGAACCTAGTGACTTGCATCATCACTTGTTTCTGAGTAGTTATTTACTATACTAAAACTGTGTAGATACATTTTATGTTAGACTGCTGCTTCCAGATCTAATTCAGTGTTTACAGTTTTTCCCAGTTTTACTTTCTTTATTTTAAAAATACACTTCAGCCAGTATCAGTAATAAAAATGTCTTGATAATTAAAGTTTTCCATCTGAATTAATTACATCAGTGTAATAAAAAGAACATATTAAAGGTTTTGATCACGTAAATGCCATTCCAACCTAAAATACATCAGTTGTTTATCAACGGTCCAGCAACTGTGTTTCATTTTAGGGAGATTCTGTTATTTCTTCTTTGCCCTAAACTCAAAGGATTGGGTTTCTTTTTAAAGAAAATATTATTTAAAAAAAAAAAAATCCCCCTGAGTTATCCTTTGCTGGACAGTGACTCCATAGTTCTGGTTTTTCCCAATTAAAATCTGACTAAGGACCATATCATATTGTCCATGGCAAGGAACACTAATGAATTGTCAGAAACCCTGGCTATTAGTTTGTGTGCAAAGAGGAAGGAAATAGCAACCTATGAAGCATTCTTCCTTACCTAGTAGAAGTCAGGATAGGGAATCCTGTGTGATTTTGGAAGAATGTTGATTTCTGCCAGCTATACAAGGAACTGCACTGTCAGCCCTCTTAATTTTATGGTATGTTAGATAATGCCTGGTGTAGTTGTCTGTGCTCTTGAAGGTCCAGCTGCGCTGATTCAGGTTATTATTTCAGGAACCCCGGAGTTCACTTTTAAAGGAAGCTCCTAACTGGCACCACAACAAAGAAATACCTTGGAAGTATGTCTCCTAAACACCTCAACCTACAGAAGCAAATTAATTCTTGTAACTAGTTATTAAAAACAAGCTCAACCAAAACTCTGTGATAGCTGAGTGTTTGGGGCTGCCTAGGACTGTCTATTCTGAAACAAAGAAATTAAACCCAGCATAGAGGTTGAGCTGGGAACTTAGAGACTTTAAAAATCACGTGGCAACAGGGTCCTTATTTCATAAACAAGGTGTCTTACAAGGCAGAAATTCTGTGGTGCACAGCATATCCTAAGCCACAGTTTGGGTCTCAAACTGATCTCAGCCTGGCTGGCTCACAAAGTTTGAAATCTGCAGAAACACGCTGAACAATGACTGATAGCTCTGCATGTCTAGGTTGTGGTGGTTTGCAAAACTGTGCATTGGCAGGAGCACCCCAAACAAGTTGGTTTGGTACAAATGCAATATATTTTTGGAATTTCTCTTACCCTTTATGTATCTGCAGCTTCCTGCCCTCCCTACCCTTCTCCATTAAGAGGAGATTATAAAGTTGTTTGGTTTTACTTACTTTGTTACATTTTATTTTAACATGAACAAGGGGTTTTCCTCCTGGAATGTGATTCAACAGAGCAATCAACCATTTGTTTAGTTTTGTAATTGTTAAAATGGGCTCTGGGTTAAAAGGAACTAGTTACCCGTTTGTCTCTATAAACACTTGGTTTGGTCTAAAACCCGAGTTTCCTTTCGTGAAGGAGCCTGGGGGAACCTTGTGGTGGCCAGATGTTATGTGTTTATTTGATGATACTCACCCTGCTCCCTTTTAGTTGAGTTCTGTGCTACCTGGTCTTAAGACTTTCAGTACTGTACCATGGGATGTCATGTTTTGAGAGTGACTGGGTTCCCCTAAAATGGTATGGGGGTCCTGTTTTGCTGTCACAGGGGTGAGTGGTGCCAGGCGTTTAAATTGTTGCAGACTGTGGGTGTTCCTGTCAGTTATCCCCTTAATGATATAAATAAAATGAAGGCCATGCTAGTGCTATGAGCCATTTTGTCTTGCCTTTCATTTGTAGTCTGGTTGCTACTAAATATTATGTATTAAGTGAAAATGTCCTGATAGAAAACATTGCTTTTTAATTCAAACAACTTTTTTTTTTTTTTCTCCTCCTAAGCCCATCAGTAGCTGTTTTTATTTTGATATACACATTGGGTCAAGCTAATTGCTGCTTGAAGTGGTTGTTTAAGTGTCTATGATATCAGTGAATGACCTAAGTGTAACTTTGGGAAGTTTTTTGCATGAGTTCCAGGAGCTGTAGGGCAACTGAAGTAATACGTGGTGACTCATGAAGAATAAAAGGAGCTGAAGTGGGAATTTACAGGAAAGAGCATAAACTATGGCTGTTCCCCTCTGTGATTTCAGCGCTATTTTTATTAGGGGCAAGGGAACTTTTACATGCCTAGAGGGAAGCCAAAATGATCAGGGAAATGGATGTTCTTAGAGAATAGGGCAGGTGTGTGAACTAAGGTGTCATCCCCAAATTTTGTTGTAGGAAGAACCTGGAAGTAGTTTGTGTTGGTTGGCTGGGTTTTTCTTCTACAGTAATGGAATCTGCTGAGGTTAAGGTACATCCATACTACCTTCAGGGTCTCAACAGTTGAAGTTGTGTACTTTGCAACCAAATTATTTAAATTGGAACTACTGAAGGAGTTCACTGCTATCCTCAGTATGACTGGAGTGTGAAAGCCCCTATCTGGCTGCATATTTTACTGTTACTGGTGTAGAGGATGCAAAACGTTATGGCCAATGTCTTCCAAAGCCCTGTGTTACACACAGAGAAAGGTTTGCATGCGCAGAAACTGTTCTTGAAATTGAGATGAAAACCCCCATATTACTGCTCTCAACAAAACAAACAGAAAAATAACAAAGTCAGGCTCAATGTAGTTTCTCATGAATACAACATCCCTTCCCCTGTCTGCTGGGTTTTCAGAAAGTTCTTTTTGAGGTGGACAGAGTTGCTCTGTATAGCTGGCTGGATTCAAGGTGGATGTGCTTTTGTATCTGTGAAGACCTAGTGACCAAGATAATTTGATCATTTGAAAGACCAAAAAAAAAAATATTTTAAGGAACCTCATAAAATAAATTCTTGTGTCACAAAAGCTCTCTTCCTTACTCCTCACAGTGAACACAGCAAGGAAAGATCTACCTACAGCTGCCCTGTGTGTAGCCTGTGTTAGCATAACTTATCCACACCCACAAAAGCACACAAAGCTATTTCCAGGGCTTTTGCTTTGTGCTGGCATAGTGCCATCCTGTAGTAACAGCCAAAAGGAAAAATTCCTTTCATTGACATTCATTGCCCTAAGCCAGAAACGAAGTAGAAAGATATGCTTCTCTCTTTCACGCCTGCAAAGTTAGAGACAGTGCCAATATAAACCATGACTGAGGCTCTGAAATGACGCAAGTCCGTGTGTCTACTTCAAATCCAGTGATGCAACCTGACCTTACGTTAACTAACTTACTTTTAAGGATTCAACCAATTTAAAGCTTTTGGAGAATGAGAATTATCTGAAAACATTCCTACTGGTTTATTTTCCTCATTTATATGTTTGCTACCTGCGTCTAATTCAAAGTGGACAAGCCTGGTTTGCTTCTGTTTGCTCTGGAAATTTGCATTAAGAAGAGTGTTAGAATCAGCGCTCTGATCTCAGCCTATAATGAAATATGTTGCACTCCCACCTGGAAACTGGAGAGGAAAATCTTGCTCTATACATACAAAATGTATTAGAACAGCTGATGTTAACCTTTTAAGCTGGAGGGAAAAAAAAAAAAAAAAAAAAGCTATAAACCTGAGAAGCAACAGGTAGTTTTTATGCCTGAGACACATGTCTGAGAACGTACTGTTCTTTATCTTGGTTCCATACAAACTGCTCAAACTTTTAAAGTTGTCAGTCATCCAACCAGCCCTTCATTGCATTATATGTTCCTCCGAAAATACATTAGGTACTGAACACAAGACCAGACAGGTAAATAATGATAACATGTCAAATTAACTTGTAAATATATATATTTTTTGGCTGCTTCCTACGCACTTCATGGGCTCTGCTGTACTTCAGTGAGAGGAACATCTTCCTGCCTGGACTGGAAGACCAGTCCACATCTACCTGCTGCAACATTTTCTTTTGTTTTAATGCCTTGTGGACACCAGAAGGAATTGCAGATTTGTAAAACTTAGTAGAATGGTTCCTTATATTAATAACTTTTTTCTTTCCTTTTTTTTTTCTTTTTTTTTTCTTTTTCTCCTTTTTTTTTGCCATACAGTCTTAAAATTAAGATAACAGTTTTCTGGCCTTTGGCAAATTGCAAGGTATTCTGGGCAATTAGATATGGAGACCATACTGGAACATTTCATATTATATATATATTACCTGTTAGAAATGATAATTTCATACCTATAGTATGCTGCAGGCTTAAAAGTAGTGTATGCCTCAGGTACTGTGTTTTATGCCTTTCCTGTTTTTTATTACTTCCTTGTAAAGCTTCAAAAGGGAAATGAAATTATACTATACAGAAGGATTGCTGCTTACCTCCGGTTATTCGGGTCTGTATTTTTCACTGAAACTCAAGGCAAAAGTCGTGGCGTGTTTATCAATGAAGAAACATGAGAGATGCTTGTCCTTGTGTCTGAAGAGGAGATGAAAGAATGGCTAATTTGAGGAACACAAAAATCGGTTGGACCAGAGTAACTGGAACCTGTGTCCAAACTTGGAGTTTCTGACCGCCTCCACTTCCCGATCCTGGGTGATCAATCAACATTTTGGCTGCAGTCTAAGAGCCAGGCACACACCAGCTCCCTGAGGCCAGCCGGTTTTCTCATGCGTGCACATAATCAAATAAAAGCCATAACTTTGAGCCAAGTTGCTGACCTGAATGAGTGGATCAGGACCTAGGAGTTCATATGTGTATAGGTGTTTAGTTTATATGCAACCTAAATAAATACTGTAGTCAGAGGTCATAGGGTCAGGTTTTGAAAGGTCCCTAACACAAGTTGTTAGCTGAGTTCATTCACTTAACTACCTTGGGAATTGATGGAGAGATAACAGTGTGAATCTGAACGGAGATGCTCACCTTAGCCTTTGAACACCAAAGAACTAAGACTTCTGGTAAATTGCAGTAGGGGAATTTCATTGGGAATGCTGATGTAAGGAGTTGCAGATCAGGAGAAGTAGCATTGGCAGTCATTAACACAAAGTGATAACAAAAAGCACTAAGCAGATTCAGAAAGGAGTGTGAAAATATCTGAATTCATAAATATAAATCGGAACACTTCACAATTAAAACTATTAAATGTACCAAAACTATAGGTTCTGTTACTGCAGATATGGAACAGAAACTGCAGTGTTTACTTTCCAAGGGGACCACTAGGAGATCAAAATTTGTCATTCATACCAAATGATCTAGATTTAGCTTTTAGGAGTCATTGTCTACTGTGTACCTCTCTGTTCATTTCCAGGTGAAATTTATTTTGCCTGCCAATAGAAAACAAGTTGTGGAGACAGGTAACGATTATAGAACATAAATTTGGTGTGTTTATGCAGCAAGGAGAGGAGTCAAAGAAGGGGTATTCAAACCTCGTGTTGTTTAGTTCACCATGCAGTTTGGTTGGGTGCTAGAAAAATATGAAGCATGCTAGAAATCAGTTGGTGTACGGTATGTTAAAAGCAGCATAAACCATTTTGAACGTTAGTGTACCAAATGTCTTTATTCATCATGGAAAGCTATGTTAGATAGTAGAGCATCTTTATAGAAAGATCATCATGGCATTACAGGGAAAACTTATTTTTGAATTTGTGTCATTAAAACAAAAAAAATTTCAATATATCCTTTCTAAATACACACAAGGTAGAGGAGTTCATCAAAAATACGGCAGAATGGATTTTCTCATCTTTTTAACATGTTCTTGAAATTCAGGTTACTGTAAGGCAAGGAGAAATATTTCTCTGTTAAACAGGATTAACGCTAGTTTTCTCAAACAATAATGATTACTTACTAAAATCCTTTTACTAATGACCATATGGAGGAAACGCAGGTAAACCAATTAATTTGCTCTGGAGCGAATACTTCCAGGTTTTCTTCATGTGGCACAATTTTTAAGAACTCTCTACAGACACCATTGGCAACACTGAGCCTCTTAAAAAAAAAAAAAAAGGCAAGCTAGTATGTCTGGGATTTATGTAAGGCTTACTCAAAAAACATTGGTGTATCTCGACAAAATCAAAGCTACCTGCTTTTTCTTTGCAGAATGGTTCATTGTTTGGCTAACTACATTGAAGACAAAAGCCAAGAAACAAACAAAAGATATTGTATTCATTTACCAAGGAGAATGAAACTGCAGATGCCTTTGTTCGTTATTGTAAACACTTTACAAATTTGAATCAGCTCTAGACCCTTATGCCATTTCTAACTTCCTTGATATTCTTATCTGAAAAAAAAAAAATATTTTACTACTTATATATTTTTCTATCACAGAAACCATCCCTTTTGGTTTCTTGGATAATATTGATGATGCATTTTCCCAAGACCTACATCTGGTTTTATAATTTTAAAAACATCTGAAGTTCAACATCAGTGAATGAAGCCTCTACAACCAGCATGTCAGCTGAGGGTCTGGCCTCTCCTTTTCAAACCAAACCCAGTATTTACTACAGCAGAGCACGTTTCTGTATGTGCTCTGCCATCTCGTTACAGGCACCACAGCTTTGCTGTTTTAACACGGAAGTTGCTAGAGATTGTGCAGCAGAGGCCACCGCTGCGGCCTGAGCAGTGACTTCCATCTGGGGCCACTGGAGAAGGCAGAGTAATGGTCAGGTGTGGTCTTAATCCCCCTTTTGCTCTGGGCTGCTGTTCTGGAAGGTACATGCTAGGCAAGGTACAAAAGCAAAGTATTTACTGTGCAAAGTGGTCTAGGTAATGTAATAGAGGAACAACAGAGTTACCCTGTAGGTTCTGGCTCAAAAGCAGAGAGGAAGGTTTTCAGAGAGGACTGAACTGGAGTTTAGTGAAGACCCTCCTCCTAGCTATACATTCCCATTATCTCTTGTGATTGCAATAGTCCAGAAACAGTATGAGTTCCTGTCACATTCATGCAAGTGTAAATTATTTGCTTGGGAGAAAATGCAAGCTAACGTTCATTGGTGCAGAGCGTGTAACCAGGTTTTATGTTTTGGAGGTGTAGATCACCCTGTGGTTCTGTTCTTGCTGATTCAATTCTGGTGAAGGCATATTCAACCTACTGTTTGTCTTTTCAGGTGCTTCAGCAGCCAAGTGGATTTTAATATGTTTGATTATATACTCCCCACATCAGAACTGCTAAACACTTAAACAGAGTGCTATACTGAGGTAAGAGTGATTGTTTTTTGCACCATTGGCCTAGAATGCACCACATTTGCAGTAATCTGCCACTTACTGCTGTTTTCCTCAGTCGAATCCATCCCAGGCTCAAGCTTAGATGTTTACATAAATAGATTTATAATAATAATAAACAGCTATCCTGTTTCTACAGAACAACTATTTGATCTTTCAGAATTTTTTCTCATTACAAACTTAAGTGCAATACTTTTCCTAATAACTTCATAATCGTGCCTCACTCTTCAGTCCTGCAGTATGCAAATGCCAAGAATACTCGAAGTCTCAGAGCAGAGATCTCAGAAAAGCAAGTCTAAATAACACTGGTGTCAAGAAAAGTAATTCTGATTGCCATCTTCTTTCTCTGTAATTACCAGACAAAGAAAAATCCATGATGATAATTTTACCTTCAAGGTTGCTTATTCACCACAGACAAAGTTCAGGCTCAGTGCAAATTCTCCTTGTAGAATGACTAACAAAACCAGTGACTCTTGTGGCCTTTTTGGAGCTAATTACTTAGGTGAACTCTAACCACTAAGCCCCTTCTCAGGGCTGTTTCTATGGGTGGCAAAGAGCAATCCCTCAGCCTTGACTACATTGAAGCCACGTAGAGGAGCCTATTGCACAAGGTCTCTTGGCTCCACCCTTGTTAAATGGAATCTGCTGGGGCTGGGTCATTTGACCGTTGCGGTGTAGGGCACTTATAGGAAACGTCAGCACGTGGGGATTGTTAACCCCAGTGGGACCTGAGGTTCCAGTTGCTTGCGTTGTAGGTTGCTGTCCTACTGTGGTGAACTGGACTCAGTACGCTCGAGCGGTTTAGCATTCCCTCATGCTCTCTGCAGCTTCTGTGAAATAGTTTTAGAGATGGGATAAAGTTCTTTCATTATACATGACGTGCTGGCATCTTCCAAAGGCAGCAGGACCCTGGTGGTGCCACTTCACTGCATAAACTGAGAGCTTCTTAGAAGTGGCTGAAGCTGGGAAGCTGACGAGTAAGTGTTCCTGTGTTCTGCAGTTGTTGAGGCGTGTGGGCTTCCTTCACCTTACCTCTTTTCAGTGAAACTACTGAGATTGAGTCTGAACTCCCTTTTTTATTTTTACCACTGAAAAACTCAAGTGCATATGGGTAGGCTTGATGCAGAAGAATACTGTTAAATGCTAAGATTTAACAATAGTTTGTGTGAAAAATGCACCTTGTAATGTGAATTCAATTCTTTCCTTGTGGTTGAACCAAATATTTGTACCTGTCCTTGACACTGAATGCATTTTTAAAGTAATACCTTCTTATTTATGTGAGACATGCTTATCAACTTGTGCAGCTGAATTACTGTAGGGAATGAGAAGACAGAAAAGATGCTGGGTTGGAGGAGGGGGGCTACAGTGAGCGGGGGAGGGGAAAATGTAGAGCAAATTCAACAATTTACAAAATGCCGAATTCTTCTCATGTTTTTTTGTCATTTGTTTTCTGAACTCAGTGGTTAAGTGGATTTGTCATGTCATTTAACTGGTCTCACTGTTGGAGGAACAATATTGGGTATTTTTTTTATTCTCCCCATCTTTCTCTTTGCGTGTATCTGCTAGTGCAGGCCTATGAATTTTTGAATTTTTTTGAGCAATGCCAATTAGGACTATCACATTTTGATTTTGGCAATAATAAAATAATCATCTATGAAATTCTACAGGAACTTTAGAATATATGGCCAAAAAATAGTGGCCATTTGAAGTAATACCTTGACACATCTCTCATCACTTTTCATTTTAAAGACTTCTATCTTTAAACATCTTTATTCTTAAAGTATCTAGGATTAAATGCTGTTTTATCAGATTTCTTGTCCTTTGCTAATTCTGGAGTGTGGTCGTTTAAAGTGATAAATCTCAAACTTATTTTTAAATAAATATTTCAGAATTTTCACAAAAAATAATTGATGCTGAATGGAAAAAAGTTTCTCTTACTATTGGTGATGCTTTTAGCATTTTTAAAATGTTTAGTAGAATGTAGAATAGACAGCGTGCTAGAGCTTATCTTTCTTTTATAGGTATCGGATAGCTGCATATTTATCAGTGTGAACTTCTCAGACCACAGGAGTTATTTCATTAGTAGTCAAACTGATTTCATTGTTTTTACAAGCTGTTTTCAAAGGTTTAGGTGTCAGGAGGGTTCAAAACACTCAAGTATCTTAAATGGAAGAAGAATCTCACCAACTGCAATTTGAGCTGTGGGTGGCAATGCTTCTGGAACACTAGAGAACTTAGCTGCTTAATTTTTGTTTTGATGGAAGATCAGTCCGTGTTTACAGACTTTCTATTTGTATAACATTTAAGAAAAAAAGTTGCCATTAAAAAAAAAAAACAAAACAAAAACAAACTAAGGATAGCAGCTGCAGTAATCTAAAAATTACTGATTTTCCAAGGAGTTTGGAAAGAAAGGATTTGTCACTGTATGAATGAATATAGACTTGTGGGAAAATACAGTGGTTTTGTTATATCAGACTGTGACAATACATATTGGTTATAGTTAATATTGCTTAGGTAACATAATTGTATGGGTAATAATCAGTCTTCCATGTTTAGCTTGAGCAATTGTGTCAATGTGTATTCAAGACATTGAAGGTTTCTTTTTTAAATTCCTTTACTCTGTAGAGTACGCAGCCTTGAGGAGTGCTCATGGATAAAGAATTTGTGGTTAATTTCCAAAGTAGTTCTTGGGAATTATTGTGTATGTGCAAATACTTGCGAGTTGAAAATGAAGTTGTTCTTTAGTTTAATTTTATTTTCTTTGGGATATACTTCAATAACCAGTTCCTGTGAGTGAGGCTGTGTGTGGCCTTATCTAAGATTTACGGTTCTTCCTAAGCCTTGTCCAAAGAGCCTTATGTTGTCAGACAGGAGAGGAAGGAGGCTGGGCAGAAAGGTGCCGTTTAAGGGGATACCTCTTGTTTCTTTGCAGAAAAATAAAATGTGCTAATAGTATCTGTACAAATGAAGGTTTCATAAATGACTTGCTAGCAATGTATACACAAATGAAGCCGCAGTTAGAAGCATGTCTTGGTTGGCCAAGGCTGATGCTGCTAGAGCAGTACAAGCTCATGCACTGGGATAACTGTGGTCTTGTGTAGGTTCTGGAGCGTGTGGATTTGCTTCCATGATGTTCAGCATGAACTTTAGTTTCCATATGTATAACATGGGAATAATCATACTTCCTATTGCTAATGCTTACAATAAGTAGCTGCTGTTGAACACCAGCTACAACCCATTTCCATTTGTTGTCTCTGGTGTGATTGGTTACAGCTGAGGTGGATCTGGCATCCTAAGCAGAGGGAGTACATCAGGACATGCATCCTTTAGAGCACTTTTTCTTAACTCTGGAAAAACCAGCAATAGTAAATTCAAGCAGAATTGCAGACCAGTAATACACCCTGTAATATGCTATTTTCAGCACATAGGTGCGTTAGTTCCAGGATATCATGTATTTCAAAACATTAAATAGCCATAATAGGTTCATATATTTGTATAATTACAGTTAGTAGCAGGAAAAGAATTTGGCACCTCTTCCTGGACACTTACAAGGGCTGTGCCTGAGGCAGCTGAATAGAACCAGCTGCTTAAGCAACCATAGGTGCATCAACTATCCTTTAAAAACACCTCCAGCAGCCTCTGCTTCCCATCACTGCTCTTCTGTCGAAAACCGCTGCTCTGGTGACATAGACAGTGTTTTCCATGTTACCTTGTTCCCAACCTGTTAAAATTCAGATTCTTTGCCTTCAGAACTAGTAGGGGTAGTAGTTCTGTTGTGGTATTGGTCTTAAAGCACATTTTGTGGCTTTAAATACCAGGCAACAAGATTCTCTAAAAAACATTTTTCCTTTTCTTTAAAGAAACGGAAAGGGGGAAAAAACCTGCCCAAACAACAAAACAAAACCCCCACAACTGAATACAGAGCTCGGCAGAACAGCTTTCCAATGATAAGAAAATAAAGGATATCAGAAATACTCTTGCATACTTATTCCTGACATGGGACTTTTCCCTTCCCAGCAGTGCAGAACTGTTCACTGCATTTTGTTTTAGTGTTGAGCACACACTTCTAGTCTCAGTCACAAACTGTGTTTGGACCAGTAGGCTCAGACTGTGCAGATATGATGGGGAGTTTCACCAGAAGTACCGGGTGAAACCGTAATTTTCTAGACTAATTAGCATTTCAAATCATTCTGTTTTGGTTTCTCATTCCCATGTTAGTTTTAAACCTGGGAGATAGTTGTTTGTAGGGAGTCTGTGAATGTCTGGAGATTACTCTCTCATAGGAAATTTCCTTATCCGCTCTGGAATTGAACTGTTACCTAGCACTTGATACAAACGGCTGAGTTTGGTATAAACCTCAGGGGAACATTGTGTGTATGTATGCGCTCATGTTGCAGAGGGGCTGGGGGGTTATTACCCATACTGCTGTTTCTGCTGGCTTTGACAAAATAGAAGCTGCTTCTTTTTTTCTCCAGCCAGTTTTTTTCTCTCCAGTCTCATATGTTGCGGCAGGGAAATATATTCCGAAGGGAACATTTCATGACACAATTATTCATGAAATGACAATATAGTTCTCAAGGTGTAGTTTCTCCTCTATTTCCTTGACAGAGCTTTTCCACTGTTTCCTTCTCCTGTGGTCGGCCTCCTGAAAGATAGGGATGAATAATCATGGGAATCAAATCACCTTGAACTTTGAACAGATTCACGTTTGCATAGGCGTAATGTCACTTTCTGAATGCACAGGAGGATTTGCAAAAATCATTTGGTATTCCTGTAAGCTTGCCACTGGGAAAGTCAATGGTAAAACTCTTAGACTTTAAAGAGAACCTGGCTATGTCAACATTTAACCCTAGTCATTCAGGTTTGAAACTGATTGTATAACCAATTACATATATGTCCAGTCTTGGCAATGATACCAAACTGTTTTTCTTAATCAGTGTATGCTGTCCAAATAAAATCCATTTGTAAAAGCAGTTGACCTGCTGATGTATTAAAAACTGAAATTAATTTCTTTAAAGTTGTCTTCTTGAAAGTATGCCTTCTAGTAATTTATAGACTTTTGATTTATATACTGTGAAAACAGCAGTTACTTACAAACACTACATTCTCACACATTTTCACTTATTTTACTAAAAATAACACAAGCCCCACTGCATTAAGTGTATAGGATAGGTTACTACTTTAAACTCTGCAGTGATTATAGCTTCACAAGTTCACAAAACCTAGGTTAAAGAATAAACAGCCCAATAAACTATGACTTGACTTTTTTTTTTCCTGTATTATATTCATGACTTCAAGCTTTTCTCCAGAGAGCCTAAGAATTCCTTTCACTTTATTTGTAACTGTACTAAAATGTTCAGTTTAGCTGCATGGTGTGATGATTTTGTGAATACTACGTTACTTCTAATAAAGGGTAGAAAATCCAGTGTAACACAATACTTATTCCTTCCATTACAGATTCATTCAGTATCTTTTGAACTTTTGCCCTGCTTGCTCTTATGAGTCATGTTACGATAACGCCTATAGTTTCTATTGGAAATCAAGTCTGTACTGTGCTAAGACTTTGTACTCTGAGAGAACACCCCTCTAAAACTGCCTACCAGTTCCAGTGTAGATTTATTCAGGGGTGGGGTGGGGCTGGGGGGCTGCTGGCAGTTGTTTTCTTCCCGGTCTCTCCCAGCTGCCACCAAAAGCTAGGAATTTGTATATTTTCTTATTGCTTATCTTTGGTGAAACCTGTCCTGCACTTCAACCGAGTGCCAATTGACTTCTCAGCCTGAGGCTTCAGATCAGCAAGGCTCACTTCCAAAGAGAATACCCGAGCTGGATTTTTATGGGCTATGAGGGCTTTTCCCCTTCTTAGGGAAGTTGTCTTTAGGTGGAAGGTTTGGGCCAGAGCTCAAGACTTGCACAAACCTAGACTGTTTAAACAAAAGACAAAACGAAAAAGTGGTATCAAATTTATAGTGAGGAATAGTATAGGCAACATACAAGGTCAGTGAGTCAGACATAGGTTTAGTAGTAAGGAGGTATGGATGTTTCCCCTTGTGTCGTATAGCTCACAGCAAAGCAGTGGGTGAGGGCAATGCGCTGCCACCCTTACCCATGCATTTCTTGGACGTGTCTGATGCTGAGGGGAACTTTGAAACAGGCATTGCTGGCTGGTGAGCTCCTGAGAAATGCTCCTGAACAATTACAGGTGACACAAGTAATGTTTTTTGTCGAAGTGAGCACCTCTGTGCTTTTCAGGTATTTATTCATCTCTAATTGTCTACAGCCCTTTCCCACTTCACCCACTTTGGACTGCCTTGGTAAAACCAAAAGAGCTGGAGGATCCAACTGCAAGGTCTCTCCCAGAGTTTCTACGCAGCAGAGACTCTAGAAATTGAAGCTTAGTTTTATCCAACCCTTTGCACTTGGAAGCATTGGCTCTGGGTTTTGTTTCCTTTCCTCCTGTCCACCTCCCACCTTTTTAAAGGATATCAAACCAGATTATGCTCTGTTATGTCATTGACGGGATGTAGCAGCAGTACAGATCTTTCACGCCCCCTTCTCTCTACCTGAAATGAAGAAGTCAGAGGAGGCTGTGGGCTTCCATTACCTGTAGTAAATCTGCAGGACCAGTAGGGATCTGTTCTGCTTTTATGAACATGTGTAATCACAAACTATAAACATTTGAAATTAGAGTGAGTTAGTTATTAACACTCTGCTGTGCAAATGCCTCTCTCGATAATTTTCGAAGCGCTGCACAAACACTACAGGTAGCTATAATGATCAGTGGTAATTTCACCTAGCCCTTTATTTTGCAGTTGGAATGTGTATTTACCTATTTTTTTGATCCATAAGCTGAAGCCAAAAGAGGGAAAAAGGCCAACCTATCTGTACTAAAGCCAATGGGGAGGTTCTGGACTGGTTTTAGAACAAATTGGATCATATTATGAGCATCTTGCCTGAGGCCATTTAATAAATTGTTTATACAGGTAGGAAAGGAACAAAGGTACTGTACATTCTATAATAATTGTGTTCTAACTGCTCAAAAATGGAAGCATAGTATTAACTGTTAGTGTCCTTTTAGCAGCAATACTCTCAACTGTGTATTTTTTTTCATGAAGCCAGCCATATTTAAATTTTTTTCCTTTTTTTTTTTTTTAATGTTAGAAAAGAGTCTTTAAGATACATGGTCAAATTCCATCATTTGTGCAGTTGGAAATGAAGCATATCTGTCAATGGAGTAATCTCTCATGCATTTTCACTGATGTATCAGCAAAATTTGGCCATATTAATGTCAAAAAAGAAACAAGTGCTCTTAACTGGCTAAAATTGTATAAAAGGTAATAATAATCTGCTTATTAGCAGTTTTAATGCTGAGCTGTAGATTTGGAATAAAGAGTAAATTATTCCTGATTTCCATCTGACCATAAAGGATATTCAAGCAAAAAAACCCTACAAAAACCCAAACTTTTTTTTTTCCTTGTGCCTTTTTTGTCTGCTTGTTCTTTGTAAAGGGAAGAATTTTAGGTGGTAAGGATGATGCTGTGTTTGCTTTTGACAGTGGGTTGAGTTTTTCGTTCCATCTTTAGACTCCAGTGAGGTGCCTGAGGCAGCATCAGTAGAAGATGGAAAAAGACTCTCTTCAAAGAGATTCAGAAATCATTTTGATAAGTCTGTGTTTCCTTGCTTGACTTGACAGTTTTATTTCTTTGCCGTGCCAGTGGCTATCGCTCTCTTTGATTCTTCTAACTCAACATACTGCAGTAAAGCACTTAATACCTTAAAAAATCTGAAATGTTTTTTACTAAGGTAAAGGGGAGAGTGGGGTACAAGAAGCAATGAAGATGGTGGATTTAGTAACAGCTGCAACTAGCTCATGACAGGGCTTTGAGTTTTGGTTCCTGTTGGATCCCTGTGGTAATTCAGCTTTAAGCAAGAGAAGTCTTGAGAGACTGTGATATGAAAGCCTCAAGGAAGAACAAGCTGAAGCAGGTTAGGCAGTAAGAAGATATATATGCAGCAGAAAGAAAAACAAAACAGTGTGATAATCCTTATCTACATCAATATACTCATTGAGTGTGTTTTTCCAAAGCCACATATAATTATTTCAGATACTTTTGTGACTTTTGATGCCATGTGTCCACTTGGAGCTGCTCTTTTTCTGATTGCATGCCGCTCAATATCTGTACAGTAGTGTTAGAAGCAGTGTGTCAGGCTGCCAGGCCACGTCCCTCTCTTTACAAGTAGTTGGGGACATATGTGTAATGTCCTGGGTCGTGCACAGGAGCCAGAACAGACAAAAGCACTTCCATTATTAGAATCAGGATCTGTACCTCCTGAATTGCTTCTTGAAAAAAACAAACAAAAACTCACGCCAACAACAACCCAAGAAAACCCCAAACCAAACATTTGGAAGTCTTAGGCCAGGAGGAGGAGGTTATGGTAACCGTGAAGTTGGTCATAAGCAAAACTAGTGGTAGTTCTTTGCCACATGAGAACTACTTTGTGCCTGGAATTGCTGTTACCCATATTATTAAAGGACTGTTCCCCTAAGCAGAGGTGATGAGAACAAATTTTTTTTTATTGTTTTCTGGACTCTCGTTGAAGTTTATATATATATAGGAAAAGTTCATGGAAAGGAAATGTACTCATTAGACTTGGGAATCTCATGTAAAGATTTTGTTTAGGTCGAGAGTCAGATTTTATTTTATTCTTCCACCAGCCCTGTATTCAAGAAATGGGGGGAAAGGAGAGGGGCGCCAACTTGGCTCTGGCCCGAGCAGTGGCAGTACTGGCTGTGTGGGTGTTGTGTATGTGCTGCTTAAATTTGGGTATCAGCAGTTTTGCCAATGATAACTGGAATGGGAAAGGTGCTAGGAGGTGGGGAGCGCTGGCATCCTCCTGGTGCAGCCCTGGGCTGGGGGGATAACGTCACTGAGGTAAGCCACAAAGGCTGCAGCACCAGACCATTCCAAGTTTCTCACTCTGTGTGTTGAGGAGAGAAATACCGGAGGAGAGAAATGTCCAAAGCGTTATGAGGAGCTACTACCATTTCTGACCCTGCTGTCTCATTTGCATACCGTTTTAAGAGCTCTGGCAGAGCTGTTAACAAGGCTTATGACAGGGTGAGGGAGGGAAGAAAATTAAATTCATGCAACAGCAGAGAAGAAAAGGCAGACAGAGAAAGCCGGGGGAGGAGGGCAGAAGGAAGGCGAATATGTCATTTGGGGATTTTTTGAGACAAATTGCCCTCTGAGGGAGGTTGTGCTCAGCACTTGCTTTGCTCGGTTACTCAAAGCAGCTATTTTGAAACTACAAGCCTGTGCCATAGGACTGCATGTAACACTGCTGCCCTGCCACACTCGCAGCTCCTTTGAGGGGCTCTGCCTCCAGGTTCTCCTCCTAACTAGGCAAATCACTTGAAAATAATGCAACTAGTTACCACTGTCAAATAACTGTAAATTTTGAAATTGGCCCATATCTGCTTAATAGGTAATTTTATTTTAATTTAGATCCAGTATACCACACGGCAGATACAGCAACACTTGGTGTAAATGAAGCGGTCCGTTAAGTAGACCTATCTATGGGTCTACATCCAAGCCTACGGTACTGTGGCAGCAAACAGCTCTGGATTTCTCTACAACTTTTTAAAGCCTTAATTAATTTTTCCCTCTTCCACGGAAGAGAATGGGCTTGCAATTATGCTAGAAATCAAGGTTATATAAACTTGAACATGATGCCTGTTGTGTGGCCTCCGGCCAACTCTCTTGGTGTATAATCCGTAGACTCTTCTGCCAAAATCCTGACTATTACAAGCTGAGACTTTAAAAGATGGAATTCTTGTAGTTAGTCCCCAAGTCATTAGGTACCTTAAATGAATGTAATAGCCAGCCTTTAGATATGAGGGCGTTAAATTTCATGCTGTTATTTATTGCTGTCAATGTGAACGTATGTGACACAGATACAACTGAATAGCTAGCACACGATAATGAATTCTGAAAAGTTCTAGAATTAAACTATGGGAGCTTGCCTGGTGTCTTTCAAGCAATCATAACTTTTGCCAAAAAATCAGACTTTTCTGTTGAAGTATATCTCTGCTCTCAGCAGTAAGGAAGAGAGAATATATAAGCTATATAACAGCCCAGGGGCTTAATATTCAGTTTTGCTACAACAGATTTGTAAGGAGTGGGGGAGTGGCTGGGGGGAGCATTCTGCTCCCTTTGCTCTTTCAGAGTTATAACTTTGGAAAATAAAAAACTTTATTCTCTTTGCTGTAATACTTTTGATATTGGCACTGCTAGGCAAGAGCAATCTTCACTTACCTGCTTCATGCACCAGTGAATGGCAGTGGCTGTGCAATTGGATAATACTTCTGAAATTTTGAGTGTCTGGTGCTCGGATGCAAGTGAGAACTTGTGAGCTTAAAAAGTGCAACAAAGGGTAGAACCCAACCAGGTGATGTATGAATTAGAGAACCAGTTTTACATTCAGATAAATGAAAAAAGCAGGCAGCAGTTTGTGAAAAGCTTTTCCTCTGAGACACCCAAGTGAATGGGTGAACCTAATTTGAATCTCTTTATTAAAGTAATGATTTGTAGATGCCATTCAGCCTTCTAGGCTGCGCAGTGCTTGGTATAAAATCTAAGCACGTTTGATTCTGAAGAGGGCATAAATGAAGGGTCCTGCCCCCAGGAAACTGAACTAGAAGGCTTCAGCGTATTCAGAGGTGGTGGTTTTCCTGCCGGGTGTCCGGTCAAAGCAGGACCAGGGTAGAAGCAGAAAGAGAATGTTTTGTGACTTAGAGCTGGGGAAGGTGAGAGAGAAAGGGAAAAGGTTGATACAAAAGCTTGGGGAGGCTTTGATGCAACCTCTGCTGTAGGTGTTTGTTTCCAAGATAGCCACCTTAGCAGGCGAAGGGGGAACTACCAGGAGGGTGCGTGGGCGAAGGAGGGCTTGCTGGTTCCTGTGGGCAGCGCATCCCTCCTTATTCCTCACCGCCTCCCCACTGGCTTGTCCTGTTGCTTCTTTTTAGCCAAAGTGACTCAATGAAACCTACCCAACCCCTTCAGAAGTGAAGTACAGCTAAAGCCAGCCGAAGAAAGTGTGATGGTGACACACTCCCGCATCCATTCATCTGGCAGCAGACTGTGACAGCCAGTGTCTCAAGCTGCTCCAAGGCAGCAGGTGTCTTGGGCTGCTCGTAAAGGCTGATTACTATAAATTTTCCAAAAATCTGTGAACGTGTCTGTACCCATAACAAAAGGTAAAGATTCATTATGAGAAATTTGATATCTTCATTCAGTTATTTTCCCCACCCACAGTGGGACAGCTTCTGCTGCTTAAAAATGAAAGTGAGAGTGGCAGGTGAGAGGGGAGAGACATTTTACATACCTAGTTAATTTCTCACATCAGAAAGTCGTGTACGTGTTTTGAGTGCTGCATTCATTGAAAGGTGATTCATCAGCTAGGCTAGTGTAATAGCTGCTTCCCTCTGGGTATCCATGGGGGAAAAAAAACAACCAGTATTTGTACCCAGTGTACTTGGAGGTAAGAAGTTACACTCTGTGCTCTGCCTAAAGTGTGAATAGTAATACTTGGAAGTGTCTGTTTTATGTAAGGTGTGGAGTGTTCTGTGAACCACAAATAAAAGGTGCTGAAGATATAAAGCAAAGAACCTTTTCAATGCTGAATATGACCCTGTTTGCCTGGCAATGAAAATGCCTGCATTTTTCATCTGGACAAACAGTCTGGAAGTTGGAAGAAGGAACAGAAGAGGCCTTCTTCAGGCAACTGAAGCAAGCCTTGTGTTTTCAGACCTTAGTTTTCCTGGGAATTTTAACCAGCCTGAAATTTGCTGAACACAGAAAGGCACAAGCAATCCAGAAGGTTTCTGGAGTGCGTTGATGATAACTTCCTGAGACAGCTGGTGAAGGACCTGACAAAGGGAGGCACTTTGCTGGGCCTGATGCTTACAGCGAGGAAGGGCTTGTCAGGAACATGAAGGTAGGGGTAACCTTGGCTGTGCTGACCGTGGGGATGCTGGTGTTCAAGATTGTGAGAAAAAATAAACAAGGCAAGCAGCAGGATCAGAACCTCTGGGCTTCAGAATAGCAGATTTTGACCTGTTTGGGACTCTCCTTGGAGGAATGCAGTGGGATACAGCATGGTGGTGCTTGTCTTAGGTCTAGTCCCTGGGGCTTTTTCTGGTGTGTGTAGTTTTCCTTATATGAGGTGGGAACTGGTTACTTGGGCAGCTGGCCCATACTGCTGGGTTTTATGTGCTTGACCATATGTAGACAGAGATGTTTCTGCATCTATAGGGGTTGGGAGCGGGGAAGGAAGTGGTATTGGAGCCAAACCTCTTCTGTATGAGTCAATGAAAACATCTGCAAAGAGCAGTGTCAAAATGTGACTCTCCTCTTGTCTGCTGGATTCCTGTAACTGTGGGACTCTTCTGTGTTTGAGCGGGGCTCGCTGGTTTGTTTTTCTTAAAAGTATCTGTGAGTAGTAATGCTAATAGTCATCTTTTGGAATAGGCTTTAAGTAAGTGAGAGTATCCACTAATAAATTTAGGACATTCATTTTCGGTTCCTTCTGCTGCTGCAGAATATCAGCTTCACATCTTCAACCTCTCACAAATACGATCTCTTCTTACATACCCTTCCTGTACGTTTCCCTAATTTGAAACTTCCTATCAGTCTAAGGTAAAAAGGAGAAACTGAACAGTGTACACCTTATGTCATGGGAAAAGTTCTACATTTTTCCCTGATGCCTCTAACACTGTCACCAGTACATTGGCTCAAAGCAGTTTCATCCCCAATGTCAAGTTTGTGTTAATGCAAAGTTGGTTTTTCTTGTTATTGGCTCACCCGGCTGTTGATTTGGTTGATTCTTGCTATTTGTTGTTGCGGCAAACAACGGATCAGCTGGAAGGGCAAGAAACATCTTCAAGTCAGAGAAAGGTACCTACCCTCTCCACATCTGCTTTTACAGAAATAATGTGTAATAGAGTGCGCTTGTATATTTAGTAACACTGGCAAATACACGGTTACATACAGTAAATTCCCAGTTATCCAAACCTCCATTTATAAACAGTCTCTGTAATTCCCTCTTCTCTTGACTGCTGGTCATTTGAACTCAACATTATCCAAATACACTGGATAAACCAAGTGTGGTTTGGCAACCGGGTTTCTATTATATTTAAACCTGATTCATCATGTAGCAATAGTCTGGTAATGATACGTATCCACTTTTCCATAATGTACTCAAAAACCTGTGGATAAAACACGGCTGCATAAATGCTAGGACTGTTTTACTTCAAATTACAGTGGTAGGAGAAGAGAAAGTATTTTTAAGAGCACACAAAAAATTTCCTGCTTACTCAGTTAGAAAGGGCTGTAAGGAGCTGTGTAAATGGCTCCGCAGTGCCTTTGGTGATGCTCTCCCTGCCTTTCCTGCAAACATTCTGGATATGGAACATCTTACTGGGCATGAATAAAGCCATTTGAATCTGACCTTTTTTTTGCATACTGCTACAAGCTAATTTTTCATGAAATTGGTAGCATGCTGCTGAGTTCCCACCAATGCCCACTACCTATGCTCTGGAATAGTGAAACCACCTCCACTTTCCTCCCAGTGCAGAAATTGTTCCTTCCCAGCTGGTTGCCTAAATGTGGCTGCAGCCACCCCCTGCTTTGTATCTCCTGCTTTAAAACAGGAGATTGTAATTAAACATTTCCTGAGGCTTGTGTCCTACCTGAGGGAGGTAGAGCTTGTGTGATTCAAACGCTTTACTTTGCAGGCTTAGCTCTCTTCTGCTGGGAGGGGTATGACAGCCTATTTCCAGTTCGATAACCCCTACAAAGGAGATTGCTTTCACTCTTTGTAGCTTTTTGCCTGCTCATCACCCCTGAATGCAAACAGTTTTACAGCTGCTTCAGCTCTCTGATACTTCCTCGGGTGCCTGCTGCTGGAGGAATTGCTCCGTGTGTCTCTGGCAGGTGGGAAATGCTGTAGAGAGAGAGGCACCTGTTTCAGGAGAACCTGTAGGCAGCCCTGGGTTAAGCAGTTTTTAACTATCTTAGGCTAAACCTGGTCATGTGGTTCATATACACCATGTGCTACTATGTGAAGCCTAAGTCTATGGCAAAGTAAAGATACACTCAGTAGAAACAATTTCTGGGGTTGAAGCCTTTGTTTCTCATTGTGGCACATGTTGTTCTGTTTACCAGTGGTCATATGCTGCTAAGCCATGTTTCCTTAAAAAAAAAAAAAAAAAAAAAAAAAAAAAAAAAAAAGGCTTTGCTGGGCATTACACTAGGGAAGTGATATGTGATGATGTGATGCCCATTGTTTGCTTTGCTTTAGCTCTTCCTCTGGGGTTGGGTGGGATATTCTGTAAGGAAGGGAAGGGTCCTCTTCCCTAGGGTCCAGCAAGCCCCTTTGCAAAAGAAATGCACCTTTAGGGCATGGAAGGGAAAGCCAGAGATGGGAAGGGTGTGCCTGACACTCACACCTGTATACCCAGCCCAGAGCTGGCATCAAAGAGTGGGGAGGCTGGTGGAAGGACAGCAAGGGGATTAAAAATCAGGCCCCAGAGGTGAAAAAAAGATATTTTTCACAGGGCCCCCAAGGACTCGGGCGTGGGGAGGGTGGGGGAAGGATCCTTCCTACCAGCAGACAGGCATATTTGGTTACAGTTTTTCTATACTGAGATTTTATATGTATTTCTATAACACGTTTTGACTGTATTGTTCTAATAAAACCTAGTCTCCAGGTTTCAAAAGCCTTTTGGTGTATTTTGGTGAGTTGAACTTGTGAGAGAGGTTCAGGAAGATTCAATAGAGTTCTCACTGATTCTAGTCATCTTGAATTTGAGTAGGTTTAAAAAAATTCCTTCCTGAGGACGTTGAAACCTCAGAAGTTTGTGGGGATATTTTTGTTTTGAAAATAATTTATCTCTTATCTAAAGCAGAGTTACAAATCTCTGTGCGTATTTGAAATTTGAATACCTTCAAACAAAAAAACCCTGGAACTTCATCTGTAGCCTATGTTAAATTTCTACAAACAAATAAATGATTGTGAACTTATTGGAAGTACCATTTTTCTGTGGAATGTCACCATGGTTTCAGTTAATGAGATGATCCTGCCTTTCTAAAAGTTATATCGGCTTACTGGATTCTTTTTTTCCGACTGCTAAAGAAATTCCTGCTGATGACAAATTGTTGTTATATGAAGTGTGAACCAAAATTCTTCTGAGCAGTTGTGCTTACTAAAGTTCCCACACTATTTTTTCAATAACAGTGGAAGTGTATTTGTTTGCCAGACTATTCAGTCCAAAATTCTACTAACATCAGGTATGCTTTGCCTAACGAACCTACTCTACTACTTCCTTCATGTCCTCAATGCAGTTTTTAATGAAGTCTAATATCATTGCTTTTGTCTTGTGTAAAGCCTTAGCTTTTTGTTCAAGTAACGCACTCACATGGATTCAGAAAGATCAGCTGCAAACTGTAGCTTTGCTGCAAGTCTGTAGCTGTGACAGTTCATGTCACTTAATGGTACGGCGCTTCAGGTGTTTCTTGGTTTTGGGTAATTGGAATAGATGGACCTGAGTCTATTTCTAGCCCTGCGGTTGAGAATGAACTCTTTTGTTTGGATTAATGTCAAGATTCCTGCTGAATTTAGGAGAGAGTGGATTAATACCTGGAAACAACTGTTGGATCTTTGGTCTGTCAAAGACGTGGTTAGGGAAGTCTCATTCTCTCACTCAGCTAGTCTGTGACCTTCAGTAAGTCTTTCCACTTCTGCTTTCTCCATTTTCAGCAGGATGATAATGGTTACCAAATCGTTTAGGTTTATTGTGAAAATTAATTGACTAATAATTTGTAAATCTTCTAGCTCATCAAAAGGTAGTTCAGACTATTATTCCCCCTCCCCCCCCCCCTTGTTAATGACCTAAGAGAGGTTTGAACTAATGAATAAGAGGTGAAAATATATATCCCATTATTAGTTCCAAGAAACATCCACCACCTCTAAATCATAAAGAGGAAGCACAAATTGTTTGGCAGGATTGCCATTGCTGGCCACAAATGATTCTCACTGAAATTGCTGAATCATTCTGCACAATGTTTTATGTTCTTGTTCAGTAAATCACCTGACAACTCCAGTCTTACTTAAATTAACAAATGACTTTTATCAGATCATTAATTCAGGCTTTTAAAAATTTTATACAGCTGCTATAGATTTGTGTAAAGTATTCAATATGCTTGATCATTCTGCATTGATTTTAAAATTCAAAAGCATCAGCCTGAGCTTTAACAGCACCTTGTTGGTTTGAACCTCCTTTAGCTTAATGGCCTTAATTTGCTTTAACTGATAACATGTTTGGTGTGGAAAACTTAAGGACTCAAGTGAAAATGGCAAAAGGCAACAGAATAATCTGTAGAACAGCTTTAGGAAACAAAGGAAGATAACATGGATTTGGGCACAGTCCAGTTGAAAAGGAAGATGATCAAAATAAACAAGTATATATGATGCTCCCAACAGCCGCCAGTGGCACGGATGTCTTGCTGCCGTTTGTGCCTTTGGAAATCTCCTAAAGCCTTAGTGGTTCTCCTTTTGAGTTCAACAGATGTCCTGATGACTTTGTTGGAGCAAAATCAAGCTTTAACTGTTCAAGGTATCCCACAAAGAGGTCAAGGAGCAGGTGTTTCAAAGTGTGTAGGAACAATTAATAAGCAAGTGTAGGCTGTATTTGAAGAACAAATTAAATAATTGCCCCTTTTTACTGCACTAGTAGAGAAAGCTGACAGTGGCCAGTGCCAGAGGTGTTTGGAATAGACTTGATAGTTGCTTCTAGGATATGGAGTAGTGAAATCGTTTTTCTTGGGAGAAGTGCAACTTTCAGCTTTTAGTTTTCTCTGTCTGCTTCGATCTTTCTAATGAGTGTCCAGAATGGTCTCCGTTTTGTACAAGATTGTCTGGTTATCGACTGGATACTTGCCTACATGGAAATCTTACTGTAGTGTTTTCATTTACTAAACTGAGTAAATACTTCAATGTTTTTATTATACTGTTAACTTTAGTTGAAAGGCATGCTATTTCTGGGGGTTTATAGTTTAATAGTAGGTTTAATAGTAGAAGAGCTGTGATGTAGTTCAAATGATAATAAAGACAACTGTTGCAAGTTGACATCTCGTCCCTCTTCACCCACTGGCAGAACTGGACTCAGAGAAGTATAAGGGATTTTTAAGATTATAATTCATATTGCTGGCTGCAGGTTTAGGACACGTTTCTCCTAGGAATAAATGCCATGATAGTAGTAAAAGTCTGGCCAGTACATTTGTATGACCTCAGTTGCTGTCCCCTGCATCTGGTACAATCGAGCTGATTAAAGACTTTGTGGCCAGCAGCCATGAAGATCCTGTCACTGGGCCCTCTCATCTTGTAAGACAGCTCTGTTGCTTGTGCTAGCAGCAGTTCTTCATGGCTCTTCTGTTTGATTCAGATTTCTGACCTGGTGCCCTGTTTGGGGTAACGATACTGTTGCTCAGCTATCTGTAAATCCCATCAGCAGTGTTTTTCCATTGTCTCCTGATTTCCTCAGTCGCTGTTGTATGCTCCAGCTTACTGGGCTTCTAGGGGAAGAGAAAAGCGAATTTTCTGTCTATAGACAGCCCACTCTTAAAGCATCTGAGAGTGATTAGAAAGTTATTGCTTTGAAATAATAGTAGGCTTGAGAGAAACATGTAGTATAAGCTCATGGCTTCTGGGATGTCGGGATATGGCTGTGCTTCTTCCTGGCCAGAGCCTGTGGTGATGGATGTTTGCACATCACAGCAGCTGTACAGGGCTTGCTCCTCCCAGGTGAATGGTGAATTGCTCTCAAACAGCCCAGTCCTGGATTCTCTTGGTCAGAAAGTCCATCTTTCACAGTGATGGGCTGATGCCTGACAGACTAATGTTGTTAATAAACCTGGAGTTGATTGCTTGTGGGTTTTTTTTTTAGGGATAGCTACGTGTAGTGTTTTCTGTTAGGAAGCTGTTGGGTTTGGAGAATAGGCAGTCTTTTGTCTGGCCCGAAACACAAGAGGGAAGACAACTACAAAATAGAATTTGCAGGTTCTTTCAGGCATGTTTCAGTCTCTTTCAAATATTCCTGCTTAGCAAACTTGTAGCATTTGCTCTTTAAATCCCTCTGGAATTTACATGTTCCAGGACTACCTGTGCTTTCCACTAACTGTCCACTCTTACTCTGTGGAAGAAGCAGTAGTCGGTGTACTAGTAGTGCCCGGTTTGCCACTGTACTGAGAGAGGATAGCATAGCCACAGAAACGGTGCAGAATCTTGGGGCAAAGTCTCTCACTGAGTCCTGTTGTCCTTATTAACCAGTATTTTCTTTTGTTGAAAGTAGAACAATAGCTTCCTAGCTGCAAACGGTTACATACGACGGAATGTTGTACGAAGAGCTGTGGAGGAGCTGACTGCCTCATTGCTGCCTTCTTTTCTGTGCCTGACGTGACACAATGCTGGATTCCTGCACAAGCATTTGGAAAGAATCTGTTTCTTGTTCCGTTACCATCCTGTTCTGACCGAGGGCATTACCCACTTGTGGAATCGGGTGCTTTTCACTGTCAAGGAGGAGATCAGTGTCTGGCCCTAAAGCGCTATAGACATCTTGCTGGGACCTTGGATGCTGCGTTCTAAGGACAGACAGGTGGGCTGACTGGCTCTTCTACTGCTGTGATAGAGAAAGCTAATGGCGGTCACTGCCACTGTCATCTTTCAGGTGTAAGAAAAGTTACATGGTCATACTGGTACATGGTAATGTCTTACCTTTATTGTCTTGGAAATCAGATGTAGTTTCTAATTCTTTTTTCTCTTCTTTTGCTTTGTTTTTTTTAATGGTGTAACTCCAGTGAACAAGTTGATAAATGCCCTCAGTTATGTGTTTTTTAAATACAAACCCTGTTTGGGCCAGAATAGAAATCCATCACTTGAACAACCTGAAACCCGCTTTTTGCTTAATCTGAAACTGGAGATGCAGATTGAAATTCTATTTCTAGTAATGGGCCACATGGAAATACTTCTTAACTTTGATGTAGAATCCAGGTTGAAATCCCGGTCTGAATTTTCACGTGGTGAATTCTCTCTGTTTCACTTTTTCCTCCATAGTTCCCCAAGTAAATTTCCAAGCTTTCAAAACCTTCGCATTTTTTAATGTGATTTTTCCCTTATTTTGACAGAGACTTTTAAAGTGTTTCTTGCAACAATTGATGGCATGTATCATCAGATTTCGGACTAATAATGCTAAACTATCACTTCTTTCAGTACTTTTTCTTCTGTCAATATTTGTAGACTTTTTCACAAAGCTGAAAATAATTTCTGGGGAGGCAGACCATGCAGTCTCTTGGTAAACCAGTAACTTCCATCACCTTGGCAAGGCGGGCAGTTTCAGCAATGCGGTAGCTTTGTGCTGACTCTTAGGGGGAAGGAAGATTTATTATTTTTTTTAAGTGAGCGTTACTCTTGACCTTTCCGTACTTCCAGCTCTAAATGAGTCTCTAACCTGGTGGGTGGTAGGTGCTGAAATTCTCAACATGGCAGGGTAGTGTTTGGCCCGCAGACTTACCATGGACCAGTTTTGAATGGCAGTCACAAGAAACACCATGGCAATAGACCAGCGTGTTTTTCACAGCTGAGATCTTTTGAGCTATGGGTCAAGGTGTCTTGGTGCTGGGCTGTAAGTGTTGAATTTGTGAGCAGCTTCTCAAGTGACCTGTGATGGGTTGCTGTTTCTTGCCTGTTGGAAAGCAACAGTGGGAGCTGCTTTGTGTTTAGACCTGCAATGCTGAAGATTCAGTAAGTTCAACCTGGTTCCCTGGGGGGAAGCTGGGAGGGTCATAGACCATCTCTGGTACTTTTGTCCCTGTCATGATTCAAATGTCTCTAGACAAAATTTTTATAGGTCTTTCTTTCCTTGGGTCTCAGAATCCTTTCCGCTCTTATCAGAGTACGAACAAAAGCTTCAAAGTGTTGAAGAAAGAAATGAGGTTTGTGCCTGGATAGGACCAGACTAGCTTATAAGAGGCAATGGAAATGTACCTGTTGGGTGGGGAGAATCTCACTTGCTCAGAGGTGGTATTTCTGTGACGTACTTAGCTGGGAGAGGTGTTTATCTGTTGCATTTTGTCTTCAAGGTACTGCAGAATGCTTTGCAATAACGAATTAGAACTGCAACACCTCTGTAAGCAAATGTAGCTACGTTATGTATTTGGCAGAAAATAGCGTCCTGTCTAGAACAAGTTGACGGTGTTCTAAAACACAAAGAAATTTGGTTCAGGACTGGAGTGTGTTGTCCTCCAAAACTGCCAGGCAGTCTTAAACATCTATTTAGAGCCAGTGGCAAGCATCAGACTCTCTTAATCTCTCCTGAGCATATAACTCCATTAGAGAGTTTATCATGCAGTGCCAAATTCGTTGTAGTCAAATATTCTAGCTTAATCTGAGCCCACAGAAGCCCACACTTTTTTGACTTGTTATGTATTCCTCAAAAAAATATTAATAATTTAATATATACTTTTAAGTACAGATACCTGGACAAACTCACGCAAGATTGTTAAGAGAATAGTACTGATGTTCGACTATTACTAAATAGGTAACGTAGGAAAGAGTAAAATTTACTCACATTAATGTTGAATCAACCTCAAAACTATTCATGTGCTAATGAGGGTTTCCCTCAGATTGTCAGAGGTTTGGGTTTTTTTAAATAAAAAGATAAATTAAAAAAAAAATTAATATCTTCCAACCCCCTGCTTGAGCAGCATCATCCAGATCAGGTTGTCCAGCTGGGTTTTTAACATCTCCATGGATGGAGACTCTGCAACCTCTCCAGGCAACCTGTGCCAGCAGTCGATCACCCTCACAGTAAAAAAGCTTTTCATTCATACACAATTTTATTTTTTTTTATTTCAGTATGTGCCAGTTGCCTCTTGCACTGCTATGTCTTAGTTTTGCTGTGCTTTCTCTAACAGCTATTATAGTTTGTATATGTAAATGTTATCAAAACAGTTAATTTCTAAGTTTTGATTTTGAAAATGTTCCCTTGCTAACACCCTGATTTCCTCAGGGAGAACAGATTTCATAAAACTGAGGATTTTAAGAGGCAGGAGGGGTATCAGCAGGCTGCAGAAAAGAATCTTTCTGTAAGCAGACAGCAGTAATTTCATTTGTCTCTGTTCTCATTGTGCCATGGTTATGATAGAATCGGGGTGGGGGTAAGATTAAAAAAACCAAACAAACCCAAAAACCAACTAACAAACAAAAAGAAAAAACACACCAAAGAAATAAGAAAAAAAAAAACAAACAACAACAACAGAAAGAGCTTGATTGAAGTGATTCTGGGCCTTTGTGTAGACAAAGTAGATGGGTACTTACGGCAGCCAGCTGATGGCTCCAGTAAAATCATAGCCTTAATGAAGAATACCATAAGACGACTTTTTATTTATTTATTTATTTTTCTTCCTTGCCCTCATGTAACCTCATGAGGGTGTTACAAGGTTTGTCCTTACCCAGGAGGGCGAGATGGTTCAATTTTGTAGTCTCAGATAAACTGTTCCTCCAGTCAGGCACCCTCTCACTGTATGGCTAACGACAGTGAGCTCAGACTCGCCCCTCCAGAGATGCAGGGCAACAGATTAAAATTGCATTTATTTTGATTTATTTATTTTTACACCAGCATAGGGAGATACTGTATATTTTCTGTGGCTCTGCCCTCGCTGTGCATCCACACTGAACCCTCTTCATGACCCCGCTGCGACTGCTCAGCACTGCTGGCCAGGGAGGGGGGGCTGGCTGCTGCCCGCTGCGGTGCTCCCCTCCCTCCTGGCCGCCACAGCCAAATGCAGAGTGAGGTGATGGCTTTTCTTGTCTTTGAGAAGTAAAATGTAGTTTTGTCTATCGTGTAGACGAAAGCTTGCACTAATCCTCGTCGTGACTGTTAGCATGGAACAGGCTTCTTCCCAGGCCGTTACAACAACAGCTAAAGCTCTCTGCGCAACCTCAGCCGTTACTCTTGAGCACTTCTGAGAAATGCATTAGTTAATTCCTAACTATTATTACTGCCAGCTGGTACCTGGTTAAGTTTCCAGTTTATTTTACTGCAGCCTGCTGTGAAATAGCTCTTCTGTTCCATGGTATGCAGATGTTTTCCTTGAATCTGAGGAGGTGCGTAGAGGTAAACACGCTGGTGGTTCCTAATGGGCAGCTCTTTTGTGAACCTTATTTCTCAGGTATCCGTTTCCCACCTATTCTCTTACCCACCCATTCTCCCGCTGCCTGGGAATTCAGTGCTAGGTTCTGTGCCTGTGTTCTGCTCCCCGTGGGTGGTCTCGGAGCACAGGCATCAGAAGTTGCTTCGTACTCTTTGGCAGAGGTGACACCTGTAGGAGCATCTCCGTTTGATGGTCCCCAACGCATGAATTCATCCTTGCAGCAGCAAATGGTGAAGATGTAAAACCGGATTGTTAGCTACACCTATATCCCATAGTAGCTCCGGTTTACTTATTTGAGTAATTATAGCAACAGCCATGCCTTTCATCCAAAGGATATCGGTATGATAATGAGCCTGTATGAATAATAACTTACCAGTTTAGTGGCCAAATCGGGTTGGAAGACAATAATTTCATGTCAACCAAAGCATACTATTTATCTCAATCTAAAATGTTTTGCTTTTTTCCTAAATTACATATCTTTATGTTTCATATAATTATAACATTAAATAAAACATGTAATTATGTTTCTTCTTTATTAGAAATTTTATTTCTGTTTTTAGAATACAGCATTTAGACTTAATCTGTACTTTTTCTGTTGGAATTCTAAATTGTGTGAATTGCTATGATAAACTTCAAATTGACTACCTAAAGTGACACTTTATTTCTGTAATATATCAAATACAGCATTTACTTGGTTTTATCATTCTGTCATGTTGGAAGTGTTTATACACTCACCAACACAGCCGTATTGATGAACTATTTAGAAATCCCTTGGAGCCAACAGAGGCTGCATTCTGCTAAATGGATGCAGTGTAATGGGCCCCTCAGTTTAAGAACATTTTTCACCTTTCTGCAGGGAGAACATCATAAAAGTAGAGTTTATCATACCACACTCTCCCCTTACCTTAAAGAAATGTATTCACCCTATTTTTAACTTCTTACTCTGTTTTTATTTCTTACTGAAGTAAATGTTTCATAGTGCAGCAGCTGCTGAATGATGACTTCTAGTGACATAATATGTTCATAAACGGCAATTAAAAAAAGAGTTTTAAATACGTTTAATACAACAGTTCAAAGAAGGGTGGGAGAGAAGGCCAAATAAATCTGCAAGGGGTTTTGGGATGAGGTAGCAGAGATTTTGACTTTCAATTTCTGTGTGAAAACTAAAAAAAGCAGGAACAAAACTTTTTTTCGGTATCTCCCTTTTCTGCCTCCCCCCATTCGCCAACCCTCAAAGCACTAAATTGCTTTCTAGTTATGAATAAATATTAAAATGCTTTTTAGTTATGAATAAACAAACTCCTAATGTATTACACAGTGGCAAACAGAACAGGAGATACAGTGAATCTTCAGCTTCAAAAAAAACAACAAGCAAGCAAATCTGGGCTCTATGGCTTTACAGGTTTGGGTGTGCTGGGGGATTCGGGGTTGGTACTGGTTTGCTAAATTGTTCATAATTGAGCATTTATGAACACTTGGTATATGCTGAGTTTCTGATTTATGAAATGTGCCTAGTGGTCAAAAGATTTATGGTTCCTATCAGTAATTTATGCGTCTGGTGGCACCTGATTTATTAATCAAGAAAATTATTTCCTAGTCAGGCAACTGCTTTGTGAATATGACTGATTTATAAGTGTAGGAAATAATGGATAGTTCATGTACCTGATTTATAAGTAGCATTACTGTCATACAGATGGTTTGAAACTCAATACTTTATACTTTGGATGTAAATATCCATTTTATTAATAAAAATGGATGATTTATATGACTGATTTGTAAATCTTGAATCTAGATTTTAGCAGGTCATGCTCTGATGTACTTTATTTCTCAAACAGGTTGTTTTCCAAGGTTCAGATTTTGTAATCACTGTTTAGTTTATGGATATTTATTTTACATGCTTCTCCCTTCGTGTTCTTACTGAGATGAATTACTTTCTTTGTCCTTTTTAGGGTACTGCCTTGATAAATGCAGCGTACGGGTGTTTTTCTATCACTTCACACCTTCTCTCATGGCGATGCTTTACACACAGCCTTCATCTTTACCAATAATTTCTGACCTCTGGTTTTGTTTGGACGCCACTTCAAGAGCATCTAGTGCTTTGTATTAGTAGCTGGATGTGACTTATTGCAACAAACAAACTAACAAATGGATAGAAACTGTAGCCAAGGTCGGTAATACTTCACAAATCTGTTAGAGGCCTGGGAATTTGGGCTCTAAACCGAATATCTCAAGATAGCAAGCTTTCATTTATGTAATTAAATCAAATAGATCTGTTCCATTTTGAGATCAAAAGGAAAAGAAGGTGCCTGTAAGGTAGATCTTTCTGCTGTTTTCAGTCAGCATTGGATCCCACTTCTCACACATGTCAAACTTATATAGCGGTATTTAATACTTGGTGTTTTTCTCCCTCCCCATACTGTTTCTCTGTTGAAGACCTATACTCAACTTTTACTGAAATCTGTACCCCCACTCAACATACTCTTTTCCACAGTGGAAAAGTTGAATAAAGAGCAAAAATCTCGAGTTTTCTATTTAAATCAACCAATCAAGCTTGTAACTGCAAATGATGCAGCAGATTTGACTCCATTTTTTGGTGTAGCTTCAAAAATATTAGTAATTTGGCAGCATGCAACCAATACTTTAGACAAACACTTTCTGATTGAGCTATTCATAGTGGGAATTGAGCTCATTACTGAAATGCTTGTTATTGGTCATCTGGTTTTGTTTTCTGATTAATGGCTTAAACTTCATACGGTCTCAACAAAGTGCTACTAAATGCATTGTGATTACAGTGCTACAGACATGCAGGAACAACTCAAGACTAATTCCTGGAGGGTCAGCAAGATGGGGCTGAGTGACAATCCGCAGCACTGGTTATATGTAACGTTACAGCAGTATTCTGAGGTCCTGGCTTCAGTTTGGTGTCCCTCATTTTGCAAGGCAACTGTCAAGGAGAAGAAAGAGCAGTTCATGGATAGGAATAACCCAGACTGTTTTCACATTTAAGTTAGGGACAGATCCCCTTACACTATAAATGAGACATGGGCAGTTGCAACGTGCCATGAAAAAGGGAGCTATGACCCCTTTAGTCAGCAGTTGAATTCTTGAGTATTTCAACAGGCATTCCAGTTAGTAAACCAGCTTACTGGGAATGTATATCACAGTGAAGGTGGGGCATGATCAAGCGAGACTGCCATGGAGTAAAGCCAAACAGACTACAAAACCTTGCAGGAGCTGGTAAATGCCCTACCATCGCATCCTGACTACTGGTCACGCCACCAATCTGTGGAGCTTGAGGTGGATGAGACCAGTCCATGGGGATGGAGAAGAATTGTGGAAGTCCAAAGCAATGAAGTCATTGGCCCATGGCCAGAGGCAGTGTGAATGGAACCCAAATATCCCCATCCTGTGATCAGCAGACTTTCACAGATTTCTGAATAAAACTTTGTTCATGTTCTCCCTTTTCTGGTCTTCGGTCACTCCATTTAAAACCACATGAACCGTGTCAAACCGTAGAGGGTTTTGCATGGCAGAAGCTTCAGCCAGATCTTATAATTGGAATAAGCCTGAATAGCTTCAGATCTTGTGAAAAGCATCGTTTTGATGATCAAATTCATGTTGAAGAGATTCACTAACAGTCCATTAACTCACTGTAAAAGATCTGATAAGTTTAGATGAGCTACAAAATTGACTATATTTCTTGCAACATTAATTATAATTTCAACTTTAATATGCTTACAACTGTTGCTTTTAGAATAAAAGGACAGTTTAAAATGAAAAAATGTTAGGTTTTTATGGATTCTGCTTCATTTACAGTGCCATACTTTGAAGTTATTGTGGGACTAAATACTGTAACTTTAATTTACAGCTGGCTGGAAAATTTCTGACAGTTTTTGTATAACGAAAGTTTGCAACTGGAGAAAATATTTAGTAATCAATTTCTTTAATCTTGTGCTATGAAAACTGAAAAGAAATACTTTGGTTCAACTGAGGTCTGAACATTTGGCTTCAAAAATTACAGAAAAGCAGAGTTTGAGTGTTAGAGCTGTCAGCAGCATGTGCAAAGGGGTTTGTTATCTTGAAAGTCCTGCTGACCTTCATGGTTTGGGCTTTCTGAACTACAATATCCCTGTCTCATGATGTTCTCCCTTTCCCTTGGTCCCACCCGTCCTTTCACGTATGCACCAAATCCTTCCGGCATCTTGTCCACCAGCCCCGAGTCAGACAGAAGGAATGGGAAAATAATGTCAAACGACAATTTCCAGACCTACTGCGGCAGGTCCGGCGAAGAGAATTTTGTGTAGTTAGTTCAAAACAAATCTTTTCTGCTTGATTTGACAAAATTGTTTTATTAGTCTATTTTGAAATGTTAGCATATTTTTCTTTATGCATTTCCAGAAATATTATGGATTTTTGCTTTTTCTTTTACCAGTATTTCAAGTTTACATTCTGGTTTTTTTTTAGAAAAGCCTTAGGATTCCTTACAGCACAAAAGCGCTGATTTGCGATGGGTTTCACCTCTAGCTGTCTCACTGGCATTTGGGCAGGCACGAGGCTTTGGATTCATGCGTGCAATTACAGCACTAGTGCTTGTGTGGTAAATCTTGAGGGGCTTGCTCAGTACTCATAGTAGGTTTCTTTGCTTCCAAATTGAAAGGATGACAGATTGGATTCTCAGCTGGTGTAAACCATTGCTGACTGGAGTCTCCCACCGTTTCCAGCAATTCTTTGTTAGTTTTGCTGTTGTTGACTTCTCATTCACCCTTTACTTACACAAACACTTCAATGGTGTTAGGTAATTGCCTAAGCATTTGTGTTAATTTCTCACTTTTATAAACAATTCTAGAAATATCTATACACATAGTACATGTGAAATGTCTTGTCTTCTATCCCTTTCCTTAAAAGGGTTGTTTCATTTCCCATCATCAGGTTATGAATATAGCCTATGAATTTATCATGAGTTTCAGGATGTTCCTCACAGCTGTAACTCTTGCGTTCGGCTCCAGTACTTTTCTTATGAGCCATTTTTAAGATTAAATTAATGAGAAACATTACTGGGTGAATTGCTCAGTTCTGAGTGTGTGTGTCCGTATGTGTCTAGGACTTGGGAGGAGAGACCTTTCAGAAATATCTGTTGTTGGCAAGCCACGAAACCTCCTACTAACACAAGGAATCTTACAGATGTGACTAAGAAGTGAGTGTAATGCTGTTTGTGTAGTTCATCATCAAGAGATACACACTCATTTTGTGTGAATTTGCTTCCTCTTGTCACAAAAACAGTGACTGTGTTGTTAACTCTTCTGATGGCTAAATCTGCGCAGCTGGGCTCCTGTGTTCAGGCTTTTTATGAAGTACTGCACTAAGAGTATTAGTCATGATCTCTTGGAATATTAAGGTGGATATTGCAGCTGCTGTGGTAACAAACATACCAGCTTGGGCAAAGAGTGCAGAACCACCGGAGAGAAACAAAGCAGGTGGAGCGGCCACCAGGACATAATCCCGTACGGGCATGTTCTCTTGTTTGGGGGGTTCCTTTCCTTCCCCCACTTGAATCAGCAGGTATAAAGATGCATGGAAGTAAACCATGAATGCTGGGACAGAAAAGATCAACAAAATATTTGAACCTCTAAGTTTTGGTTGTTATCTAAACCCAAGAGTTATTTCTGTGTTTTTGCGAAGCTGCTGCGCCCATTTCTCCTTCACACGTTGCTTGTGTTTGGAATGGCGAGCTGAGTACACCAGCAGCAGGTGATGTTGCGTTATTAAACTGCATCACAGTCACTGGTGGTACCTTCAGTCACTGCCCAGGCACCAGGCTCTGCCGTGGCCACCCAGGGGGTGCGTTGCTGAACCAGCACAGTGACCGAGGGCGTTACAACGACGTGGTTATTGGGGTACAGTGTTACTGTGGCGTATACGATCCCAAATTAATTTCCGACACCACTGAGTCCCAGTCTTTGTTGAAAGACTGAGTTCTTCTACCCCAGTTGTGTTGAGCTGCAATGGAAAGGATGTATTTAAATGTTCAGAAAAGCATTATCTGCAAGAACTTTCTTAGGAAATTCAGTGACTACAGCAGTTAAACTGCTGGGTTTAGCTGTGACAGATAAAATCTGAAAGCAATACTTACCATTTAAAGGAATATGATGTGCAGTCATGGTACTAATTTGTTGTTCTCTGATTGATCATAATTATTTCTATTGGAGAAGGTAGTAATAACTGAGACACAGCTGAAGTTTGGGGGTGACAGGTTTCTTATTTAATTAGTTACATTTGTGTGGAAGGTTCTCGGAATGCCTTACTCATGCTAAGCATCCAGGGTGGCAGCAGCACAAGAGGGTAGATCAGCAGTGAGGCACCGTCACCTTTATTTTCTGTGGCTGGGAGCCACTGCTGTGATCGTAACGCAGAAGCTGGTGGCTTGCTCCTGTTTCACTTGAAGCCAGTGAGATTTTGTATGTATTTCAGGAAAAACTGGACTGGACTCTGAGTAGACCTCAGAATCATGAACTGTCACTGCAGCTGAAGTTACAGCTTTGGTGTAGGGCTCTGGAAGAGGTCACCGTGAGGATTTACCTTCAGGTGCTTACACCATCCTCCTGCTAGAGGCTGTCACCTCCATAGTATGTTTTAGATAGTGTCCTCGTGCACAACTCTGACAGCTTAAAAACACTGATGAGGAGTTCAACCTGAGACACCAAAGCACAAAATGAAACCACTGAGATGCGTGTGTGTATTCCTTCCTGTTGGCCCTCCAGGGATGGGTGGGCTGCTGGGTGGGAGAAGGTTATAAACTGCAACAGCGTGATTTGCTAGAGCTCGTCTGTTGCATCCGTCCTTGGTTATTGTAGGTAACAACTCCCTGGTTTTCTTCCGGACACAGTCTGACCTCAGTAACTGATGCTGGGTTGGATGTGAAGCCTGTGAGCTGACAGACCGGGGGGAGTTTGAACAAGACGGTTTATTCAGGTATTCTACTTTATATTTGTACCTGCACTTTTGTTGTTTCTGCAAACAAAGCTGCGTTTTGTTTGTTTGTTATAAACTAAAGGATGGACTGTTGACTCCTTAGTATAACATTTAGAAAGCAGGTAGGCCTTTTAATGACCTCATCCCCACGTCTGGGTGACCGAGTTGTATTGCTATGAATTACTTTAGATGCCAGTCTCTTGGCTAGTGTAACCTGCCAGTATTTATATGATTAGAGGTAAATGTGATCATTTTTTGACAGCTGAAGGTCCAACTGATGTGTGTGTTTCTTTGCATGTGCCAGTCAGTAGAATAAGGATAATGCCCACTTACCAACAGATATATTTGGATCCAGATGTTGTGCCTGATGCTTCCTCTGCTAAAATTGCGCTAGGCACAAGAAAGGTGGGAAGGGCTGGGACCCGTACTTGCAGAATGTCTAGCGATGTCTGATATCATTAAGGACCAGTTGAAATAGCTTTTCCCTCCCTACTTAATATTAAAATCATTAAAAGTCAGATAGGTGGCTTGAATCATACCTTTACTATTTGACTAGACTAATGTCTGTAATAAAATTCAGCTTAAAGCATGAGCTGTAGTTTATAGAAGAATGATGAACTTTAGTAACCACCATAATAAGCCTCACTGGGTTTTTTTTTTTTGCCCACAGGTGTATATATATAGGCTATACTTCTTGTCCCTAGGTAGCCAGGATCATGAGCTTGGATAAGCATGTATAGCTGCTGCAGTCCTGAAAAGACTTAAACATTTGCTCACCTTTACTTATGTGATTTTGCTTGAATTTATTTCGATCGGTGTGTTCTTCATCCAAGGAAAACCAGCAGCAGCTATTGCCTGGAGTGAAAATGTTGTTAAGCTGAGGTGGTTTAAGCCCAAAGCAACATCCAAAAATAGCAGAATGCCTTCAACTGTTACTACAACAGATTATTTTGACTTCTCTGTCTAACCTTTCAAAGCTGGTAACACGGTTTTGTGATTCCCAGTGATTTTAGTGCTATACATTTGTGCCTGTGCCAAAAACTGAGAGCAGATGCTCGGAATCACTGAAGCTGGCAGCAAATGGTGAGGAGTTGACCAGTGTGCCAAGAGAAAACATCTGTAGGACAAAGAAACACCACTGAAATCTGTGCTTTTGGAGAGTAATTTGCTTAAACAGGTCATATTTATGTCGGCAAAACCCTCAAGAACATCCATTGTTAATTGCAACATAAACGTTAGTAATCAAGGGCTTGAGGAAACATTTACAGAGATGACAGCGTTCTCTAACTAAATTATTAAACATCGCATTACTTTCACATATGAATCCCAACTAGCTTCTGTACTATTGTGCCTAGGAATTGCTTGGCACTGATTACAGGGAAAATAATTCTTTGTGAGGAGGTGAAAAGTGTGAATTTTGAAATCCAGACTTCTGAAAAATTAGCAACTTTTATTTCCTGGCATTTTGCTTAAGGGGAAAACGAAGCAAAAATAATGTTGCTGAAGATGTGTCACAGTAGAGTGAAGTGAAAGTTAAAGCAGCAGGCTACCACCGCAGTAATACTGGGGGAGGAGGGGGGTCTGGACCAGAGCCGGGGGGACATCCCGGCCATTCTGGATTGCGTGAGTCACATTGCCCGCTGCCGCAGGGGTGGGGCAGCGTGCCTTGGCACCTCCTTGTAAATCCATGGTAGCTGTAAATAAGGAGAGGGAGAATTAAAAATGTTCATTGATTAATGCTTAATATTTTACCAGCTCATCTTTCCAAGAACAAGATTTAGGATGTGCTTGTGGAATGAGCTGCTTTTTCCGGGAGCAAGCAGAAAGAGAGGGAGGGGTTAAGTTAGTTCGTAGTACGGTATGTATGGCTGAGGTATGGGAGCAGGGAGGGGAGATGACATCTGGTTCTGATCTCAAACACCCACACGATGAGATGAATAGATCATCGCTCCATCCTTAACTCCGATTTACTAGGAATTGCATTTTTTTGCTGGAATTGTGTCACCATACCAAATAAATCAGTAAGCAAGTCAGGTTGCTTTACTTAGGATACATTTCTTTAATAAAGAAAGAGAAGAAGCAAAAATGCCAGTATTTTTACTTTATTTTAAATATGGTTGGAAGAAAATAAAATAAAACACTGTCCTTAAGTAGCACCTCAGCTTTTTATCATATGCCTAGCTATCTTAGTAGGTCCAGATGCAGAAAAGAATTCATCTATGCTGGCCATCATTTCTGTATTCCTGCTACACAGCTTAGAAATTTTCTCTTTCCTTACAGCGTATCTGTGGGGATTAGAGATTAATTGCTCTTTGAAGCCTTGATCACTAGGCAAAGGTTTTTGAAAGAGGCAGGCTTTGTGCTGTATTCCTGAAAAAAGCGAGAACAACCGTATTTTAATCTCTGGATGTTTCACAACCAGGGGCTGTAATTTAAGGGATTTCACATGCTTGATCATGCTGACAGCCTAATGCCTGGAAGTGTAACTGGGCAGGTAGGGATGCCTACTGATCTGCCCTGCGCTGCTTGCTTTGAGGTTTAGTTTGTTTCTGCTGGTTTATGGCGTTATGGGAGCAGGTGTTAGGAATTCTGAGCCATCTGGAGCTTGAGATCCTTTTGCTCAGAAACTTGTTTCTGTGCCCTTTTTTACCCATTTATTCCTGCTCAGCATTTGCCTAGTTGATTTTCTTTGCCTTCGCTCGCTAACCTGCATTTTGCTAGTTGAATTGCATCCTCCTTTTTTCAGGCCACTCTTTCTCTTTTTTTTCAGGATCATTTTGAATTCTGTTTGTATCCTCCAGCGTACTGGCAATCACTCCCATCTTGATGTACCTGCAAAATTAGTAATCTTACTCTCTTTTTCATCATCCAGTTTATTGAGGAAAGCATCGAATAGTCCTGTGTTAGGATAGCCCCCTGTGGAACCTTGTGGTGTGTGTTCCAAAGATGGTTTCAAAGTCAGTTTCCGTAATGAAGTAGACATATTGACTAATAAAATCTTTTGAAATTACTTTTTATATTGCTTTGGGAACTCTAATGTGTGGTTTCCTCATAAATTTTGTGGCATAAAGTACTACCTTAACAATTAGTTCTTGAGTTTGCTTGAGTGAAGACGTTTACTTTGGTTTGTTTCTTCTAAGATGGCAAACAGCTGTAAGGTTGTTAGCAGGGCCCCGTTGGTTTATAGGGCACTGCAAGTGAAGGGAACACTTGAAGGAGCATGCTGCTGTCTGCAAGAGTAACAATAAAATTGGAAAATCCCCTAACATCTGCAATTATACATGCTGCATCCCAGATGGTAAGAAGACTAGGCTGATTTATGCTCATCTGGTCCCATAGGCTGCTAGTGATAAAAATGTTCATGACCCTGCTTCGATGGCATAGGTATGCTCTGAACTTGGAATAGCTGGGATAGAGGGATCTTCCTCTTGTCTTAGCAGGCATCTTTATGCTAACAGCTATTCTTCAGCAAGTTCCAGTAGCTGTTATGGGTAGGAATAGATACTGTTTTCCATTTTATTACTGCTGTGGTCAGAGAAACTCTCGGGGGAGTGTTCTCAGGGGCCTTAAAGAAGTGGAGGTGGAACTAGTCACCTTGCAGAACTCATGCAAGGGACCAACATATTGTATGAGGGCTGCCAGTGGTCATGCAGATGCTGTAAAAGGAGGCACAGCATATTCTTCAAGGTAGAGGACATCTGATGTAGTCAGTCCGCACAGTACTGTGCCACGTGGAGTTACCAGTTAGGGTCTGAAGGAGCCATGGCAAATGTCAGCTGTGGAGCTGGGCTTGGTGCCCCGTGACTACCAGTATGCGGACCCCAGCTGGCTGTGTGCAGCCAGTTCGGGTGTGTACACTGTCCTTTATTCGTGCGTCCATTTCCAGGGTTAACACTGCTCGGGCTTGTCTGTAACGTGTAATGTAGTGTGGCGTACACCTGCCCACACCGGCTGACACTAGTGCATCAGTTCAGCCGAAAGCAGGCTGCAAAGATTTCCTTTTCTTGCTGCTAGCATCTCGCTCTTTAAACGAAAGCTAATGTTTTGGTACAATCAGAAGTTTGGTACCCTAAATGTTGCCTAAATACAAATATGAAGAGATGCTGGAAGAGCAGAGACACTCTGATCTTCTAGGTGTGTTTGAGTTGGTGTGCAGGTGCAGAGCAAGCTCTCTGCGTGGGTTCAGCCATGCACTAGTCTCAGCCTGAAAACACATGGAAAACAAATGAAAATGAGGCTATTCTGCATTTTGTTAAATGGCCTGTAACCCCTGTTAATGAAAACTGGCATCTGCTGCGTTCTGCAAGTGGGGTCCTCGGGAAGAAGTGAGGTTCCGTTAACCTCGCCCAAGCTGGTGGGCCTTTCCAAGAAGACTTGCGTGGGTTTGGATGGATTGAGAGAAAGAAGGGGTCACACGCTTTAAGCAAATAACGAACCTTCTGAGCATGTGAAGTACTGCAGCCCACAACCCTGTGTTGTGCTTCATGGATTGCTGTCCTGAGCAGGCAGCAGTTGGCTTTACAGGTCCTCTCTTAATGGTGGAATTCCTGGTTGCCACTAGAATCTAAAGAGGAGTTAGCTGCCTAACTGCTTACAGGTTACCAAACAAGCAACAGCCTCTTATGGCTGTGTGAATGTCTTCTGTGGATAGACTCATGTCTCTGTCACGTTTGTGATTAATAAGTGCCGTAACCAGTACGTATTTGATAATAAGATCTTTCTAAGGAGAAGCATCTCTGGCACCAACAATGAAGAAGCACCTGTACAGGCACAACGATACCTTCCTGCATTGAAAAATGTCCTCCCCTGTGCAGTTTCAGCCTGACACTTTGTGAAGGTAGTTTTCATAGCTGTAGACCATCATGGCTATGAGGGAAATTTAGTACCTCTAATTAGAGAAAATACTGCCTTTCTCTGCAAACCTGTCCTTAGTAATTGAAGAATAATGTGTTAAACCATTATGATCATTAAATATATGAAGAAGAGGGTACACTTATTTCAGTTTGCCTTTTAAAAAATGGCTCATTAATAATTTAAAACTCTTTGCTTCAGGGTTTTTTAAACACCTAACTAAAAATTAGGCTCCTGATTATATGTTAATAGTACAGTGGCAAAATGGGAGGGAAGAAGAGAATGTAATTACTTATTCTCCCTGGACTTATTTCAGCAAGTCATTTAAACGCATGGTTTAAACCTTCAGCGGTTGGAGGAGGAAAGGGCTACAGGCACTAAGTAGCACAAAGACAGCAGCCACAAGAAAAATGAAGCTGTGCTGTAGAAGTGTTGCTCTAGAGTGCTTGCTGTTAGAGATGTGTGAAGGGTGGAGGTTCTGTTTCAAGAGAGGCTTTGAATTTGGAAGGAAACCTAAATTGGAGAGAATGATCTTTTCCAAAGGAAAATAGAAATAAGCATACTATTCTATATGAATACAGAGATGTATTTTCAACAGAATCACAATAGCTTATTTTGAGCGGGGACAGGAGAAGGTGCTCTTGTGCACTGGCTTATTATCCATCATGGATATCTACATGTGCTTTTTGGGAAAGGGAGTGGCTTGTGTTCCTGAGACTTGGTGCTGCCTAAGTGTATGTACGGAATTGCCCGAAATGTGATGGTTGGCAGATACTAGTGGAATGGATTCATGCTTTTGAAAAAGGTTTCTTAATGCACTTTTTTTTCCTATGAAATAGAGGCAGGTTTTGCTGTTAGGTTTCTAACGAATGATGCACTAAGTACTGGTGAAGTAGTTTACTGCTTTGGTTCACTCCTGGTGGCAAAATACAGCCTTTTAGTAGCTTGTAAAGAGCAAGAGAACCTTTTTAATTGACTTAGACAAATCTGCTAAATTTCATCTGACATCAGCAACTTTTCTTCTGTCATTAATGGTCAGATTTCTGCTCGGTTTTCCTTGTTGTGTCCAGATGGCCAGAAGAAAAGTAATCAGATCAAAGGAAGTAGAAAATAAGAGCACACCTTGTTTTATTAGAAGACCTCCTCTGACATGTTGGGTTTTCGTTTATGTAAGTACCTGATCATCTTAGTGCTGTGATTGCACAGAGTGAAGGATAATACAGACCTGTGACATGTCTAGGTGTTGCTGGTATCTCGATGACTGTTAACTGACCAGCTCACCTTATAGTTGCTGAAAAATACTGCAGGCTTTTGCAGACTTTAGACTTTGCACTGATGAATCTGATTGAGTCAGGGTTACCACTCCATCTTTGGGCTCAGAAAGTAGCAAGTCTGAGCTCCCTATTTTAAGGAAATCTTTTCTTACTGTTGCTCAGTGAACTCTAGATGGATTGAATATTCTTCGTCTTATTCCCCAGAATTTCTTTGCCTTGTTGCAGGAAGGCAAAACTAGCTTTCTCATGGTCTTTCTCGTGGTCTTTTCACTGTAGAAGCAAAATGGCATTTTCATCTGTATTGTACTGCAGCAACAAAGCATTCGGAGGCTTGTACTCTCTTTGATGTGAAAGAGAGAACCTATCAGCAGATTCCCCATTTGCTTGATTCTTTTTATAATGTTACATATTTTGGTCTCCAAAGGGCTAGAATTTTTCCCTGGCTCGTGGAGATTGTGAGTGACCTTGTTCCACCTCTGTGGCATGTTCTTCTCTTAACAACGTTCAAAGCAGAATATGATCATTTTATATAATTCACAAAGGTATTAACAGATGTTTTAAAGCTTTCAGCAATATAGGCAACATTTAATTTTACTGTCACAAAGGTAAAGCTCGTCTTGCAGTAGAAGGGAATGGCAAGCAAGAAACAAAGGAGCTGGAAATGAGAAGGAAGGCTCCTTGCTCTTGCCTTGAGGGTGGTATGGTGAAGCTGTTAAGTGGTGCTTGGGGGGAAAAAGCTCTTTTCCCCCAGCAGTTTCCATTGTCTCGTGCACAGAGTGTTCTTGGTGGGACGGCAGTCACAAGTTTGATGTTTTATATAAAAGTAAAAGCCATGGAAGCATAAATTTTATGAACCTGGGCTACAGCCTATTCCAGCAATTCTAGGGTTGATCTTGCTTGTAAGTTGAATGAATGCCTTTCTCACTAGGAGTGTTGGGACTAAGGCAGTAACTAAAGCAAGAGCCTTTGTCTATGTATGTGGGTTTTTTCTAGTCTTCCAGAAGATGCTGTTATCATCTAAGCCTGATTGAGCGTTGCGGATAGTGATACATCCTCGCTGACTTTCGTGGGCTTGGACTCACGTCAGCTGCGATGCCCTTTGAGCGGGACCATAGGCATGTACCAGAAGTGTCAGCAATGTACAGAGAGCAGCTTTGCCAGCTGCTCCCTCTGTGCTGCGGGTCTGAGCACGGCTGTGCAGCATGCCACGTGCTCCCCTCGAGGAGAAAGCGTGCTGCTGTGTGCCCCCCAGTCTCACTTGGCATTCCCCACAGTACAGTGGCAAGGCAGATCCTGGACTGGATCCCAAGACTTACTTAGTGAATACACAGCACAACAACTCAGAGGATTTGTAAGCAGTCTATGTGATTAATCGTGATGTCCTCTTTTAAGGTTTTTCCTGTTTAAAGTAAATAAAATGGAAAAACTGCTTTTCCTGGGGGAAACAAAGTTATCTTCTATCCAAACTGAATTCAGTCAAGTAATTGCAGATCCCATATTTTAATACCTTGAATGAAGCAGAAGTTTCTCTCTGAGCATGCCTAGGGAGAGGACCGATGGGGAGAGTTAATCAGTACTGAAGGCAAGTTACTGCTCTCCTCCAGCTTGCTTCCCCTCCCATTTCTGTTGCCCAGCCTCTGAGCTGAGACTTCCTTGCACGCTGCATGCACTTTCATAACAAGCAAGAAATTCAGCAGAAAGAGAAAGAGGCTATGCTGTAATTTGGGGAAATAAGTGAAATAACTCTTCAGGCGGGGGGCTGGGGGGGACAACGGGGGACGATGAACGAAACCAACAAACCCTCTCCAGGTCAAGATATCCTTCTAGCACAGGAAAAAAACAGAGTAGCCTGCTTTTATACATTCATTTATCTATACACTTTTACTGACAAGCCTTCATAAACAAAGGCCTTGGTCTGCCAGAAGGCTGAGGCACACGCTGAATACTTAGCTTTATTTTCATGAAGTCTGCAGAAGTAATTTTGAGTCGAAAGGATACAATCATTTTTCTTGGGATTCAAAGGAGCTTTGACTTTGACTTTCACTAAAATGACAGAGGGGCCTGATACCACCTCACCCCACCCCCGGTTTCTAAAATAATAGTATTTTGTACCTCTGCAGCTCTGAACACAATGTACAAAGGTGAATAAATAGAGAAGCCCTAGAGATGGGGGAAAGCAGAAGCACATAGATAAGGACTTGCATGACCCAGGACTTTAGCGAACCGATAGCAGAGCTGAGAACTGAGCCTGGGTGCCCCGATTTCCCTGCTGGTACTTGCTTATACCGCACCACGCTGTCTCTGCTGAAAGGACTCAGCTGTACTCCAAGTATTCATCCTGCAGCTTTGCTGCTTCCCCAGTGATTGCCTGTCTGTAAATGACCTAGCTGAGAGGGAATTCTTGCCATGAAGAATTTAAAGATGGACAAAACTGTGGGAAGAGAGCCAGGTAATGGATGTAACTTGGTTTAGGATTTGGAAATTTGGGGACTTTTTAGGACTGCAACTGTAGTACACTTGTATTTACAGTAGGATTTAGAAGCCACTTCAAGGACTCTATTGAAGCGCTGTGGGGAACTGTGAGTTTAAACTGAGGACAAACAGGTACAGAAAGTCTCTAGAGTTTCTCCAAGGTGAACTGACTTTCCTCTTTTTAATCTCTGCGTTAGTATTGGAATTAGAGACTCAGACAGCCTATTTTCAAACAGTTCCAGTTATTTATGATGTCTGATCACCCTTTATTGTCGTAAGTATTTATGTACTCAGAATTTCATGATCCCATCAAAAAAGTGATTAACAGCAGCAAGTTTTACTGCAGGTTTTACAGCTTATGTAGTCAAACCCAGATGCGTAGCTTTGTGCAGTCTTCTCCATCCTGTATGGGTAGTGCAGGGTGGTCTGGAGCCAAGCAGATCTCTGAACGGATCACTTGCAAAAGGAGATACCCAATGTTGTACAGCAGGCTGTAGCCAAGTCATGGCCGAAAAAGCAGCATGAGCAGTGTGTGCATGTGCTGGAGAAACTGGCTTGGAATGGGAGCCCTTCTGCTTCTGGGAATGTTTGTAGGAACTTCTGCTGCCAGTGCTCCCCAAGCCCAGCTCAGGCTGAGTATGTGCTGGGTACGCTGGGAGGACATGGTGAAAAACCAGACTTTATGTAACAGATGAAATGGAAGCTGTTAGAGAGGAATGAGGAAATTTGGAAAAATACTAACCCATGTTTTCTCCATGGTGGAATTACCTGTCACTCACTTATCCTACAACATTTCTTAAACTTAAGCTGCTACTCCAGAGTACTCCCGACCACAGAATCTCAGAGAAGAGCAGTTGGATCAGGTGAGCGTACCGCGAAGTGTGGCTTCCTCAGTCTTGCCTTCATCTTGGGATATCTTGGGACACGGCTTGCCTGAGCTGTTTCATGGTCTCATTTTCCATTATTGCACTTTATCACCACATACCACGTGCATCAGTGGAATGTCACACACATGCTACATCGAGGCCAACAGATACAGACCTTTAATCTCTCCTTTCTTTTATCTGCCACCTGAGACTCTGAAAGAGCTGCCCAGTAGGCATTACTTTTAATTTGCAGTTAAGGATGCGATTGATACCACAAAATCTGTGACATCTAACAGCAATCAAATTACTTATCGTATGGAATTCCTCTTCCTTTCAGCAGCTGGCTTCTTTCAGCACAGCATCGACAGGCACTAACCACAGGTTCTAAATAACATTAAAAGTAGCTGTAACCCCCGCCTTGCTGCTTTCCAAACCAGGTGTCCCTTAAGTGCTGGGGGTTTGTCTTGGATCTCCATTTTTACCCTAAAGATCTCCACTTACTACCCTGGAGAGTTTTAGGGACAATGAATTCTAACAATTACATGGCACTTCAACCTGTTGTAGTTGTAGCACAGAAGAGGGATAATATTTTAACCCTTTAATGTCCAGGGTACCTGTGTCTCAAACTCTCACTAGCGCCCCTTGTTTATCCCTCTTCATTTTGGGAGACCATTGTCCCCATCATTTGCATCATGTAAAGGGCTCTTCCCCCCTGCTTTTGCCATAACATGTTTCCCTGAAATTGCTTTATGCCAGTGGATCTGTGAACCCCATAAGCCATATTGCTTGTTTTATTTTTCCCAGCTCTGACAAAAATTCCGTCGATGTCTTCACACTTCCCTGTTGTGTTCCCAGTTTCCTTTTTCCTCGTGTTAGGAAACTGCTATGTACTGTCCCTTCCCTTCCTACCTGCAGTTAATCTCATTTTTATTTTCTTTCTGGGTTATATCTCTCTCACTAAAATGAGAATGGTCCAGGCCACAGATGCATCAAACACTATTCCTGGTGAAATGGAGCAATGTACTGTACGCACAGTTTACACGCTACCATGTGATGGATAGAAGAATGTGAAGCTGAATGTCCAGCCTTGTTTTGCCTGACCAGCCGAGCAGACGTAACTTGCCTCAGAGCTGGAAGGCATTTACAGTAAACTCTGGCTTGCATCACAGTGAGGTAAGGGCAGGGCAACCTCATTCTCAGAAGGTTCAAGCTGGCTTTTTCCATCTCCCTTGAACAAATAAAGAAGGTGTTTGGAATTGTTTTAAGAACTAAGGTAACTTAGAAATGGTGGTGTAATAGAGAAGAAAATATCTAAAAAGGATGTGCTAACTTCAGTTCTTGCAGCGACGAAATTGAGACAGCTACAGTTTTCCATTTATTTCTCTCTCCTGCTTCTGAACTAACTAACAAGCAGACAACCACAGACCCACCCCCAAAAAACCTGGCTTGGCCACAGAAGAGTAAGGGCTTCGCACTCTTCATGACCGTGTCCTTGTGGAAGCCACCAGCGCCTGCACTGAAGGCACTGTTAAGGTGAAGGTGCCAGCGTTGTTAAGCACCATGTGAAGGAGCAATATTGTCAGGTCCCGTGGTGGTTTGCATGAAGCCTCAGGTCTCCAAACTATTGTTATAATCTAGGAATCTCTTCCGTCTTCTTTCAGAAACTGATAGTCCTGTCCACAGGGGAACCAGAGGCAACGGTTTCTGCCGTTACTCAGCATTTGAAAGCTAAAAGGAAAATAAGAATGTCAAAGTCATGATGTAAAACTCCAGCAGCCTGACTTGAGGGTTTGGGCAATACTGAAACAGCTTTACAGCAAGACGACTGAAGCAGACTGCATCTGAGTGCAGGGCATTCCTCCTCCTGCCTTCTGCAAGAGAACTTCTTGCTGAGGGTTGTGTTAAGGAGCACCCATACCCTCTGTGCGCTACAAGGCTGGGCTGGGCTGTGTTTGGGAGGGGCGAAATGAGCAGCAGACTTGCATGCAGCTGGACAGCTAGATGCTGTGTCCTCTTTGACTTCTGGCATTATGAACAGTCAAGCTGATTTTAATCTCGATTGACTGGAGGATCCTTGAGAGAAATCTCAGGGAGTGGGAAGAGCTGTTGGTCTTGCACACAGTTCACGTAGAAAGGCTTTTGCCATGTATTATAGTTTATTTTTCCTGGAGAAAATGTCTGCCCTCAGATCAGCACAGGATTATGTCAGTTTTTAGAAAAGAAGCCATTTCCAGAGGCCGGCTGCTCTGAGAGCAGGCAGCAGTTTGCTTGAGGGAGAGGGAAAGAATATACGTGCTGCCTCCTTAATATCATGGCATACAACTGACTTCACTCTGTCCTTTGGGTGAGCTGATAGTCCTCTGAAAGCTCCCTCTGAGTTCAGTGGGCTCAGGTTGCCTGCCAGAGCTTTCTGTAAGGCTGCAAGCTGTGAAGGGAGACCAGCCTCTCTTGCCTCAGGCAAAAGAGTAAGTCTGTGTGGAAAAGCAAGTATAATCTATTTCTCTGATACTTAGTGGTGATAATGGCCAGGGATAAGGGCTACGCTGTGCTGGACACTGTTACCTCAATCTCTGCCCTGCAGAGCCTCCATTCATAAAGACTGCAAGACCTGACGGGCGTTAGCACAGAGCTACAAGCACAGGAGAGATGGGCTCATCTTTGCATAAATCAGTATCATAGGGATCTTAATTGACACAAGGGAGGCACTGATGTAACCAGTGCCAAGGGGCAGCAGCCCATCGGCGTTGCGGCGGTAGGTGCGGTAGGTGCGGCTGGTTCAGCTGTGGTGGGGTGCAGGCACTGCAGCGTGCAGGGCCGCAGGAAGAACAGCGGCTGCCGCTCTCTCAGGCTCCCTTTTCCCCGCCCTTCCTTCCCTGTTTCCTTTTCTTTCCCTTTTCCTTCTCTTGCAGATGCAATCTGCTGATGCTTGTGTCCGCTGGGACAGAAGGGCTTGGGGCAGAGGACTGGCCCCCCGAGAGGTGGGAGATCCCTGCCGGTGTGTGGCTGGGGGAGGGGTCGAGGCCGGCGGCCGCAGCCGGCAGCGGTTGTAGCTCGCTTTTAGCCTTTCCTACCTACCTTTTCAGGCAGAACAACGCTCCATGCAGGCACCTTCCTGGGGGCATCAGACCCTGTAAGGACTCTTGCCATAACGATCCGAATCAGCTGTGCCATGTGAGCTCATGAAACTGCAGAAAGAACCGGCAAAGTAATGGGCGCCCTATGCCTCCTCCGCGTGCCCAGATTTCAGAGGGACTTTGGTGCAGCTGAGAACTTTCCACTTCTCCAGACATTTCACTCCTGCGCGTTGCGCTGCCTGCCTGCAATCCGTGTTTCCAGGGGTCTGGAGGAGACAGCTTTTCACACGGGATACTGAAATCCTTTGGCTTAGTTGGAGTGGGGCCTGATACAGCAGTGTCGGACATCGTTACAGCCTCGAGGCCAGCTGCTGGTGTAACCTTCCTGCTAAAACAACTTTCTGTGGGCTGGCTCCCCTGAGAGACTCTGGGGAAATACTTGTTTGCCCGGCACTTAAAGCAAGGGGTTCTAATTCTGGTACCAAGGCGTTGCCATAGGAACACAGAGGAAAAAAAATCCTTCCTTTTTGGGGGAGGGTGGAGGGAGGAAATAAGAGACAGATAGATGCTGAGGCATCTAGCTGAGCAGAAAAAGTGTAATGGCTTGTGAGGAAGAAATTGAAAAAAAAAATCAATCGAAATCAGATTCTTTTGAAAATGTTCAGTGCAGAGCCGCCTTCTGCTAAAATCTGGTGTTGGGGATGTTGCATTCAGGAAAGCTGGAGCGGCTGCTTCGCTGGGGGAGGGCCAGGGCTGGGTGTCATCCTGATGGGTTTGGTACCTGCTTGGTCTAACTCGCTTGCAAAGACCTCAGGCAGCCAAATCCCACCACTCTTTCCTTCAGTAAGGGAAGCTTTCCCTTCACCCCACATGTTTATTAACTAGAAGCTAAATTTATCAACCTGAAAATAAAATGCTAAGCAAGTTCTTCTCTCAGGCTGCAAGTTCTGGTAACCATTTCCTCCCTCTTATTGGTTTCGTGGCTTCCCTTTCCCACTCCTCCTTCAAACACCCATAAAAACTGTTGGTAGGGGACTGTCAGATTGATTTGAGCCCAGTGGTGTAGAAAGTAAAATTTATCCATTTTGATTTTTCTCTTGCCTTGGCCAAGTGGTGGAAAATTGCTTTTTTCTCATAGCAAAGACTCAGAACTACATTGTGTTGTATTTAAAATAATAAAGTTGTACGAGTTCACGCTTATTAGAGGGACCACAGAGCTGTTAGCTATTTTCTTGCTGTAACTTTTATTTGTACATTTTACTTCAAAGGTGTAGACTTGTGGGCTTGAAGGATTCTTCCACTCGGAAGCACTTGAATTGATTCATAGGCTCGTTTGATGATGTAAAGTTTTGTGTACGTATTCTGTGGATAAGGAATTCCCACATCCTCCGATAGGAATCTTTTGTGGTCTTTCCGCACGTGGCTTGCGTGAGGCCTCTTTTTAGGTACTCTTCCTACCACTGCACCTGAAAAACGGCATGAGCAGGAGGGTTCTCCAAATGTGAGCTGAAGCAGTTTCCCAATTTTCTCAGCTGTTTTCGCAGGAAATTTAGATCCTGGATTTTAACCAATGGCAACAGCTATTACATCATGAGGTCCTGGTCAAGCCCCACGGCTAACCTACCCCGTGCATACACCTCGCTGGCTGTGGACACTTACGCCATCTCATTTCACCGTGCTGTTCCCCATCGCTTCCTCTCCTGTGTTATCCCATTTCTTTGAGGGGGTGAATACCTTCTGCTTACCAGGAGGAGGGCTGAGTTTCACCGGTGCCTGGAGAACACAACCGCAGGGCATAGGGTAAACTCAGAGTATTTCACATGTTTGGGCCAGTGGGCGTAGCGTGAGATGTGTGCCTGCAAGGGAGCCTGGGGAAGCGCCGGGGAAGCTTGAGGAGCAGGTGTACGGAGAACACGGGACAGAATTACATTAGATGCTATGATGAAGGGCACAAATGCAAAATACAAGCAGATTAGAGACTTCTCTGTGGACTAGCCTGAAAGAAAAAAAAAAAAAAAGGGGACAACTACTATATAAACTGAATGAATTCTCAGTTAGTGATATTGCAAAAGGCGCCTGATTGTATTATTGGTACAGATACAAAGCAATTTCTTCCAGGGCAAAGAGGTTATTTTTGCTATTTTTCACTATATTCAAGAAACCATATAGAATTCAGTACATATATTTTTGGTCTCCGTTTTCTGAGAAGAAGTTTCAGGTTGCATGGAGCTTAGACTAAAAGGAGGTCAGCTAAAAGGATATGTTTCGAGAGTATGACCCAGGAAGGACTTCATCCCCACTGTTCTCTAAGGTTTAATGAGGGGAAAAAGATTGACAATTAAAACACAAAAAGAGAGGAAACCAATGTGTTTCTAATTGACCCCTATATTGGCAACTTCAACATAGAGACAATGGGAAGAACTAATAGAGCACGTTCAGGGTATAGGTGAGCTACATTTTCAAGGTAAGTGTTCGGTTTGCATGAAGATATATAGTACCTGGCATGGGGATAATGAAAACACCTTTCCTTAGGTGCATCAGCTGCACACTTTTAGAAAATAAAACGTGCACTCTGATCCCCTTAAACTTAGAAAATGCTATAAAAGCTTAGAAACGGAGAGAAGCAGCACATTTGAAAAAGTAATTCATAGTCATTTTTTAAGAGAAGTTTCATAAATTGGCCAGAAGTGGAGCTTACATCTATCTTTGTTCTGAGGAAGCTGAACCTTATTTATTTTTCCCTGGTGTTTTCACCTTTGTACAAACTACCATACCGCCCAAAAATTATTAGGAGGTACAGAGATATTCTCTTGGGGCTCTGTCAGCTATCTTAGGAAAAAAGAATGTAAGCATATGAATTTATGATCCATTCTTTTCTGAGAAATCAAAATACAGCTGTATTTTTATCTATGCATACTAAAGATGAGTAGGTGTATGATGCAGATTTATGGATTATTTTTTTTTTTCTGCCCAGCTGCAAGCGCGAGAAGAGGAACAGTGTTATGGGCAGACTTTGCATGAAAATCTCAGTTCCACAAATCAGTATGCCTGTCTGTATTACAGCTGTCCTCCACTTTTTAGGAAGCTGTGACCTGGTTTGAGAAACTAGATATGGAAATGAACTGAACACCAACATGTGGAAGCTCAAAAGTCCAAACTTTCATTGCCCTTGATTTTACTCCACAAGATGTTTGTGGTCTTGAAAGGGTTGTAGGATATGCACTTATAAATAACATACTTATTTTGTAATGTTGAGGATCAAAGCTATCATTCTGACCTAAATTAGCTGAAGTTATGGGAGTCTGATTTTGACTGCTGTAGAAACACAGACACCAACCGTGATTTTAAATCCTCTGTCCAGATTCATAATCTCCATTCTAATGGGATAATTGAGTAGCAGCAGACTGATCGGAAGCTCATATTTAATGCCCGGTCGATTAAGTTCACTATCCATCTCTTTAGCATAAGAATGCAAACATAAACCCCTGTGCCCCGCTGTGGGAGGTGGTGTGAGCTCTGTCTGCTGGAGCACGGAGTCTTGGGAAGCTCCCCACCCCCCACCCCATGGGAAATGAAGGCAAATGGGGTGTACACAGCCTGTGAGCATGGTGGGGGGTGTCTTTGAGTGTCACTGTTCACGTGTGAGCGCCCCCCCAGGTAATATGAGCACCCCCAAGCTGCTGGGAGGTTTTACAGTGCCATTCTGTGTGTCCCCTCCTGGCTGCGGTGAGCAGCGGTGTCACCCAGACTCATGTACTGTGTGTATTTGAGGCCCCAGAGATGCGTTTTCAAGTCTGTGTTAAAGTTGTTTTGAAATCAGCTGTTCTTGTTTTATGTCTTCTAAACACACTGTATCTGTAAATAATTAACTCACTGTAAAAAGACAGTTGTTATGGGAGAGCTAGAAGGCACATTTCTCCCTCAGGCTAAGTCTGACAATGGAGTCTGCTGGAGTCGCATCAGGCCATCACGCAATTTATTTTTAATTTACTGAATATGTTGCCTCAGGGTCATGCTAGTGCTAGGAAATCTCAGGTGATTTATGTCATGCCTGTGCAATTTCCACATGCAAACTTGCTGCAGATATTGCGATTTTATGATCGTCATAAGAAAAAGAGCCCCCCTTGTAAGGCAGCACGTCTCGGGCCTCCTGTGCCAAGTGATGAATTACAGGGATGCAGACAAATTGAGGATCCTCTTCAAACAGTTTGTAGAGCTTTTCCCTTCAAAGCCGTCTCCTGAAATACCAGACACTAGAACTTGCCTCATTGATGGCGGTGCTGGCAATTTCCCCGAACCGTAGGGGCTGCAGCCGGCGCGCACGGGCATTCTCTCTAAACAGGGCCGCGAGTGACAAGACTGATGAGGCTGAATGTGTGGAGTCTGCCTGAGGGAACTGGGAATGCCCCACCGCCCACAGCAAAACTTGAGATTCAATGGCTGGTGTCCTGCTTATGGGGTTCTCATGATCCCAGAGCGAGCGTTGCTGACAGGTGCTGCCCTGGGAAGACCTCCCCTCATTTATTTCAGCCTTAGGCTTTACAAAAAGCAAAAGCAAAACAAAAGAAAAAAAAAATCACCCCTGTGAAAACAAAGGGAAACAGCCCTAAAAATACCTTGTGGGTGTTTAAGGAGAAGAAAGTATCTTGGGAATTGCAAATCTACAAAAGGCAATTAGCAAAGGTTAGGGAGGCGAGCAGAGCAGGTCCTGACAAAGACTCTGTTGGATCAGGAAAGGCTCCGTGACCAAGTAAGAAGACTGTTAATCAAGGGCAGTACTGCAGTGAGAAGGGTTTGGATGAGTTGGGAGCATCAGAGAACTTGTTTCTATGTTTGCATCAGAAATGAGTTTGTGTGAAGAGATGGGGATAGATGTGAAGCCAAGCTACCCCAACTGCAGGTCCGGTCATTGAGTTTATCAGGAGCATTCTATTTATCAGAAACGTTCTTCCCCTTCCTTCTTTTGCTGGTTCATCCTTTTTGTGTGTTTTGACCAAAAGAAAAAGGTACTCAGTGACAGCAGGCAGCCAACTACCCTTTCTCATTTTTAATTCTTTTGCTGGATTGTGAAAGACATTAACCGGACTGTAAGTACTGATAATCCGTTCCTGGACCATCCTGAGGGCTTAACAGACCAACAGGCGGTCTGCTAGGAGGCTCCAAACGCACACAAGGACTTCCTGATGGCTTTCCTCAGAGAGGAGAATGTGATGAGGGAAGTGGCTTGGGCATGATTCTAACTGCATTAGAAAGTATCTTCCAGTAGCTTCTTGTGACTTGTATGTTAAGGGTTTTCTCTCCCTCATCTGTAGCAAAACTCACCCAGCTTGGCAGTTATGACAGGAAGGACATATAGCAGACTTTGGGCAGTAAGTGTTTCATGTTAGCATCTGCATTTTCTCAACACCGCTCTTGACACTCGATCTGTAAAAGAAATACTGGCTTTACAAGGATCTAGACCTGAGAATTATTTTTTTTTTCAGTTTCAACAAGCCCACACACCAAATTCAAGAGCCACAACATTTGTATTTCAAAGTTTTTGTATGTAAGGAGGGCAGGAAAGTAGCCAGGAAATAATTTTTGCATTGACAAAATCCAGCAGACAGGTACATTATTCCTATTATGTTCTTCTGGCAGACTTTCATGCTGATAGTTCTCGGTGTACAGACAGTAGCAGGGTCACTGCATGGCCATGTTTCTGTGGCGTACTGGTCCCTGTGATGTATTGGTTTCAAACCTGCTTTATTAAATTTCTTCTCCTGAGTCAGATCCTCAGATGGTGAAAATAATTGTATCCTTGGCAGAGCGTCTGCCCTTTGTTATAATTTTTTAAAGTCAGAAAAGAAAATCAAAGCATGTTGGATGCAGCATCATATTCCTTGATATAAATTACTGACTTGCACTCTCTTCTTCTTTCACTGCCCCTTTGGCCAACTGATAGGTTGTTTGACAATTTCCAATCATACTTAACTACATAAAAGTCAAGTATGATCCAGTCTGGGCACAGAACCATGTACATAAGAAAAAAATTGTTGCTGCCTCAGAAAGATACCGATCTAAGATCCACTGAGTAAGCGATGAAAGGTGATATTGCTATATCTAGGTAATAACAGCGTAGAAATAAACTACTTCTACAAGCTACCACTCTATTAGTCTACTTGGCTGGGAGTTTATCATACTATTGTCACAGAAATTCACAGTGAATAAAACACAGCTGTGGAAGAAGACTAGCTAAGCTATTGCTAAGGGGTTTAGGACGATGGAAATGTTGCATCATGGAAATAGACTTACGCCATCTGTATCAGTATTGATGATTTTCTTCTTTACCTAGCCAAAATAATTGCATTTGTTTGTGCCAAGGTAGTAGTAGTTTGCGCTCCATGCTCCGGTTTGAAAGCGTTCTGTGATGATAGAGAAGTACCAGCACATGTATGCGGTAGGTGAAGGTGCAGACCTGACCCACTGAAGGCTCTCAAGGATGCCAGTGGCAGCAAGACGTTAAGTGATGGCCCATGAGCAACAGGCCAGGAAGCCTGGAGTAGAGCCTTGGTGGCTTCACTCCCCATCCCTGGTGCCTCCTGTCAGCAGAGGTTGCTTCTTACTGAGGGCCTGGATCCTAAATGCCTCGGTTGAAGTGTGTGTTGTCACAGGTGAATTTTCAAATAGGTCAGGCACTGTGGCCTGGGCTGTTTAGCTGTGCTTCCGCGTGATCAAAAAGATGAGTAGGAGGGGATGCAACTGACTTGCTGGGTGACCTTCACTGAGTGACTTAGTGTCATTGCATCTCTATTTCCCGGAATGTGAAATGCAGATTGCTACACGTATCTCTGAAATGGCTGTTTAAGTTTCTGGATATGATCCATTATTTAAATGTAGATGATAACTCTTAAGTATTGCTGACTTTGAGAGGGTCTGTCAGATTTACACTACACACTAGTCCGGGGAAAGGGAGCCAAAACATGCTTGGTGAAATGGTACCCCTGTTCTGATGTGAAGTAAGAAACTCCATTTGAAATTGACAGAACATTTAAATTCCCTACTCTTAGAACTGATTGAATACTTATTTTTAACTGTGTGCTTTATACAACAAAATTGGGTTTTGCAGTTTTGTGTCTAATGAATTACAATGAGTTCGTTCACGCTACTGAGAGTGGAAAATACATAATATAAGATGCATCTCAGCTGCTTCTTCAGCATAGCGTGAGATTCAAAATGACTGGACCAAGGCTGATTAAGTCTTTCTCGCCCCTCACCCGCTGCCCCCAAGTATGTTTTGGTTAAATTGACAGAGTCGTCCTTATGCTTTTAGTCACGTGAAGCATGCAGTAAAAGTGGATAGTGCTGTTGGAATGGGAAAAAAAGCTTGGTCAAAGCTACAGTACAAGCACAGCCTCCAAACCCTAGCATCTCTTGGCTTGTTTCACTTCGCAAAATCCATTTACTACTTCAGAAGCAGATGGTGGATTCTGGAAGCCAGCAGCAAAACAGGCAGGATTATGGAGGAGAAATGTATAAAATGAAGCTCAAGACTATAGAAGCCCAGTTGTCTTGCATAGGTTAATGGCTTTAAAAATCTTTGAAAATTGATGGCTTGTTAAGTGCCTGGCTTAGTGGAGGAGGATATATTCAGTTATACTGCTGCACTTGTATTATGTTAGGGTATTGCTTGTGGTATATTTTTGAAGACAAAATACTGCATGTAGCTCCCCTCCTTTTCTTCTTGACAACTCTTGTCTAATTTTGCATAAAGTCCCATTTATGCTTACAGGAGTTCTGCCTCTGGATCTGCACCCGGTTCTGCTGGGTGCTGTGCTCTGTCTGCAGGAACTGGTGACCTAGAGGGCTATGGTACAAGGAGCTTCGCTTCTGCAGCCTCGCATAGCTGTTGGCATTTGCACAGAGAAGATACAAAATGCCACCAGGTCGCAATTAATTAGCACATTCAGATCTTTTAGTGAGACTTTTCCTCAGCGTCATGTAAGTAATAAGGGAACATGCAGGGGCAGTGGCGGAGCAATGTTTCGTGTTTGAAGTGTAGGGTGAGGTTTTAGTTTTGCAGCACGGTTCCAGCACGGGAAACAAGAAATGTGAGGATGCGGTCATACCGCGTCACCCTGCTATTCAGTCACTCAGTGCCATTGCAGCCTTACTGCTGCAGGCTGTGGCTTTTGTCAGCTGTTAAGCTGAATTTAACTTCATCTGTTTTGGATGGCAGGTCACCCAGGGAAACTCACGGCAAAGACAGTAATGAGCCCCTCGGTAGGAAATGTTCTCTTTCAGGACTGACCCAGGGTGGTGGTGACGCCAGTGACAAAATGCTGTTTAACACCAGCCATGGGATCTGGCGCAGTGGATGAGCTAGATGCAACGTGCGATGCTCTGACTGCAGAGGCTGGCCCCGCCGTGGCTCAGGGAGAGCAGCCGGGACCCTCAGCCGCCGGTATTCCCAGGAGCCTGCGAGGAGCCCCATCCCCACCCGCGCTGTGCGTCTGCCTTCCGCCCCCCCAGGGTCCGCCACGGTGGAGGCAGGGCTGCCTGCTGCAGGGACAACCTTCACCCAGCTTCAGTGTCCGCTCTCCTCCCACACCCTGCGGAGGAGTTTAGGTGCTGCTCTGCCCGGAGCCCGGGCACTTCCCTGTTACACCTTCCCCTCGGCAGAGCCGGGGGTGATGGAAGGAGCTCCACGTGTGGGTTGGCCCGTGAGGTTCATCCCCCTTTCCACCAGCTAAAAGCTTCACGCCGGCGGCATGGCGCTGACCGCCCTTTGAGAGACTGCTCTGCGCCTTTGAAGCATCGAGGCCCGAGGCTCAAGCGGGAATGGAGGAGAGGTAAAGGAGTGTGGACGGAAGCAGCATTTTCTGCTTTTCAAATAATTAGGGCAGACAGGCCCTTTATGAACTGTTTGCCATTAAAATACTTTCTGCGCAGCTGCGTGCTACTCTGATTTTCAGGGTAAATATCAATCAGAAAACATTTTCAGGAGCTGACCCTGTGTAAATGACCAGTGTGTGATGGAGAGGTCCCTTAGGTAGTATTAGTTTGCATGCTCCTGCTCCTCTAGTATGTACTCAGATTCTTTCAGGGTAAAGTAATTTCTTGCACTGGTGTTACCAGGTGTCCTATTTTTCTTAACACAGCTTTGTCCCAGACCCTTTTTTCAGAGCCGCAGCACAGTTGTCAGGTTTCATTTCATCAGGGTTGGACTCCTTTATACAACAGAACTATCTATGGGTTACTTAATTATACAAAATTCTCACACTGTCCTAATAAATTTGGCCCTAACTTAGCATGTGTATGGTTAAAAAGGATCTGAACGTAAGCTGAAAAAACACTAAACTCGGCCGTTCCTTCCTCATGTACTGTGGGCGTATTGGTTATTGCTGCAGGCTGTGATTGCCCTCGTGCTCTGGTAAAAGTGTCCATCAAATGTAAGACCTACAAGCTCAGTTTTTAAGAATTAATACTACACTTTGTCTTGTGCAGTCTGTAGTGCCATTTTACTTAACAGCAGATTTTTCCGTGGGCTATGGGGGATTGTCCAACAGCCTGTGTGTTTCTGCCCTATTCGTAGCCTGGTTCGGAGGTCTGATAGGAATGGCTGTTGAAGCAATGGCAGTGAAAAGGCCAAGCCAGGCATTGGAAATGGCATGTGTTGCAGGCATGGGCTTACCTGGGCATGGACTTCTTTAAAACATATTTGAAGGGCACAAAATACATTTGAGAAGAGGAAAAACAATGTCATCTGTATCATCCACATTCCACACAGGCACACTAAATCAGAATGACAAGACTATGCACCCAGTTTCTAAGGTGGCCTCAAAGTTTGCTTGCTGGCTGGGGGTCAGCTGCTGGGTGATAGGGTTGGTCAGCTTTGATGGCAGATAGAATCCGTGTGCCTACCAAAGGGGGTGAGAGGGGAAAGCGCAACTATTTACTTTCCCAAGCAGTGAGGACCCAGAATTTTCATTTCCAGCTCTGTCACTGACTCAGCATACATTCCTAATGCAGTCATAAGGTTAATGCTTCAAAGAATGTCCAGTTGTTTTGAAGGTCTCGACATCTGAGAAATCTTGCTCTTTTTTTCATGGAAGTTCTGGGAACTTTTAAAACTGCTATTGGAGCAAAGGTACCGAAGCACCCGCTACTTCACATATGGAGAGATCTGCAGTTGGAATCCCCCTAATCCTCGGGGTTTCCAGAATTAATAGACAATGTTAAGAATGTTGACTTTATCTTCTCTGCAGCTGGTTTTCATCCAGTACAATGGAGACAGTCCTGCCTTCCAGTTTGCACAGGTATTGCGATGTATGATTAGCGTACGGGAATGCTTTGTGATCCTTGAACGTTGGGGTTTTCCAGAGGGAATTCAAGGTGGTGTTTCCACTATCAAAAGCTTTGATGAGTTGGTTCATCAGAGTCTGCCCTAGCCTCCATCGCCAAGGATAATCCTGCAACTGCTTTTTTCGGTGAAGGTGCGTTCGTGGTGCTCAGTCTGGGTCAGCTCCCCTGGCTGACCCGCGTTGTCGTGTGGAGTGCACTGGAAGCGAGGGGTTTGGAGTTGACTCTGGGAGGAGTGTTTCCTCGCTCTGCCTCGAGACTGAGCGTCGCTTGAAGCCCCTCTAATGCTGAGCCAGCACCGTGGGCTCCTGTTCCCTGCACACTTCGTGGACGCTGCTTGCTGTTAGTGGGTCATAATCTGTTCTGACTGTGGCACCACAGGTGTTGGTATCCCAACTCCAGAGTGGGAGAGGAGGAGAGTAATTATCTTGGTGTTGTTTTTCAGTCTGTTTCAGTGGATTTTCTCCAGTTTTCAGTAATATCTGTTTAGATTCCTAAAAAAATTAATAAAAATATTAACAGTTCTCTTCCTTTATTTGTAGCTTTAAGCATGGTCTGGAGTACCTGGTAGCTGCCAGTTTCTGAAATTACTGGCATAAGCCAGAGGACATAAGAGTCAAGAGAAAGGTGTCCAGTCAGACTCCGTTTTTGCACTGGTGCAACATCACTGGGTTTGATTATCCTCTTATGTTATAGCAGCATTTGTGAGATCAACATCAGGCCTACCTTTCAATCTCAAATTTATTTTCCTCAGGATAACTCCTGCGAGTAGAATCCGACTTGTGCAAGAGAGGGGTGTGAGTCCCAACACAGCTGCGGCAGGGCCAGAAAGAGCAGTGTTACATTTAGCAAATGCCTCCGTGTGCTAAGGTGTTAGTATTCATGGCGGTTGTAACTATTTTCGGCTTTTTTGTTTATTTTTTTTTTTAAGCTGTAGTGGAAAAAAAGTGGTGTCTTGAGTCATTCTACTGTTTATCACCATCAGATCAAAGGGCACCGAATTAGGTTTGTGTTTTCACAGAGGAGATTGATGCTGACACACAGCTGTCCTTTCCTCCTCCTGAGCACATCAAGGGTGAACGCTTTGCAGATTGCAAGCTTGGCCCTGGTTAGGAGACTGAAATAAAACTTCTATTGTCTTGAGTGTTTTGGTGTTTGCTCTAAAGAAATCATCAACCTTGGTTGTTTGGTTTTTCTTCTGCAGGAAAGGGGGGGTGTGTGGGGTAGTCACCCATGCATCTGTTTGCAATCCTAGCTTTAAAAGTATAAAAATAAACAAGCCCCACAGTGCACCCAAAACTGTGTGTGCTGGCACTCTTGAACAAGCGACAATGTACACTTCAGGATCAGTTTACCTTAACAAATTGTACACACTGTAAAAAAATAATTCTGTGGCATTGTTTACCACTTTAAAATTAAAACAAAAGTATTTTTAGGCATCAGCACAAGCACAAATACTCATTTCTAACAGGGCCAGAACACTAGTATTTAAATCCCTCTTTGTAATCCACTTTTTCTTTCATCTCTTGTTTTGATCCTTCAGAGGACTGAGTTGGATGAGAGAAACCACTGAAGTACTTCTGTGCTGATACAAAAGGTTAAAGAAGGTTATCTCCGAGACAGGGTGTGTGCTCAGGTTTTTTTGCATGCAAGGCAAAATTGGCATTAAAGCTTGACAAAGTGTTTGCAGGGCAGCCCGATGAGCAGCGGGCTGCATGGAGCATCAGTTAAGGTTTCTACCTGGAAGTATTGCTAGCTCAGGGGGAGTGGCAGAGGCAGCTTTAGGATGGAGCAAATGCTGGGGTACCTGTGACCCTAAAACTACTGCTAGCCTACAACGTTGCTATTATGATTTATGTGATGATAGAGCAACAGCAGAGACTTGTAATGGGGGGTGAGGGGGTGGGGTGTGTGTCTGTGGCCCCCTTTGAATTTCCAGGGATTTAATTCCGTTTCTTCTGGTGTGTAGAGGTATTTACATAGCCATAAAGACAGGCAATATTAAGAGCTGAGGAGGCAGCTGTGGCACATGAATAGACACTTGTTTGCATGTATTTATATACATGCATATACATAAAATAAACACAAAAATGTACTCATAAATAGAGAGATGTAGATATTCAGTATTGAGATTCCCGCAGTGTCCATTTATAGGTATGAAAAAGCTCCTTTCCTCTGGATCTGCTCATCTCCCTTTTCTTTTTTTTTTCCTCTTTCTTTTTTTTTTTTTTTTTTTTCTTCTTCTTTATTTTAGTCCCTTTGAAGCCTCCTAGTGCAGGAGAATCCAAAGCAATAAGAGGCAGCATTGCCTGACTGGAAAGGTCATGGCATTGTTATCTCTGGTTAATTTGGTTTGGGTGGAAAAACTGCTGGCAGAGTATTATTGTTCTCGGAGTTTGATTTGATGTCTGTGGGCAGGGGTGGGAATCCCTGTCCAAACTATGTAGGCTGCGGTCATGTAATTCTTCTATGTTATGGTGCTTAGAGACACAGGGGTCTCTTGTAAAGAACATAGATTCCCCCGTTGTCTCCAAAGACAGAAGCTGGTGTAGTTGGAGAAGGCAGTAAGGCCCAGGTGAAGACAGGGAGATCTCTACACTCTGGAGCGGAGGAGGGAAGGCTCTCGTGGTGGTACGCACCAGAGGAAGTCCCCTGGGGGCAGTCAGTAGGCTTTCCTCCCAAACTCCTGAGCCTGGTCATTTTTTGGACTTCTCTCACCGAGTCTCACTGGATTAGTTGCTCTTTGCTAAAATTCCTGGAATATGCATCAGTCTGTTCTTTCCTAATTTCCTAAAGCAGGCTGCTGCATTTTCATGTTTATTTAAATCTTTGTCTCTCCATCTCAGGATAGTTTCTTCCCTCTGTAGCTGTTGAGCTACGCAGAAGGTTGGATGATTACTCAGAACTTCCTGGAAAGCCTCTTGTTTGCTTTAGACAAAAGTACTCAGGAAGTTCCTCAGCTCTTCCAGCAGAGCTGTGCTGGCAGCAGCCCTCCCATCCTCCAGTGGCACTCACCGCGTCTTTTTGGAAAAGGAGCTAAAATCATTTTTAGTCCAGTACTAAAACCCAGGGTATGTCAACAATGTTCCATCTATTTCAAATGCTGAGACGATGTTCAGGTCTTGCAGGTCAGTTAACAGAGAAGTGCCTCCTTGCTCCCCGCGGTGGCGATGTGAAGGTTGGGGTTTTTGGTGTTCCCCAGCAAGCCGGCCATCTTCAGACTGGCGTGTTCCAGCTCCAGGTGCAAATCCAGCTCAGCATCCCCTTCCACACACTGGCATTTGGCCTGGCTACACTGGCGAGGCTTCACCCCGCTTCATCCGCTTTCTGCAAGGTATGGACTCAAGCAGCTAAACATATGTATGTTAAAGAAGATGAAAGGACGGGGAAAAAAAAAACAAACAGAAGCTCAAATGGCTTGGCACGTGGATTCTTTTTAGCCTCGCAGCCCCTGGTGACTCATTTCAAAGCACTTGAATCTATACGATTATGCTGAATGTTTCCTGCGATGTTGGGCAATGGAGCAATCATTTTAACGTATTTACATCTCGATGCTATATGCTGCTCTCACAGCCCTCTCTGAGCAGAAACATGCCGGTGTGAGTAAGGGAGCGGTGAGAGACTGTTGGGTGTAAAGTTTTAATTCTCCAAACAGCCATCACACACTGGCATTGGCAGCTCCTCCCTGCTTCTGCACCTTCGAGTCCCCCACACCTCCACCACGAGATGCCTGTGGGAGGGAAGCCTACAAGCTGTTGAATTCAGCTGTTGCCGTAGAACTCGGTGTAAGCAAGGCCAGCCACTACCCAGTGTGAAAGTGCTGCTGGCGTGGCTGCACCAGTTCAGAGACTTCTGGTGCGTGAGAGCGCTTGTAAGACTGTCTTTAATCGATGTAAGTTCTGTTGGCATCTCAGCTTCAGCCACCGCCAGTCGTATGACACTTCAAAAATCATTTGCGAGGGCTCCACAGAAGGGGCTGGAGGTGCGTTGGTTTCCATGAGCTGGTCAGATACTGCTGCTGTAGGCTAAATCATGTTGGAACTGGCTCTTGAACTTGCAGCCTGTGTCTGTATTCCCTCTCCAGGAAAAAAGGCTGAAGGGGAGGAAGCAGTTGGTGCTGGAGCCCATGCTCCAGGTGGACCTGGAGGTGTGACCGACCCGGAGCCGTGACATTTCTAGCAGCCCTGAGCTGCACCAGGGGCATACGCATCTGAAGGAGCAGGCTGAACCTCAAAATGCACTCTAAATGCTTTCCCTGAAAAAAAACCCCAACAAAACAAAACCAAAAAACCCACAAAATCCCTAAACCAAAATAAAAGCCCAAACCCTCAAAACACCCTGAAATGCCCATGCCTTGTGCCACAGGAACTTTTCAGCCAGGTGGATCTCACTATTGAACAACGTTTGGCAGAACCTAATCCAAATGCTTTGGGGCTGAATTGCTTTCCAAATTCCCGAGGCTTTGTATGGCTGCTCTTTGGCAGTTGCTCACACACGTATATTCTTTAGACACACCTCTAATTTCATCTTTTCCTGCACAGAAAGGAGGGTGCTGACAGAAGGCAAAGTAAGAAAAAATAACTTTGTGTTCAGCTCCATGGACTCCGTTCACCTGGTGCGGGCAGGGTGAGGTTGGTTTCTGTGGGACTAGGCAGAACGTAAGTGCAATTGATCATTCCTGTTGTTTTATTGTGTCAGGAAACTGGGAAACTTGGTTTTGCAAGTGGTTGTTGCTAATTCTAGATCCCCATCTTTTCTCTTTGAAAGCAGATCTTGGAAATTTCTTCCAAAGTGTCATGAAATACCGAGTTATATTGAAACTGTGGTTTACTGCCTCTGACAAAGTATTAGTCAAGACTGAACTGACGAGAGCCAGTAGCACGAAGCATGCTCTGCTCTTTAGTGTTCAGAAGTCATCCAAACTGGTCGTAACTGGGGCTCAGGTAGGGTTTGCCTGGTTCACAGAGCGTGAAGGCAAACTCAAGGTCTACTTGGTATGTGTCTTCAACATCAAATCTGCAGCCTTTAGATTATAGGTGCCGTTTAAATAAAATAATCTTGAATATTGATTGCAGCAAATAAAATTTGTGCATGTCCTCTCTCTTTAGAAATATTGATGCCAAATTATAGTAATTTATAGCTATTGCAAAACTGGATCCAAGCCCTGCAAATATGTTCACAAAGCTTATGAAAACTGTAGCCAATTAACACTTTACTTGCTTGAGTGGGGGGTGACAGGGAAGACAGCTCATTTCAACCTTTCAGTGCAAAATTTATAAAATTCTTTTTGTTGGACAAGTTCTAAATCTTTCTAATGTAAGACATTATAACTTTTCATTTTTATGCATGGGAGAGCGTGAAATCTTTCTCTAGTTCAGGTTTTTAGCCTTAATGCTTCTGAAATTGAGAGATTATTATTATTATTTTGGATCCTTAATCAGAAAGTGGCCAGACATTAGCATTCAAAGCATGACAGTCATTCTGTACTAACAGGAAAAAGATGGCCAGACCAGGCAAGGAAATGCTGTAGTAAGAAACAAACTACAGCCTTGGGGACAATGCACGATGGTTGTGGATGCTCGTATTTTGCTGTGCTGCTTCTATTTCTTGCATTCATGGTGTTTAAGAGCTCAGGAGCCAGTCATGTCCAGGCACTCACGAGTTCTGGTCTCTCTTTGTTTTGATTGCCAATACTATCTCTGTTTTTAAGGAGGGTGTGCACGCGTGTGCAAAAGAGGAGGAGAGGAAGAAGTTGCTGAGCCTTGCAGGTAGTAGGACAGGAGAACGCCTGCCAACTCATTTTGCACAGGCCAGTTCACAGTCAGACACTGCAAGGTTACAACTTCATGTCTACTAGTACGGATTGGATTCAAACCAGCAGACCAGAGATGAAGTGATTTGCTTTCCTCTACTAGTTCCCTCAATTCTCTCAACTCTGGCGTTCTCTCTTTCCTAGACTTGATTATATTTGTCACGCAACCTGTTTGTGGCTAAATGAATATGTATGAAGTGTGCACCACTTGTTTAGCACCTGAGCAATTGGTTATGAAAATTGCCTGCTGGAAACATTTTTTTACCTAGGCAGCTCTTCTTATGCTGTTTGTTTGGGTTTTTTCCCCTGCACTAAGCTCCCCCCAGTTTCATTCTCAGTAAGTGATCCTGCTAATAGGTTTCCACTCAATTTGTAAGAAGCAATTTGTTTATTGTACCTGCAAATCGATAAGGATGGATTTTTTTGTTCAATAAATCTTGTGGTCATCCACTCTGTAGTTTAGTTGCCTAACAAACGCTAGACTGAGCCACTTCCTTACCTGGATGTATATTGATGCTTTTTGAAATTATTAGCATATTGCCTGCCTTAGGCACAGTTTCTTTCTGCACACAGTCTGTGAGTATTTCTGCAAATAACAGAAGGTCAGTGTTCCCGTGAGTAGGAACCACTCATCTTCAAGTTCCTGGAAAAATAGCGAGAGGGGAATAAAGGAGGCCAGAACAAATTACTGCTGGGAATGCATGAGTGTATCTGTGCATATTATTTTCCTGTTGTTCTGCTATTCTTAGATTTTTATAGTCTTATGCTTTTTAAGACAGAACAAACGTAATGAGACAGAAGGACAATGGGAAATGCCTGACAGCTTTGGTGATAGAAGCATGATCATCTTTGGCTGAGATTTCAAGTCATTTGTTGGGCTGTTTGAGCCACCATTTAATTTGTTTCTTCAGAAGACTAAGAAATGAAAGAGGAATTGCTGAATGCTTTACAGGCAACGAATAGGCTAAAGCTTCCCAGAAAGTCCTGGAGATCCAGCAGTTCAGTACTAGTAGTGACAGCCATGTGTTCTATCATCATTCCTAGGCGGTACGTCAATCTAGGGTGAAAGGAATTAATTGCCGTGGATTTCAAGGAATGGCAATCTAAGCCTTGCTTTTCCAGCAGATTCCGTTTCCTTAATAGCAATTCACCGCAGGAGACTCCAGTTTGTAGGTGTGAACTTGGGGCTCACGCAACTTGCTCTGTCAATAACCTTCAGCGCAAGCACAGAACACTTCACGTGCTGCTCCGTTCTGATTCTTTGGGTGGGGAGCTCTGCCGGCCATGCAGGTGGGTGGCTGCGACCCCATGGCTCCGCAAACTGGTACCATTAGCGGCGTCTGTGTCAGGTCTCTGGGCGCTGGGCTGAGTTATTTTATACTCACTATGAAAACCCTCTGTCAGAAAGAGATTATTTTCAGTTACCACCTATCAGGGCTGAACTTTTGATTAAAGAGGATAAGGTTTTGTATGCTGTAATCTCATATTTAAAACGAGAAATGTGGCACTTTAAGCAGGGGGAGTGCCAGGCTCACTGCATGGAAAAGTTGCAAAATAACTCAGTAGCAAGCTTTATTAGGAGGGGTGGGCGCACAAGACATGTGTATAAATCTGACATTTAAGCTCACTTTCCTTCCAGATTTGCATCCTTTGTGCTTTACTCTGTCAGGTAAGGCGCAAGGATAGATTTTGCAGAACCATGGGAGAGCTACGATGGATAGGCTCCACAGCCCTTTACTCTGTAAAGCAGTTTTGGAAATCTAGCAGTTGTTTAATACTCCCTAAAATAATGATTTACTGCTTCCTGTAGTTACTCAGCTGCGTCTTCATTTTTGTCCCGTGAATCTCCAGATCTCATGGAAATGTATCTGAGGGCAGTTCTTTCCTCTTGGACTATTCTGGCAGAGACATTATGTTGTCAAACAGCTGATCTCATTAGCAGGGGGAAAGAGCAGCTCTAAATTTACTGTGTGGGCTTTTTAACAGAGACTTGCCAGCCCACCCTTGTCCAACTAAGACGTTTGATTCATTCTGCCACGCAGTGGAATTGCCTCATCTTTACCATGTTTGACATTTAACAGTTCAGTTGAATTTGCCCAAAAAAGGGGAGGAAAAAAAAAAGGCAACTAAAATGTATTTTCCTGGTAAATTAAAACACAACTTTAGCTGGACCAAGCCATTGCCGAGATGCAGCAGCCGCTACTCCTTGTACTGCTGAGGAGAGCAAGCAGCAGAGAGCACGGGGATCATTCCGGTAGGGAAGGAGAGGTGGAGCAGCCTGCCGCCCTCGCTGGGCTCACTGATGGCAGCCAAATCTCGAGTGGGTCTGACGTGGTGTTCGCTTCAGTGCTGCTGCCGTGGGGGGTCACCAGGCGTGAGGAGAGCGGCGAGAACCGCGCTCGGACCCTGGCGCGAAGCCCGCAGCCGGCCGGAGGAGCTGGGCTGTGCTCTCCTGGGCTGCTGCTTTCCAGGCACAGCCTCAGCCGTGGTTTTATTTGTTCACATCGTGTCTCTGACCAACCTTGCTAAAGTTTAATGAGGGCTTTTTAAGGTTGGGTTGTTATCAGAGAAGTTTTCATGTTGGAGCTCCTCTTGCCAGAGGGATAAGGAATTCTTGAAGCCCTTTTCCATCGGTGTGGCTGTTGTTTGCATCACCAGTTGTTGCCTACCCTCTGGAAGAACATTTTTTATTATTTCCATGACCTGGACTTGGAGCTCGGTTCTACTTGGCATACTTACAATTATTACAAAGCACTTTTATGGTGTTCTTAAGGAGAAACGGAGGCTTTTTCATTCTACAGAAAGGCATTTTCTGTGTTTGACTCCACATCCAGTAACTGGAGTTATGTGAGCAAAACCCAAAACTATCAGTTTAATATTTACCTTTCCCATCAAAACCAGTCGTACCTGCTTTTGAGTAAAGCCCTAACTTTTGTTTTTCTGTTTTTCAACAGAAGATATTTTTTTGACAAATAGCCATAGCAAATCTAGATGCAGAACTTTGTGCGGGTTTTTGTTTGTTTAGCCAGAGGCAGAGGACAGAGGTAGAAGAAGCGGCAACATTATTTATTCACCACTTTAGGAAAGGTAATCTAAACTTCAAGAGTAACAGGATCAATGGGGACTCTCATGGCTGTAGATTCTGCCGGTGTTCCCCTCCTTACCTGTTCTGACAGCACAGGTGTTACTGTTTCTTGAGCGAATATGGTTATTAATGTAATTTAGTGATTTTTTTGTACATCCTAAGAATAAGGAACACCTTCCTTAGAGGAAGTATAGCCTGGCAGTAAGCCAACATGTGTTTAAAAAAATGAAGACTTCTGGAGGGTTGGGCAGTATCCCAAGAGGCCTCAGCAATTCCATGTAACGTATTATACCAACACTACCACCTACAGGAGTTCAGCAAAAGGGATACAGCACTTCAGAAAAAGCAAAATAGGACAGAAATCGAGGCTTTTCAAGTATGTGCCAACCTTCCTCAATATCGAGCAATTGGAAGTAAATCCTTAGCCTGTATCAGGAACTGCTGAGACACAATGCCTGCTTCATGAATCCAGACATTCCCATGGGGAGCCACACTTTGGGAAAGGCATCTGTTGTTGCAACATAACCTACTGTGCTGGAAATTTCCACTCTTGTTCTTTAGGTTTTAAGTGTAGGCAAGTGTTTTTGGATCAAAACCTCACAAATGTCCATAGATCAGAGGCTCATCTGCATAAGAACTTGGCTTAGGGTAATGTGCACATTAGTGTTTTTGGTTTATGTATAGGTGTACAACAGTACCAGTATTTTAGCCTGTGTGGTAGTTGTATTGTTTGCACAGATGTTGTATATATCTCATTGCTTTTTAGTAAGCTGCTTTTAAGCCTGCACAAACAGAAACATCTGAAAATAGATGAAGGGGATTTAAAAGAAAATACGTCATCACTTGTAGTATCTTTCAGTTGTTCTCAACTTTGAGGGATTCTGTTTCCAGTCACCTACTGTCATTGTTTACACTATTTCAAATTATTTACCTCAAGAAAGGAAATTGTGAAGCTGTAGATTTGCAAAGTATTTACACAGGATGAATGGCAAGTTACATTTCCTCACTTGATCGCTTTCTTTTTGGCCAAGCTGAGAGATGACTCATAAAGAGCAGACAGGTATGAATTTGCATCTTTAAAAGAAGGGACTGCTACATGTTCTTGTCCTGGGCAGCAATGCACTTAAAATTGTGCTCAAGCTCAGGGGATTTCGGTGAAGCTTAGCTAGAGGAAAGTGCTAGGCATAATATGTAAAAGCCAACGTTGCTTAGCACCCTGTGGAATCCACTTTTCAATAAAATGCACCAAAACGGCAATTAGATCATCCTCATAAAAATTATCAGCAATAAATAAATGTATTGAGAGTTGCTGTCGTGGCTTCTATTCTGTGTCACCTCACGTCCTCATCGGCACTTTGATTTCCTCTGCCACCTAGCAAAAGCTGAGGTTTCTGAGGGGATACCTATGAGACTTGATCCCAATGCTCTGTTTGCGTATTTATATCCCCAAACTTGCTAGGAGTTTCGTTCTTGTTTTTAGAAGAAAATTTCAGGCTTGATCCACTGGTGGTGCCATCTCTGCAAACCTGACCTGCAGGCATTTGGCCTGAGTACGAGAACATACGGGACAGGGCTGCTGGGTGGCATGGTGGCTGTGGGGGGGGAGGGCGACCGAGGAGCTTTGCTTGCTCGGTGGCTTCACTTCTCAGGTCACCAGGCAGTTCTGAGTGCAGGCACTGCTCAGAAAGAACATTCTGCGTTTAGTAAAGGGAAGTTAAAGGCGCTCAGGGAAGCAGGGCAGGAAGGCAATTGATTGGAGTATTTAATCCAGAACTTCACTGCTTTGTTTTCTGTAGCTTTTCTATCTAGGCTAGCTGTGCTGCTTTCGGATGTGTTTTCTAGATAAAATCATGAGAAATTTTTAACCTTTTTAGCAAGTGAATTGTGGAAGGAGGCATTAAAAATCTGCCTGTGGAGGAGCTGGGCAGCAAGACTCAGGGGCTGAGCTGAGACACGTAGGCAAATCTTACAACAAAATCTTAAAATAGAGAAGTAAAAACTGCCTTGCGCAGGATTGTTCAGCGATGCTTCCTGTCAGCTCTGAGAAGAGCACCGACACCAAACGACAGAATACAAGGTCACTGATGGTCATCGTCTCTGTGAGGGAGTCTGGAGCAGCGGCAGGTTAGCTGCAGGGCGTTGTACAAGCCCGCTTTCACGCCACGTGTAAAACCGTTGCTGTGAGATATCTGCAGAGTTCTTGGGAGGCTCTCCTGTGAGCTCTGAGCAGTAGCATTTGGGAAGCTTGTCTTAATTAGAATTTCAGACAGAAGCAGACCAAGAAAAAAAAAAAACAACAAAAAAAAACAACCCCAAAAAAACCCTAACACCAAACCCAACCAAAAACCAAAGGCGTGAAAAAGAAAACCACTGAAACAATAGTGTCTGCAAAGTCAGACATCCAAAATGTCATGGTTCTTGGTTCTTCCCCAGTGTCCCTTGGGTGTTTAGCTCTAGTATTTTCACTATTTTCTCTATATTAAACCTTGTAAACCACTTAAGACATTTCAAGTGAGCAGTGCTAGTGTTAATTTATCTGTTCTTGGACGTTGTGGAGGTAAAGCTTCGTGTTGACTTTATAATAGAACATGGATTGAAAAGTTCTGTTATGAAAAAGCTAAAAATCAGTGTGTTTACTCAAAATAATTAAAACTGAACAGTAGAATAATAACAACTATAACTTTGGCAAGTCATCATGAAAGTTATCACCGTTCTCTGAAAATTATCTCCTCCCTTGCTTTTCCCATGGTGGAGAACGTAGGGCTTTACAGGCAGGGGGACAACTAACTCCTCCTCTTGGGCCAAGTACGTGTTGTGAGTCTGAAATACCCACCCGCAGGCATCACACACTGAATGACGGTACTGAAATATTTTCTATACCTTATTTTTGAGAGTAGCTATCTTGAGCAAGTTTTCCTATTGGTATTTTACAGGTTTGCAGAGCACACAAGGATCCTTACATTTGTGTCTGTACTTACACGAGTAGTATGTCTCGCTTTGGGGAAGACAGCTGACACGTTCTGCTTCTGGTCAGATGTTTGCAGAATCAGGGCTGAGTAAGCTTTTTGATTTCTTTTTTTGTGTATTATCATGATTACAGTAGCTGAAAGCATGTGATACCAGCTTTATGCATGCCTCATCTTTTAATAAAAAAAGACCGAAATACAGTTGTTAGTCCTTCTATAACTACCTCCGTTCAGATTGTAAGAATGAGTTAATCAAATAAAATGGTTTCCTTGAGGTCTCTTCAACTCTTTAAAACTGAGCATCAAAGCACCACCATCCCTCAACACGCTGCGTGCACTTCAGTCTGTTTGCAAATGTAACTGCACTGTATTTATTTCATTGACCTCTAAATTTGCACTGAGCTTTGCAGGTGGGACCTTACAAAATACCATTTTCTTCCTATGCTGATGAAAAACTCCCCCGTTCGCCAGCCTTAATGCCCCAGCGTGATTTTGCAGGTGAATCTCAGCAACCAGCCAGGGACTTCACAAGGGCTCAGAATGGATCTGACAGACTGTGCCTGGGGGAAGGGCAGTGCCCCTCTCACAAGACCCATTACGCTGCAGTAATCCTAAACGTGACACTGTTGTCCCTTCCTGCCCCACTTTGTCTTCAGGCCTGCCTTTTTGCTGAGCAAAGCCAGAATATTGAGTTGGCTTCCTAACGATGGACAAAATCGGTAAGGGGGAGTCTGAGGGACAGTTGTATATTTTTTGTATATGTGCTAAGGAAGTGTTCCTGCAAAAGAGATGGTCACACAAGTGCAGGCAGTTTCTCAGAAACACAAGCTGCCCGTTTTTCATAGGAAGCAAGCCTGGCTCACAAATTGACTCTAAACTGACCTTAGAGGGTAGCCGAACCCTCCAGCAGCTTCCACAGCTTCATCTCCAAGGCCTGCTGGTTTTGTGTAAAGCTTTGCATAAAATCGATAAAGAGTGAAGTACCAGCTTTTCCCAGCAGGAACACCTTCCGTACCAACAGTTGGCATTCATGCAGTAATGCGACACACGACCTGGTGAGCACAGGGCGAGACCTTGTCATGCATCCTCTGCTCCACAGAAGCAGCCTGTGTGCATGCCCCGGTTCTCAGCCCTGTCCGAAAGTGAGAGGCAGCTGGGGCAGCGCAGCCGTGCCGGGGGAGAGGCTGGGGGACCCTGCACTTGCTACAACTAAACCCCTCAGCGTGGTGGGTTACTCAGCAGCTGCTGGTGCGTGGTACCTTGTGCACATGGCTGGGATCTAATAACTCTGTAGCCTGAATTTTGTGGGTGGCAATGCAAAAGGCGCAGGTGCTTGATAAAACTTAAAAGATGGTTCATGACAGCTCCGTTCGTTTTTTCCAAATGACTGAGTTTTGATCGCTTCATTTATGAATTGCAAATGGTGTTCACCAACGGTGTGAGTTTGGCAGGGATGTCGTTTCTGCCAGGTTTGCGTCGCTGTGAGGCTAATTACATCTACACGGTCAGGTTAATTCCCAGTTGGAATCGGAATCAGGTAACCTCTGTTGGGGTTAAATGGTGTATGTAGGAACTATGTGCTATTTTTAAATACGTATATATACCGACTGCGGCGCTGTCTGGGGTGGGTCGTGAGATCTTTAGTCCTGTTTATCTGTTGATGCTAAGAGAATGCAGAAAGAATTAAAAGGTAGTTTGGAATAGTACTGATTTGCTTGTTCCTCATTATTGCAGCTCATAAAGATGTTGATTTGCATACTGGATATGTTCCTGGTTTGTATTTTAAGGTTATTTCATTTCCTGTTAAGATTGTAATGCAAATGACCTTTATATATTGAGGAAGATCCTCTGAAAAAAAGGCTGGAAGGGATTCTGTTGGAAGGATAGGGGGCAGGTAACATTTTACAATGGCGATGCTTTCTCTGTTCTCATTTTTTATTATCAGTGAAAGTGAAAGCTTTTCTTAAATCCCGATGTATAGCACTCTGCTGTATCCACCCCAGCAAACTCCTCTTAACAGCAGCTGAATTCCTTTAATTGAGTCTTCCAGAAGGCCAGCTCCAGGCAGACGGCAGGGGGGAAATTGCATCAGTGGCCTCACTGAAGTTGACTCCACTGGAGCAGAGAGAGTAGGATTGGACTAAAAAGTAGAGTTATGAGTGTTTGGGGAAAAAACAATAATCCCCCAAACTAGGAACGAAAGTATTCAGGCAATCGTAGCTGTAATTATCACCCTGTTCTTAGCTATAATGATGTTGGGATTTATGTAACACTTTTCATACGTGAATTGCTCATCACATTGCTAATTATCTCAAACATAGACAGTTCCTTGCCTGACTGTGGATGCAAAAGAGCACAGGGATCTTTCCAGCAATCACACGCACAGGCTGCTATTGCAATTTTCCTTTTATCTTGTGTTCTTGAGAGACGATGCCTTTGTGACCACACCGTGCACCTGTATCTGTGTTCCTGCCTGATAACATCAGAGCACTTTCAGCCAAGTATGACAAAGCACTAGAGGTCCAAAAGGTACATATTTCCTAAATGTTTTAGGGAAATAGAAGATCAAATACAGGAAAGAGACTCAATTATTATTTCCACCGATGGAAAGGCTGCAACATTTCTCATTTTCTGTGGGACACCAGGGAGTTTACATGACACAGGCAGGGAAACAGCTGGAAACCCTTCTGTCGGTTTTCACCTCCTTAGACACAAGAGAATCCAACCACAAGCAAAGGGTGATCGGGAACCAGATTTCAGTGGAGGAAGAGTTAATTCTGGCTTCTTTTAAAAATACAGTGGTCCTGAGGCAGCTCCCCTCCTGTGAACAAGCAGAGATGAGAGGCAAGAAGACAGAATTCAGCCTCTCCTTTTTCAAACTCGCAGTAAATTACTGTTCCTTGTCATCCAAGATGGGTATCATGAAAGGAACTGAGACTCTGGGAAAATTAACTGAAAAGGCACTTTCCTGTTCAAAAACGCTATTTCACTGAAACACAGATTTTGTGTGAGGACATGCCATTTTTCAATGCACTTCCATGGAGAGCAATTGAAAACCAAATATCAATAAGCCTGTGCCTTGTTTGCCTAGATATTTGCCTTTTCTTTACAATGTATTTTGCACTGTGTTCTAAAATAAGAAATAATATAGGATAAATTTGATCAAACAGCACTTTTCAAAAGCCTGGAGTGGGTCAGTTTAAATTTCTTTAGAAAATCAGTTTTTCTTTCAGGGTCAGAAGAAAAATAAATTTCAGAAAGTTGAAATTACCTATAGACCACAATTTTGGTTTCTAATTGCTACCACTATCAACCATTATGGCCATAAAGGAGCTTCCTTTCTCAGTGCTCTGTCTAGAAGCATGTCTAATTCCTTCTAAATAATTTATACCTTATATTTAATGATTTTTACTGATGGGGGTCTAGCAAACTTTCTAGAATAAAGAGTGCTAACTTGATTATTTTTATCTGTGTGTGTGTGTGCATGTGTGTGTTTTCTCACACCACTGCACATATGTTGAAAAGGTTGTTTACACATCTAAAAAGTATATGCCAAGGGGGAAAAAAAAAGTGCACTGTGGGTGTTATTCCGAAATTCTAGGAATACAGCCATAGACCCAGGTATAGTAAAGCTTTTTGTGTTTGATTTTGTCCAGGAGCCACTTGTTCATCCACGCAGGCCTCCTGGTGATTTTGCCCAGTTTTGTCTTTCTTGGGACGCATCGCTCCTGAGCTTGGAGAAGGTGACCTTTGGCCATTAACCGGCTTGCTTTGGCCCCTCTCCCCTCCAGGGCTCTACCCCATGGCACTCTAGCGAGCAGACCCCTGCAGAGGCCAGAGCCAGCTTTCCTGAAGGCCAGGGTAGCGATCTTGCTGTCCACCCTTCTCCACTGCCCTAAGGATCGTGAACTCCACCATTTCATGGTCACCACAGCCAAGGCTGCCCTTGAGCTTCATGTTCCCCACCAGCCTTTCCTTGGTGAGATCAAGGTCCAGCATGGCACCTCCCCTCATTGGCTCCTCTGTCACATGGAGAAGGAAGTTATCATTGACACGTTCCAGGAGCCTTCTAGATTGCCTGTGCCCTGCTGTGCTGTCCCTCCGACTGGAGTGGTTGAAGTCCTGCATGAGGATCAGGGCTTGTGAACATGAGGCTCCTCCTATCTGTCTATAGAAGCCCTCATCCCCTTGGTCTTCCTAGTTGGGTGGCCTGTAGCAGACCCCCACTACAATGTCACCTGTCCCTGCCCTCCCTTGAATCCTGATTCATAAACTCTGGATTGGCTCCTCATCCATACCCAGACGGAGCTCCGTGCGCTCCAGCTTGTCATTGACATAGAGGGCAACACCTCATTCTTGTCCCCCCACCTGTCCTTCCTGAAGAGCCTGTAGCCTTCCATCCCAACACTCCAGCTGTTGGAGCCACCCCACCACATCTCCTCGATGCCAGTAAGACCATAGCTCTGCAGGCATGCACATGTCTCTGAACTCCTCTTGTTTGTTCCCCACACTATGCGCGTTTGCACAGGGGCATTTCAGTCGGCCCCTGATGAAGGTGACTTACTGGCTGGAGTTCCTTCGTGCTGCTCTTCATGCGCTTTCCTGCCGACCTTCCATCCCTCTCTGGGCTCTGGGCATCTCTTGCTGGCACTGGCACCGGCACCAAACTGGTAGGAGTGGGATGGGTTGAGGGTCCCTTTCCCCAGCAACTTCACTTTAAAGCCCTCTTCACCAGATTGGCAAACCTATGACCAAAGATACTCTTCTTTTTTGTTTTAAAAAATTCCAAACATCTGGTGCATTGTGAAGGTTTTGATGGCAGAAGCAACAGTCAGTGAGTCCATGCTAAAAGCGATTTTAAAACTGCAAATTCTGAAAGAGGCTGAAGTTTTCTTTGGTTTGGACTTGTATACATGTCACAAAGGGGTGGTGGCGGCACTGCAAGATAATGGAGAAAATGGTAACCTTCTGAAAATGAAGCATTTTCCAATATAGTGATTTTTCTGTCCTGAAGCATTAGAAGCCCGGTCAAATGATACCACCTTGCTCAATTTCTGTAGCGTCTCTTGGAAGCTGAAATAACAAAGATATTCTGAACTTCTCTGCTAGAAAAGGAAAGCACTTTTTCACTGGAAAACAGTTGAACTCACTTCAATATATTTAGCGTTGAAGGAAGAAAATGTCACGTTAAGGGGGAATGGTGTTAAATTTGGCTGAAGTTAATATGAGAAAATATATTAAAAGCAAGTGGAGGCTTATACTGTTCTGAGCCCGTGGCTGAGGATTTTTTGCATTTGGGATATGGTGTCAGGGGGGCTAGAGAAAAGTAATAACCTGTAGATCTGTAAAATTTCCCAGGGATTTCGTTCTCCCAGGCACCACATCGGTGCCGGAGGCTCTGGTTTTCTCCTCAGTGTTTCACTAAGCTCTTCCTGCCCACACCTCTGGGTTGCCCAGTCTGGAGGGGACAAAGCAAGCTAAAACAAAACAAGAAGATGCTGAGACCAGTAATCCTGCATTAATGACTAAGCCCAGTGATCAAGAAATTACAAAGTCAGCTGCAGGCGAGCTCGTGCAGCGAAGCTGCCCCAGCCAGGTATCTGGCAGCGCAGCGGGAGCAGAGCAGCACTTGCTGGCCCGGGGGAGGTGGTTTGTGGCGGGGGTCTGAAAGGGGCTGGTTCACTTTTTCCCCTTGTGAGCTGTTGGAGTGCTGCGGGGGACGCTGCCGGCCTGGCCTGAGCTGAGTGACGGCAGCTGGGAAGGGTGGGAGCTGGTTTGGTGAGAACCCCCGCTCACCTTGGCCGGCGCCTCGCCTGGCGTTAGCCAGCAGGGCCGGGTGGCTGGTGGCAGCTGGGGCACTGGGAGGCTGGGGGTGCTTCGTGCTGCCTGTGGGGGTGGCCCTGAGGGGCACCCAGCGCTGCGGCCTTGATCCAGCCTAGCATCAGCACGCATCTGAAGTTAAATTTACAACCCTACGCACTGCTGGAGGAGGCAGTGAAGGGTTTTGTATTCCGCTTAAAACTGTAGTATCTGCACCTCTAAACACAGAGGCAAAGCAGGATTTTGCCCCTTAGACCTCTGAGGGAAGCTGGACTTCTCGCTGTCTTTCTCTGCCAGAAACCTACAGTAATAAAATGTATCGCACCTACATATTTTAGTCTTGACCTTTGCTGCTCCCGCCTAGCTTTTCTCACCTCCCCGGGTATTTTTCATCAAGGAAGCAACAATAATCTGTTGCAACTTCTTACCCTACGCAGAAGTGTGAAAGAAGCCCGAGTTTCACATGTGAAAGCACATCGCACCTGGGGTAGGGCAGGTGGGAGCGGTGGGGGTGGAGAGGGCTGGGGTGAAGCGTCCTGCGTCGCGGCAGAGGTGAGCGGCTTGTGAACCGTTATCCAAGATCCATCACCTGGCTCACAGCGTTAGACGGGCATGCTCTGTGCAAATCGCTGGCCATAAATAATTATTAGTAGAAATCCACTGGAGCTATGGAGTTCAGACGTCAATATTAATGAAGTGAAACGAGCAGCAGCTTTCTGTGTGAATTAAGTGTTGACCACGGGAGCTGATGTTAATCGGTTGTGAACACCAGTGAGGTCAGATGCATGCAAATGAAAAAGATCTTTCTCAAACTGTTGCTTGTGGCTTTGCCAGCTCTCTCATGTCTTTCTAATCTTTGCCTTTTGTCACCATGCAGTTGGTAGGTAGAGTGGTACGGATGGCTCTGCGTCAGAGCCCACGTGCCGTAAACAGCTGCTTCTGCTCTTGGAAAGTTACGGGTATCTCCAAGGTTGTGTTGCAGGGTGAGGCAAGAGTGCAGGGTGGGATATGGGTGATGCAGAAATTATGTATCAATTAGTTGAAGAATGTTATTTTCTGGGAAGTTTGAACTTGCGCAGATGTCGATCATATTGGATATGCTGTTCATAAAGGATAGAGGATTCCTGTAACAGAAAAATGATCTAACCCATTTAGAGCTAGGCAGCTTGTCAAAATCCACACAGCAGTCTGGGATAACGAAGAAAAAAATATTTTAGAAGTCAGGCATTTCCTTGTGTGTAATCCTGCTTACTTACAAAGAATATTCATGGTGGCTTTGTTCATAATTCAGTCTCTTTTCTAGCCAGCCCTTATCAGAAGTACATTATATATTTTTTTTTCTCCCTGTAGGATTTTCTCAGAGCCACGTTTCCTGAGCGTGTGCTGGCTGTCTTCTGGAAGACCACGGTCCGGGCATGGCTCAGGCGCTGCTGCTGCTGCTACAGGGAGCTGCAAAGTAACGGTGAGGGTTGAGCAATGGGGATGGGAGCTGCATCTTTCTTCATCATGTAAGTCAGCTAACAATTTCTTTCTGCTGCTTTGTTCTCTGCTCCTTTGGTGTTTTGCTCTTTCACTTTCTGCCATCTGGTGTGACCCATGTCTGGCCTTGTCTCAGGCGGCGGCAGCCCCTGTAGATTGTGCAATGGCTACATGAGCACAGTAAGAGCGATCTTAAATGGGAAGTGAGGTGCTTGGTGAGATGTTACAACCTTTCAAAAGAACATACTTTATTTCTGTGGGACAGCAGCCCCAACAAGATCAGCTCACCCAGAGAAAGTAAATGTAACAAAAAAAGAAGGAAAGGGGGGGGGAGGGGAAGACACGGAGAAGCCTTTCCATTAGATGGTCCTTTAATCAAGTGCGTGGGTGATTTTCACAGGGTAATTGTGTGGGTGAGTGTGTGTCTCTATGGTTTGAAGGACTCCTGGTGTCTGCATATGGGTAGAATACAGGCAGTTAAGGTGCCAGGGGTCTGGCAAATTGTACTTTGCTGTCCTTCACCTGTCTGTGCTCACCTTGGCAAGGACACAATGGAGCTCTCTAACCTGTCCTTACTGCATACAGATGCTTTTGTTTCAGGCATACATCTGCACCAGCAGTTGCTGGCGCTATCTCCATTTCCTGATCACTGGTGTGTCCAATATAATATTTGATATACTAATATAATATTCAGCCCTTCTAGAAGTATCACACTGTGTAGCAACTTACCAGTGTATTGATGTTTTGCTTTTTTGCACGGTGAAATTCTAGACGCAAATGGAGAGTAAACAGCATCAGTACCTACCCAAGTTCCTTATGGAAATTTCAGTGAAATCCTTGTTCTCAGCAATTCTCTCTCCCAGAGTCTCTTCTGTTCCGTCTACGGAGAGACTGAGAAGCTGTAAGGAAGGCCTACTGGCCACACACCCCTTGGGCAAGCCGGTTCCAAAGGAGAGGTTGCCTTCTTTCCTAAGGGTTTTGTGCTTTTGTGCCTTGGGTGTGTGTGGGCAGAAGGAAAGGGTGCTGGTGTGGGTGTCCCCAGAAGCACCACTGCTCACCCTGGGCAAGAGCCTTCAGCCAGGCTAAACCTGGAAACAAGGCAGGGTCAGCATTTTTTGAAAGCACTGTGTGGTGAAGAACTTGCCACACCAATCTGCGACTGCACTGGGGTGAGAAGAACCTGGGGATGCGCCGTGGTTTTGGAGCGGTTCCTTCTGAGGGGTGGTGTTCTGTCCTCAGCCGTAAGGGAGGATGGCTGCCTGGGCTTGGGGCGCGCAGAAGCCCACGCTGGCAAGGTTCCTTTGTCAAGTAGCGGCAGAAATAGCCATTCGTGTCTAGAAGATTTCCCTTTCCTCACAAAAAAATCAAACACGGACTGCAATCTCCTTAATCATACTTGCTATTGATCGTTAGAGCATGGCTGTGAACGCCACCATCAAAGGCATCACAGACAAAAGCACAAGTCTCGTTTCCTCACACAGAGGAGAATTTTTAGGCTGCGTGACACAAAAAGTTGAAAATCTAGAAGAAATATCTAAAGATATTTTTATTTCATGTGAATTGGCTCAGTTATGGGAAAAAGCTCTTCATTTTATGAGAGTGGTTCTAATTTCTATTTTAAGGATCAATTGAGCTTTTGAGGGTTTGGCCCTTAATGGAGGTGGCATCACTGCAGGAAGCTCTGTTCAAGGCTAAAAAAGCTTTGGGATCCTTGTGGCTGCAGATCACCAGACCACCTGAAGCAGCATGACCTGATAAATGGATAGTTTCCCGGTTCTAGCAGAGAGTCAGGTACATCAGGACACACCTGCATTTCTGGCTACAGCTTCCCATGCAGGCTTGAAGGCAAATCCCATTTGGATTACAAGGCTTACAAAGCACAGGAGAGGAGCCAGTGTGGTACAGAGTTGGGATATCTTCCTGGGACAGCATGGAGGCGGTGTCAGTTCTTGGTATATTTTAGTGTATCCGAAGGGTAGGTTTTATCTCACGTCAGCTGGAACAGTGCTCTGTGCTCTGCTCTCCAATACTCCACGGTCCAACTATTCTCCATCCCCTACCACAGCCTGTGAGAAGTCCACATGTGCTTAGGTAGGAGCTTTGTTATTTTTGGGCTGCCTGAGGATCCCGCTGTGGCAGGAAAGCTCTGCCCTTGTTCTGGGACACAGGAGTAGCACAGAGGAGAGAGAGTGCGGGGTTAAGGGCTGACCCTTCAGGGGCGGTTATAATCTTTAGTTCTCCGAGTGTACGCCTCAACCTTTATGCAGTGCATTGACATCAAGGACAGTTTCATGTAAATAAAGACTTCTTCCCCCATCCCTCTTCCTAAAATTTAATATGTTCTTTGTGTATTTTAACTTTATAGATATTTTTATTTTTTCAATAAAAAGAATGATGATCTAACAGATAACGGTTGTGTTTTGAGAGCTTCCTTGGTGGCTGGACATTTGGCTTTGCTTAAAGCCTCCTTTTTTCAAGGTCTTTTGAATTGGACTATTTACTGGTAACTGCAAGAACTCGGGATTCAGCCAATTGGTTCCCCCTGCCTTAATCTCGTTTCTGAACGTTTCAATTAACGTTTGTCTGAACCAGTTTTTCATGGGGAATTGTTTCAAATGAGTCTGTTGAGTCCCACAGCCTTGCAAATCGCTTTCATTTAGAACCATGATTTTGTAAGAGCTCACCCAGAGAGCACGAGAGCAAACAAGTGGGAGACCCTTTCCTTCTGAGCCTTCCGAGGTTGAGTTGGGTGTTAGCTGCCAAAGCTTTGTAATTTTAAGAACCTACAGAAACAATCAAAGCCTAGCTTAACTCTCCAGTTAGATCCCAACCTTGCAAACAGCAGACTGGGGCATGAATGCCACATGTTGTTGTGCTAACGAGTTTGCTCAGGAGCTGCATTTCCATGCAGTGACCCCTAAAAGATTCACCAAGCTCCCATCTGCTTCCCGCTGTGACAACATGCCGTTTTCTGAGAGAGTGAGGGGATGAGCTTGCATCTCCTTGCCAGCACTTCAAAGCTGTTAGAGGAGACCTGTGGAGAGAGATACGGGTCACATCTTGTAGTTCCATTCCTCTACACTGGATTAGGAAAGGTCTTGCTATATGTGAAAAATCCTGAAACACACCACCACCACCACCACCCCCATTAAATTATTAACTGAGATTTCCCTTTGCAGCTACACAAAAGGAGTGCTTGGGTTCTGCATGACCTTCCTGGATATGTAATTAAATTATAAACTGTGTGCTCTCCCATCTTCCTTCAGGACTATGTGCTTGGGAACAATTAAGACTAGTCCAGAATATGTCTAAGCTATACTAATAGGTTTGGGAGCAGTGTAGACATACTCAAAATAGCTTCCTGTTACCACGCTATGCATGTTTGATGCAGCAGCATGGAACACTGCATAGGTTAATTGAACTTGGAATTTAGTCCTGTGGCTCACTCTACCATGGCTAGGGTGGCAAGGTCCCGAGCTAATTACCGTAAAGTTAGCAACGTCGTCTTACTGCCCTCGCTGAAGTGCAGGCTCACCTTGAGAAGAGTTTGGCCGGAGGATGTGTGATAAAGAATTTATCAAGCAGGCTTTTGTCCATCTGGTTGCAAACTCTAGTAGCTGTGATGTGGAGAAAGGAGGCTCATTGCAAGCTGATTTCATTTAGGATACATGAAAGTAGGAGATCTGAGGTCTTGCAGTTCCAAGGCAACATGTTCCTGTGAAGGCAGAAACATGATCATCTGTTGTGCCCTGGTTTGCTCTTTACTAATCTCTCAAGCTCATAAAAGGGACATTTTTAATCATATAAAATGTAATTTATAAGCATTTCACTAAGTCGTATTAATAGAAATGCTTTAACAAAATATGTCATTAAAAATGTTCCTATGCAGTAAATGTTTATGTGTGCTAATCTTGCCTCTGCAACTATGCTTTTCCCTTACTGTAGGCATGCTGGTAATCCTGGGAACAGGAGTCTTGGTCTGCTGTGCAGTGCTTCGTGTGCTGATGGGCAGTTACGATTGATTGCCATACTCTAATTTTATTTCTCTCCATGAAAAAGGCAAGCTTCAAAAGCAACCTTTTAATAGATAAATAAATAAAACCTTCTTTCTTCCGTAGCATTCTATAATAGATGATAAGCTCTTTCCTATGTGGGCCCCTAGAGAGAGCACAAAGCCAGGGGCTGGTTGGTTTTGCACTGAAATAATGAACCCGAAGAGTGAAATGTGAAGTTGCTTTCCCAAACTTTGTTAGCAGCCGTGTGATCCACGAAAGGCTTGCCAGGGAAAAAGAGGACGTGCTGTGAGCATTTCCTTTCCCACTCCAAAGGGACCTGTAGGAGATGCGATGTTAGGCGTATTAACCCTTCCTTTCTGCTGGGTTTTTGCTTGCCAAGCAAATGCTGCCTACCACAACCTCCACATAGTGTGCTTATAAGAGGCTGAAAGTCACTTCATGGACCCGAACTTCTCCCACTTTTGGGTCTTGCTGACTGTTAAAGAGCCCAAATTGTGTTTTTAAGTGCAACTATCAACTATGGGGCTGATAGCTATTTTATAATCCAAGCATTATAACTTCAGGTATTCTTTAAGCCACAGGAGCAGAAGATTTCATTCAAATAAAACCTTGGGATTTTTTGTGGCAGAGAAGAAAAAGAAGAGAAACCGAGGAAAAATATAGTAGAACTGTAATTGTTCTAAACCAGAATATTTTCCAAGAAGCATCAGAGTCCCTTTGAGGCATGCCCAAGCTTAGCAGAACCCTTTGGAATGTGCTTTAATGTGAGATCACAGTTTTATTGGAATCTTTGTCCATAAAATAAGATAAGCCAGATCATTTGGGTTTGGGTTTTTTTTTTTTCCCCCCTTTAGTTTCCTTTAGATTAATTTCCAGTATTCTTCACCCAGATTGCCTCATTAGGCAGGTTGTTTAGACAGAAGCACTTGTTCCTGGAAGATTCCAGCAGCAAAGTGAGAGATTCCTGCAGGAAGAAAATAGGTGAAATAAATTTATTCTCTTACTTTGCCCCTGTCTTTTTAACGTAACAAAGGGAGCAAATCAGAAGTACAAGTTTAAAACATTGCTTAAAAGGTAAACACCCAGTAATTGCACCTTATTAAAAGGCATACTGTTTCAAAATGTCATAGCTAGGCACTCGCTTGTGTAATTTATGCATCAAAATATTATGGTGTGTTAGTTTGCACCAGGGGAAAGCATACAGTAGCCACCCAGTATGGCTCTAATGGAGAGGAGGAGGAGTGAAGGGATATTTATGATGATTGCCATGGGAAAGTGAGAGCACACAATTACCCCCACTGCTGCTTTAATGGATCGAGATTATATATGGCAACATACTGGAGCAGGAGAGATCAGAAATGTACTTGCTAGGAGGCTGATGGAAACACATGCAGAGAAAGTGAGTATCTCCAAAAGCCACCGACTAATCTAAGCAGGGAAGAGTGGAAATCTTGTTTAGACAGTTGAAGATCTGCTGTTAGGATAACCAGTTACTTCTGTTGTTCTCCAGTCGATCAAGTGCAGGACATACCTCAGAAGAACAAGGCGCTACCCTGACATCAGCCAGGAAAGTATCACTGTGGTCAGGAAGTGACTGAGGGGGCGAAGCTGGGCTGCAGGGATGGCAGTGGTCAGGGTTCCTTGGGAGAAGGATTTCGCTCTGCGTGCTCGCTCCTGGCTGCATCAAATCTACCCCTTTGTTTATCAGCCACAGCAGGTAAACATGATTTAATGCCAAACATAAGTAATTTTTTGTGGCTTCCTTAATGTCGCTGTACTGTATTATCTAAATACTTTCAGATGCTATTTGTTTGGAACTGGTTTATTCTAAGCCTTATGGGAGCTCTTCAGAACCAGCCTTCCTTTTATTTCAGCTTCAAAAACGGTCACTGTGGTGTATCAGGATGAGGAGATTCTACTGCCCTACCTTCGGTTAGAACGAAATTGCAAGAGGCTTAAGGTGATATGTATAGACAGGGGACTGTGACACCTTTACTTTGAAATTTTTAAGCATTCCCTACATATAAAGCAGAGGAGTTTTGGTTGGTTGTTGGTTGATTGTTTTTCTCCTCAGCACCACTGCAGCCTGTTGAAGGCACAGTGTACATGTATGCACAAACATACCGGCATGCCCAGTTAGCCTTTCGTACCTTGTGCTTTTTTGTCTTTCACCCAAAATTGCCCAGTGTACGGTCCAGGCTGTGGACCACTTCCAGGATAATGATGGAAACTGAGCTTGGCGCAGCTCCCCAGGGCAGCACGCTGGGGTTCGATGTGCTTCTGGCAGCCGTGCTGCTGGAGAGGCATGGGGCGTTCTCCTCTTAGCTGGAGTTTCTCATGGGCTGTGGCTTCGTGCCAGATCGCTGTGCTGGAGTCTGGATAAGAAGAGACAAAGCCAGATCAGCATTTTCTGGGATGGGATTGAGTCTCTAGCCAGCTGGAGCTTGTATAAAGTGTTATTCATGGATGCTGCCAAGATCGAACTTCTTACTTTCTGAAGAATCCTGGATGACTTCTAAGCTGGAGATTGATCTAGTATTGGTATGTTCATGCTGTGGAGCACTAAAAACTCTTGCTTTTTTTGTATTATAGAGTTACCGCCACCTGATACATAACTGAGGTCAAGCAGTATCATAACTCAGCTTAGTCACTGGTGTTAAAAGATGCCAAATCTGACAGACTGAGAAGGTCTGAAAACTCTGTTTTATTTTGGAAACTGAATTATTGATAAATGCAAGAAATCTATCTGTGGATTAGAGTGCATTCTGAAGCTGTCTTTACTAACAAAAGATGTTGAGTAACTAATTCAACCATGTCCTTACCAATGGAGACTTTATATTCCCATGTGGAAGAGTCTCATTGATAGTTTCAGTCATTTGCTAATTTTTGTTGAAAACAATTACACTTGCTACCTAGACAGGTGCTTATCTAAAGCATTTCCAACTGTCAGGTGTCCAACATTTGATGTTTTCCAGCATCTTCTCCTCTTACAGAAATGACTGATGTGGAGAGTTTGGAAGAATGGAGTCATTAAATCTAGAAGAAAAAGTGCTGTGGCAAGAAGGATGGGGGCAAAATAACTTTTCATATATGCTGCTGTGAAGTGAAAAGGAGTATTTTTCTCATTTAGTCCACTCCAGGTAGAGCAGGAAGTAATGGGCTTCGATTGCAGTGTGAGAAATTAAGGATAGCTGTTGAGAAACAACTTCTAGCAACAAGTGAATTGCCAGAACAAATCAGCAAAGGTTATGGAATCTCTGTAACTGGAGGTTTTAAAGAACAGGTCAGCCAAGCATCAGAGAAAAGTGAAGTCAGGCCGTGTTTGGGACAGATTTGTTGTCTGTAAGTTCACTTTCAGCACTTTTTCTGTGGTTCTTGTAAATGCCTGTGGCAATGGCTTGTTGCTTGGCATGACAACAAGGGTAGGAAAAAACTTCTTTGTTACATCAATGGGCCATAATGGCAATTTTTCAACATAAAATTGCGTGAGAGATACCATCTTAATCTAATTAATGATATTTAATAAATAGTTAAACCAGGCACAAATACATTGGTGGGAGCAGGAGGAGAGGAGAGGAGAGGTGTCTCGGAGGTGGAGGGAAGGGAGCCTGTAATGAGGTTAGCCCGTGGTTCCAATTCAGAGAAAAGTTGCATCTTGTCTGGCTTTCCCCTTAAATTACAGGAGGGAAAAGCACCACCACTGCCACCAAAAACCCAAACCATCTACCAAGCTGCTGGTCCTGCTCCATAGTAAAAACAGAGCAAAAGTGACTGGCAGAGCTTCGCCCCATAACAATCTGGCCAGAGGGAAACAAATCTGCTGTGTCCACAGGAGATGCCACAAAGGTCTCGTGCATTAACCTGGAGAAAGACTGAACGGGCGCCTTTCAGATCCCGTCTGCTCTGGCCAACCCACAGACAGGCCTGGGGACCAAAATTATCGTTGCTCCTACAACTGACAGAATGAGCTTGACCTGGCCAGAATCGCCATGCCGCGCAGCACGCGAGGCAGTGTTCGGGGTAAAGCCGTCGAGCCTTGACCCATGGTGCTGGTGCGAGAGGCTGCATTTGGCAACAGGGATGGGTGTTCTTCAGGGACCTTTTGCAATAGGGGGGGCAGTGAGATCTCCCCCTTCTGAAAAATTCCTACCAATCTTTCTTTTTTCCATACCCTCTCCTGCGCTACACACTTTTAAATGTAGAATATTTAGCAGTGACATTATGTTCATTTGCCTTTAAAGCTTTCTCTGCAAGTCTCTCCCTGGCATTTATCCCCAAAAGATATTAAAATTATGTCATTGAGGAAACCAGTTTAAAGCTTACTGGAAGAGAGTTTTACAGTTCAGCTGATCTCTTTTGTTTAATTTTTGGTATATGCCTAAGTAAGCATAATCTAGTTTTTGCAAGATTAAAATACGTCCATAGAAAACGATAGTCAATAAAATATGTACAAGGCATCATGACCAACCAAATGTCATGCCCAATACTTGAGCTCATATTTTCCTGTTGATGTTGGGGACACCCTACTGGGAAACTAGGAAGAGAAATTTTATTTTGGTATTTCTTTGGTGGCAAAATATGCTATTGCCTTTTTTTTAAAAAAAAATAAATCTCTTAGGAATAACCACATCTCCTAACTGCTGCAGTAAAGGCCTCATGCTGTGAGTGATCCTGACACTAAACAGCTGGCGTAATCTTATCACATATATTAATGTAACAAACAGACAATGCCTCCCTTGATATTCGTACTGATATTCCTGTGGGCTTCCACTGCGTCCCAGGAACAGCTCCTGCAGCCGTGGTGTGCCTTGAGCCTGTAGCAATATGCAGTAAAGCAAAAGTTACTCTCATGATTAACTTCTTAGCTAATAAAATGTAAACTCATTAGTTAGCATTTAGTTCTGAGAGAAGAGCTGTATAGCCAGAAATATTGCCTATAAATTGAACCACCATGTCTTCAGCCCAGGAGGCTGAAATGTGACACTTCTTGGCACGCAGGGGTTTGGGACCGTGTCTGCCGAGGGAGTCTGGCATCTGGACACACTATTGTTTCCACTGCCTGAGAGCTGTCCTCTTATAGACTGTGTAACCTCAGTCTTGAACTTTGTTTATACCACAGGAGTCATGTTCTCTATGACTCACAGAGCCCTTGGCGAACAAAAATATTTAGCCTCTTTTGAAGGGGGAAGACTTCTCAGAGCAGTGTTGAGTGGAGAAGACTGTTAGCTGTGCCGAGGAGAAAGCTTCGGGAGAAAGCTGCCCACGTGGACCTCTGGTTAAAGGCAGAGGGTGTTAGGTAGCATTTGGCGGCGGTATAACTTGAAGGAAAATAGAGGGAAAACTTTGGGGAGGGTGAAGATTCGTAAATGAAAATTGGTGGCTGGCAGGGCTGACGAGAGAAGCCGGGTGCCTGATCCCTGCGCATCCGCGTCGGGTCACTGGCTCTGGGCGGCACGGAGCTGCAGGAGGATGCTGACATCCCTTGGGCTCTCCTCCCCCTTCTCCAAGCCCCCTCCTCATTGTGTGTCGAACAGGCGCCACTGAATAATGTAGGGCAGGCTTTAAGTGTAGGAGTCACCACTAATCAAAAACTGCTTGTTCTCTACTTGCTCTCCACCAAAATAGTGAAAACTCTAGAAAATTCATAGGAAAGACAACATAAAGTATCTTTTCTGCTCTTAAAAATCATTCTGCCATCATCTGCATGATCTGAATCATAAATTCTGTGGAAAGCTGGTAATTTGCTGTAAGCGGGCTGTCCTGTAGCAGGGAGAAGAGTGCAGGGTAAGTACTGAGAAGAGTGCAGGTAAAAAGTGCTGGGAAAAAGAGAGAGGAACGGAAAGCCCTAAACGAGGGAGCACTGCTGTATCGTCAGGCAGCGCATTCCTGGCCATAGTCTGCTGCCAGCTGCTGTGGAGGGAGACGGGAGGACGCAGGGGCAGAGCTGGGTGCTGAGGGGCAGCCTGGGCTCCCGGGGCCTGTGCGTCTCACAGCCCGTGTGCTCGCTGCCTTGCTCTGTGCCCACTCGCCCGCAGAACGACCGGAGTGGGGTCCCCTCCCGCCTGTCCCGGCCTGGGGTCCCCCTGAAGGCTTTTGCGGAGCCACGTCGCCCAGTCCCTTAACGGCCACGAATCCTAGGGAAGCTCATCTACAGTGCAGAGGGCGAGCTTTCCCAAAGGGAGGGCCACGATGCAGGAGAAAACTCTCCATGGGAAGCGTGTTAGAGTCCTTGATTGCCGTCTCCCCTTGGGATCCTGCTGAGAGGCTGGGAGAGGTGCCGGCAGCAGCCCACCCCCTCCTGAGCCTGCGGGTGCCATCGCAGGAGTGTGGAGCACACAGAGGGCTGGGCCCTCTTGCGCGGCAAACACGGATTGGGGCCAGAGGAGGAGGAAAGAGGCTGGCAAGGATGACATTAAGCCTGTTCATGGTCTTGTGGGTGTCTGTGCTGGAGACATCATAGTTCTCTGAAAGAAATGGTGAGGTGGGTTGGCTTTCTGTTGTATCTTGGCTGCCTCTGAGCTGTAGATGTTTCCGCTGGACAATGTCCCAGGGTTACCGTGACAGTTTAGCAGGCGGTGCACGAAGTTCACGTCCCTTTTCTCTTTTGCAAGAAAAATGCGATAAATGGCATTACGGTCGCATGAAAAAATGCTGTGATATCAGAATCCTTTGGAACCAGAGTGGGTCTGGGATAAGACTAACCCAAAATAGACCAGAATTGGTGTTAACTGTGAAGTTACACACCGCTGCGGCCGATGAACAGCACGTGACGTCGGCGATAGCTCTGTCAGATTAGTTTCAGCCTAGCTTATCTCTTGATCCCTTCTCTGGTGGTAAAGCAATTCCAGCCAGAGCTGTATAAGCCTGGCATTCCTCGTCATGCCGCTGAATAATAAGCATTAAGTGGCTGACGTCCGTTCATATGCTTACTGTGCTTCGTGCTGATAAGCTTTTTCCACAGGTAGGGAAAATAAAGTCCCATATTAACCAGGGCTTTAATGGAGCTTTGTGGCAGAGCCCTGTAAGGCGTAACGGAAAGTTATTTACTGTCAGAGACAGAGAGGCCTATTCTCAGTCACAGCAGTTGGTTGAAGTGTGAGTTTGTATTTGCTGAGGGTCTGGCTGTGAGACCTGGTTTGGCACTGTTATCCCATATTTACACTAGTGTAAGCCAGCTGGAGATCCCCAAGGATCTGGGGTGCGGTTCCTCCCGGCCAACACTCTGACACCCATCTTGGTTTAGTGCTTTCTTGTTGGGAGAAGCGAACACATTCACAAGTAATAGAACAGAAAATTAAGAGCCACCTTTTGGCAAAAAAGCTGCTATTACCATAAAGCAACATGATTTATACGCCGGTTCTTTTTTTTTATTGGCATCTCTGAGCCGCAGTGACATTATTCGAGCTGAGCATTTCCTAAGGGCAGCATGTAAATGCTCACCACTACAAGATTCCTTTTCTTTTGTCTTCAATTTAAACACTATTTTCAGTCTTGAGATGGGGAAGGCATTCTCAGCGTATGTACGTGCCTTTCATCATACCCAGCTAAGATGCTCTTTCATTCTCAGTAAGTCAGTGACATAATTTCACTGTAGTTAACCAAAGTAATTATTTGTCTTCGACTGAGATCTAAAGAAGAGGCCAGAGATACGGTTTGCTGGTGGGAGGAGATGCAGTCATTTTTTTTGGAGCCGTGACCTTTAGAAAATGAGCGGTGCTTTTTTCTGTGTCCGCACTGGCTTGCTGAGATGCAGTTGGAGATTTCCCCCCCTCCACCTTCTACCTCACTGGAAGCATCACCTAAAGGAGGGAGAGTGGTCTGTGTGCAGTGCTGTGTCTCTTACAGGGTAAAGACATCGGAGCTTCTCATATCTGATTTAGCTTTCTGCTCAAAGGCCTCACCTGGTTTGTAAAACTCAATGTGAGTTGCATTTGTGTCACCACTCACTGCTGATGGTACCGCAGCAGCTGAGATCTGCTGCTGTGTCGGAGCTTACAGATACCCACTTCTTGGTCTTTAACAGCCAGGAGCTCTCGCCCCTGTTTTTCTGTAGGAAAAAATACCCTGAGCCTCTGGTGCTCCGTTGCATCGCTCATTTCCATCCCGGCTCCTCTCTGAAAGGATAGTTTGGGTTTGAATGAGTGTGTTGTGGCATGCAATTGTGAGGACCTTGAACGCAGCTTCTGGGGTAATTGGTCACTTGGAATTTAAATTGTATCTTCCTATGTTCCATACTATGTCCAAGTGGAGTTCAAAAACCTGCATGCGGTTATGATGCAGTTTCAGGTACTGTTTCTGGAAGTGTCCGATGCTTGGATACAGGCAAACCGGAGGAAATTCAGCGCCCAGCAGCACAGGTGGTTAGAGGGGCTGGCGTGATTGCTTACAAGGAAAGATTGACAATGCATCGTGTGCCTGACCTGGCTAAGCAGCGGCTGATGTTCCACAGGATTGTTCAAAGGCAAATGGGAGGAATCCACAAGCCCAGAGGCAGAAGGCATTTAAGATGAATAGTAGCCAGTGTTATAAAGAGAAAGACCTAGGTGATCAGCAGGTTCTGACCTTTTCCGTACTGGGAATTCCAAACATCTCAGTCTCCTCTCCTGGGAGGAACAGGCTGGAAATAAGAGAACAGACCAAATAAGAAGGGCAGACAGGCTGCAACCCAGCCTTTTCTGGGGGGAACAATTTATGTATGAGATGTAGCATGGTTTTCAAAGAAAATGGTGGAAATTCCATGAAATATAAACACAGACAGGCCGGTGTGCTGGTGAATGCTCCACAGGGGTCGATTAGGAAACTGTAGAAGGATGTATTAGAGGGCCTGTTAAGATTTGTTCCATCTCTAAACTGTAAGACTTATGCCAAATGTGCTCCACAAACAAAGAAAAGCTAAAAATAAAATCACAAGGCATAATGATTTCCAGTTGTATTTACTTCCCATCTCGTTCCAATGATCAGACAGTAAAGTTGGCAGCTTTTATCCCTCTTAATCATGGGTCACTGAACACGCCATTCTCAAATTCCAGGGCTCGGTTTTGTGCTGTGTGGATTTCTCTCTGGTGAGCAGTTCCTGTGATAAGGGTTTGCAACTTTTCTAACTTTTCTTTCTGATTCTTTTTGGGTATATGCAACCAGTACGTCTTTCCAAGGTAATCAAACCACCATTGTATTTAAGTCATATGAAAAGAGGAAAGAATAACATAAATCCAAAGAACACCATGGATACCCACTCGCTATTTAGTCTCGCCCAACAGCTGTTCACAGTGTATGCACGTCATACATACAGCGCTGTGGTATTGGGTGTAAAAATATGTCCTGTTGCCAGTTACTGTGTCTTCTAGTATCTTTTACCTTTGGTCTAGGACCTTCATTGCCAGTCTAGCGAGGTCTGTATTTTGTGTTTCCAGCCTTTCCCGCAGTTCGGCCATGTGCGAAGGTATGGGGCAATTTACCAACCATTTGGACAGCTCTATAGAAGCCTAATAGAAAATTCTGTGTTTGTCAAGTTGTGATAATGTGATTATGTGCCCAAGAAACAAGAACCTAGGCATGTTTTTGTCTTTTGTACACATGTAAAATCTGGTGCTATTTACCCCATTTTCCTACTTAAAACCCAATGAAATTTGGAGATTCTTGTTTTTCCTGCTCCTGTGATGCTTTTTGGGAAACCCTGCTGCAGTAGTGACTCATGCTGACTAACAGATGAGCAATTTTTGATGACTTTCAGAAGGCACTTGGTTCTTTTCCTGGAATTAAGCGGATTCTGTTAACGCAGTCACTGAGAAGTTAAACAAATACATTTATTTAGCAGCAGGAATGTTTCCTCTAGGACTCTGGCTAGCGTCGGTCACACAAGGCTGGAGAGAATCCACCAGTGGAAGAGCGAAGGGTTAAATTCTGTTGTTGGTGTGTGTGTTTGTTCCTATTGAAAACAGTAGCTGTATGGGAGTAATAGGGCAGTACTTGGCCTTAAGCCTTTCTGAACAGCCAAAAAGTGCTGCATTATCTGGATACTCTTTGCCGACTTTCTCCCTCCAGGAGAAAACTGTATGTACTGGATGTTCTCGAAATAAATGAATAGTGCTGTAAACATACAGCCTCATAATTAACCCGTCTTGTCTAAAATGTGCGTCTTCCTAAACTGTGCTGAACCTTGCTGGAATACTGGTGTTAAAGCCCAGCTGTGGTAGACAGCTCTGCACCGAAGCACTGTAATAAGGAGAGAATTTGTAAGAGGAAACCTGTGAGATTTAAAAAAATATGATAGATGAAATAGTGAGTGGAGGCTAAAATCAGAATAAGGCAGTTGTTTTCTTCTTTCTTTCTAAGTAAAACAAAAAGTGGGGGAGGTGGGGGGTGGGGGTTTGCAACTCCCCAGCAGGCAGGGCTCAATTGGAAGTCTTAAATCCCTAAATAAATGTCTTAGGAAATAGGTATTGATCCTTGCCTGGAGAATAGTGCCAAAGACATTCATCAAAGGGGCAGGTGAGAAGACTGGGTTTTTTTCTTTGTTTTGTTGTGGTGTTCTTGTTTTTTTAACACTCCATGAACACAAGCAGTCTGAGCAGGGACTTTATTATTAATATTTTGCACCTCATCCCATGCCACTTGCACATATGTTTTTGAAATAAGGGAGATGAAGTAAAATTGTTTTAATCTTTTCCTTTCCTGCGGTCTGTTTAGATGAAAGAGTGTGCAGTAATCACCATTAGGCATCTGGCTGCCCCCACAGAGTGGGCACATGCCTGGTTTTGCTTATCCTCCATAAATGTGCTTGGATTTTCCCCCCTCTGCCTTTAAAGATGTTAAACTTACAGCACTGTGCCTCAAGCTCTGTTTATTGAATTTCATGCTATGATGAGTGAGATGGGGGTTAATAAACTCATGCTTGGTGTTTCTCTCTGTAGATATGTGCTCTTCCCTGATGATGATGATGATGATGATGATGCTTGGTCCATCCGGCACAGCTGGCAGTCGCTGGAGTGCCCAGTGCTGCTGGGGCTCCTTCACAGGTCCCGCAGGGTTAGTGGGAACTGGCATTCCTACAGAACACCCAGTGGCTCTTTGTAGTTTAGCTTTGTTCCCAACAGCTAACAAGGCAGACCGGCGCAAGTGTCATCTAGAAGTCGGAGTTTGAAGGGCCTGTTTTAAAACAGGGGAAGGAGCAAGTTCTGCTTGCTTTTCAATAGGGCTTAAGTCGGTTCACCGAAAAGGAGGGCACAGCACAGACCTGGCTTTAGCAAGGTAATTTTCCGTGTGGAAGTTCTCTTCTCTGTCTAAGCATGATCTCTTTTCTCTGGGCTTTGTCCTGTCTAAATTTAAAACTGGTCAGAATGCTGAAGCACCTTTGCCCTGGTGTATTGTTCCCTGTAAGCTGTTTAGTTCTGAATGTGTTAGGAGGTTAAGAGCATGCTTAGAGGAGGGCAGTTGTGGTGTCTTCTGTGGCCTGTGCGATTCCATCTTTCTGGCTCTTAATCGGACTATACACGCGGGCTACAGCTTGGATTGAACTGTTCAGGCTGTGCTTGGGAGGAGCTTAGGACAGAGTAGGATAAGCCTGCTTGGTCCAGGATATGAAACAAGATTTACCCCCGTGGCCAGGAACAGAAAGGTCAGCTTGTGTTACCCTGCTGTCAGGCTGCACCTCGGTCCTGACCGCATCTCCTCAGCCTGTGCCTGGCTGCGTGTTTGTATACAAGGCAGAGAGAGAGGGAGCAGGTTTGACCTGGAGAACGACTTCAGACTTGGGCTTGACCTGCAGGGTAAACATACCTTTGGAGGCATTTGAAGAAAGAGCAACCTGTCCTTAGGATGCCTTGAGAAACTGTGGAAACATGTACCAACCTTGGCTGCCAACCTTAACAAATAATGGCTAAATACTTTCAAAGTCTTTGACAGAAAAAGCGCGATATGCAAGGCATGTGCTTCAGTTGAGTTTAGAATGATTAAGAATGGTTTAAGAGCAACGCTATGTGTTCAAGTTGTTATTCTGTAAAATACTTAGGGCTGGATAGGAAGAGGCTGAAGTGCCTAAAGGTGCAAATATATATACTGATTTAGATAATCAGGACATTGGGGGAAAAAAAAAACAACCAAACAAACAAACCAACAACCAACCAACAAAACACCCAGCACCTCATCACCTCATCTCCATCTGTAGGTGTTTAGCTGTCTCTAAATCTGGGCCCTCAGATATTCCAGAAATGAGAGGTGTATAAATGCCCTGCAAACTGACAGCTAGCTGGATAAGCGGAGATTGGGGAATTGGGAAAAACTTGACACAGCCCAGTAGTGGAAGTGTAGCCGTGAACATCTGTCATTGCTCAGCTCTCCTAAGCGAGCCAGCGATGTAGCAAGTGCGTTGCTGTGATGTCCTGCGAGGTTATCAGTGACAAAAGATGCTGTGTTATGAGAGCTGTACTAAAAGTATTCAGATCTGCTGGGATAAAACCTGAAATACTGAAGAAACAAAAGATGAAAGAAAATATCCTGAAAACACTTTTTTTCCTCATTTTCAAAGTTGTTTTTTCAACACTCTTAACAATTCTTGAATGAAGAAACTACTGATTTCTTATCCGTGCGTTACCTTGCTCTAGTAGTGTTCTAGGGCACTACAGCTAGCACACATCATCTTGTGTAACATAACCAGACTGCTAGAGGACTCAAGAAAAGCGATTGCCTTTTAACGTCTTTAAAGTAAGGAAAGTTACTGCATCTGGGGATTTTGCTTGAGTTTCATGTCTTGTGTAAGGCACTAATGTAAAAGCAGGAACAGAAATGTTCGTATTTTTATGTTGGACCAAATGCATTCCTGTTTGCACTGTATTTTAAAGGGGAAAGAGTAGTGAAGTCTCTTTTAAACTTCATTTAACCAACAGTATCTTCATTAAGTGCTATAAAAATAGGGATTGCCAAAAAGGCAGTGACTGCAGCAGTGGAAGAGTGTTCTTAAGAGTCTCCTCCAGGCACCTTCCACTAAGGCAATGACAACAGCAGGATAAACTCTTTCTGCCTCGGTTTTGGTGAGCAAATGCTCCTATTCGTGTGCTCCGAAGGCGTTCAGCGGTAACGGGCAGATAGCTCCCGGGCAGCAGAGATGAAGGGGCCGATACCCAGCAGCTATGAGGTGAGAAACCAGTGTGGAATATTAATCTTCATTTTGGATATTGCGCATGTAGCGCAGTACCTGGGTAATTCGCTTTGCTAAAATGTGAAATGATCTGCCTTCTCTCGTAATTTGTCTGTGTGAGGCAGTCACAGCCATTTCCTTACTTCTTCAGTTTACGTATGAGGTATTCATAATATAACTGCGGTCATGTAGGGTGCTTTTGCATGGGCAAGTATATATCTATAGGAAGAGGTTTAAGTGCTGGTGCATAGTTTTACACTTGTTCAGGTTAGTATGTCTCATTTCAACTTCGAGCTGCAGAATAGTTCATGAGATGATCACAGTAATGGTGACTCAATCCAACTGGAAACATTTTCTGATTTCTTTTTTTAATGTTCCGTTTCATTGTGTGTAAGTGCTGCTGAAGGAGCATTGTGTAGGTGGAATTACTTAAAGGTTAGTAAGGGTGATGTCACCTAATGGGGCTATTTGTTTGGACTGAACAGGATAGCTAAGCAGTAAAGTATGTCTGATTTCTTTCTTCAAATAAAAATTATGTGAGAAAGTTTCCAAATAAAGAAATAGTTCACACAACACATGGAGAAGATTAACAAGAAGGGAACGGTCCTGAGATAAGAGAACTATTTTATATATGTATGAAACAAACTCCAAACCATCTTGTTTATCCACCCTTACTTGAACTGATCACTGTTTACTCTCAGGAATAATTTATTAAGTTGGGGTTTTTTCCACAATCACAGGGATTACGACGTTTTCAGTTCATTGGTGCCCTAACTCTGTGGTAAAAAAGTGACCATATGGTGATTCTCTGAGAAAGACCTTCAGAGAATATTTGGTCTTTCCTTGCAAGTTTGCAGCCACCTTACCGCTACAGGCATTGCTCTTTTCCTGTGTCAGTGTGAATTTTAAGGGAGACATGCATGAGTCAAGTCCCAGAGGAGTGTCTGTTCGGGGACATACACACAAATAATGGAGATGGGTTCTCTTCTCTTTACTGAAGGGCTGAGTACAAGGGGAGAGAAGAGGGGCAGAAAGTCTGGGTAAGAGGAGAAAGGAGGCAGCTGAGCTGAAAAAAGGGGAAGGGGGGAGGTAGATGAGACAGAAGACATGACCGTGGAGGAAGGAAAATGTTCTGAGAAGAAGGAACTGAGAAGCCTCAAGGTAAGTCATCTTTGACGCTGAGAAAGTTTGTCATTTTTAGTATGATTGTTCTGAGACTGGCGTCTGAGGCTTGGAGAGTCTCGAGAGCGTGAGCCAGGCTGTGCCAGCGGCTGGGTTCCCACGAGGGGTGTTACCGTGTGCAGGAGGCTGCCCTCAGCCGCCTGACATGTACGTCAGGGTGTACGGCTTCGACCAAATGTGCATCTCGAACAACTGGAAATCATTCATTGCCACGTTTCCTTAATAATCTGAAAATGATTGACTGGGGAAAAAAAATACACTCTGATAGAGTAGATAATACAGATACAGAGTAGAATAAAACCTCTCAGCACAAGTAATCTTATCAGTAGGCTTGGGAACGAGGCGAGGAGAAAAAAACCTCCCAAACTAGCTTCAGTTAAGAAAACAGAGTTTTCATTTCTCCAAAAGCGAAGTTTTCCTTACCCTTGATAAGGCTGAATTCTGCTCCTGGAAAGCGTGCTGGTAAGGCGAGCTGCCATTGCACCAGGCGCCGCGTCCCTCCAGGTCAGAGGCTCGCGTCTCTGCGGGGCGCAGACAGCAGCCCGGGGCTTTGCGCTGGGACTGGAATGGCAGGTGACAACTCTGTTTCAGGGAATCAAAGCAGAGGAACAAAATATTGAATGCATCTATGCAAAGTTACACAAAACCTGTTGGTAGTCCAAAGGGTGAGCACTTTTTGGCAGGACAGGAGGAGGGTGGTTGCAGCAAGAGTCTGTTTAGGATGTGCAACTTTTCACCGGGGCTTAATCGTCTTGGTCAAGCTCTCCGTGCTGCTTTCCTTACTGTGTTTCCACACCAAGGTTTTGTGACTCAGCACAGGAAATCTAAAAGCTATTGACATAAGGCCACTGTTCGCAGAATCATTTGCTTAGATATAATCGATGACGCAGTCGTGCTCACACTCTCCGTTCTCACATGGCAGCTGAAGTGGTGGAGCAACAGTGAAGCTGAAGTGTATGAAAATTGATTTCCACTCGCTGCTCTTCATTTTTGAATTGTCCCTGTTGATATGTTGTTTTTCTTGGCTGCTGGCATCTACCTGTGTGTCAGAGTGGGAGGAGCTGCAGATCTGGAAAAAGGAGGTGAGGGATTCTATTTCAGAAGACCAGAACCATTGCACTGGTCTGGGGTGCAGTGAAATCACGCCCAGTCTGCTCCATTCCTGTCACCTGCTCTCCCTGGCGTGGCTGCTCGGTGCTCTGCTATACACCTCTAACTGGTAACTTAACCCTGGCTCATGGGTTTTGCATGCACCCACCTACCTCTGTGTGACTGCACTGATTTTTATTTTCCCCAAGTTAGCTATACACTACCAAGGTAATATGTAACATAATTTGTTTTAGAAAGAACCAGGTCTTTATCCTTTATTTTGTTTTTTTTGTGAGCCCTTCACTAGCCTAATGCTTCCTGTAACTGGGGAGGGATTTTTCTTTATGATCATAGTTTTCCAGTTGCCTGGAAGGGTAGAGATATATTGCAAAAATAAGTTTTCTGCTTGAAGTCACAGAGCACTTGTTTTACTTTTTGTCATGATTTAAAGGAAAACACCTTCCCCCTTTTCCCCTGAACTGTTTAGGTTTTTAAGATTTAAATATTGAAAAAAAAAGGTGGTTTTTTTTACTCCTGGGAATTCAAAGTTTATGTGGCATGGGTAAACAGGATTTAGATGTCCTAATAACCAGTGGAGAAGGTGTCCAGTCATTTTTTGTCTCTGGTGGGAACTCTTTCTCCTGCTTGTCATAAAAAGTCTTTTGTGCAGTTCGCCTCTTTCTTTAGGCTTCAATCCAGCAAACCACTTTCAGCGCACAAGTGGTCTCATTTGCTTTCAGTGACAATATTCACAGGGGCTTAACAGAAAGCGTGAGCTGGAGTGCTTCGCTGGGTCAGGGCCCGCTGCACTCGCGCTGCATATCAAGTCTGCACATATGTTATTCTAGAAGTTTCATAACTCCACAGTATCAATCCTTCTTTGTACCTAGTGTTTTCACACAGTATATGCTTGTAGGGGAGCCCAGCTTAACCAAAACGTGTGTGGATGGACGCACAGATGCGCACCTGGCTGTGCTCACTGCAGCTGGGATGTTGAGGGCATGCATTTCTCGTACAGCTATGTTCGCCAGGAACAAACCCTGCATTCCCCCCCCCAATTCATTGTGTTTCACTTAAGAGATTTCAGAGTGATGACTTAGGGAAGTAATCAGTAAAGCAATTAAAATAGCCAAGCTTTGCCCTAGCCGTGTCCAGGCCAGGCACAGTGCTCAGCGGTGGATTTCCCACTGCGAGCACCAGTGGATGCTGACACTGCTTATTTACGTTACTTGAACAATATCCCTGGTTTGCTCAGGTCTCACCATCTGTCCATTTGAAAATATTATTATTTATTATTGTTGCTGTTGTTGTTATTATTATAATATTGTATTAATTATTGTTGTGTTTGTTATTGCTATTATTATTATTACTATTACTACTACTATTTTAGCAGTAATATATAATATATAGTGTATATATACACTATTGATATTACTGTTACTATTATTACTATTATTGCTATTGCTATTACTATTATTACTACTATTGCTCTTGCTATTACTATTATTACTACTGTTACTATTATTATTTTGGAAAGTTGGCCTAGCTTCACACAGAGTCGAGAAAAGACCTTTTAGATGAGAAGACGAGCTGGGGAAGCCCTCCCTTGTCGGCAGCAAGCGAGGGGCAGCCCTCGTAACCCCGTCCCCTCCGCCTGCAGCCATGGGGCTCTGCCCACGCGGGGCAGTTGGGTGGCTTCCCGCTCCCGCGGCCGCCCAGGCTCCCGCCAGGCTGGTCTCGCTGAGACGTGCTCACAGGCTGCCTACGCTGCACTTTCTGCTCCATGGAAGGTCAATAGTGGAGGTCCTGGGAGCTGCCCGCCGAGGAGGGACAGCCCCATGGCTCCCTTGCTCGCCAGCTGTTGGTATGAGCTGGCTGGCAGAGAGCTGGCTCGTGGTTGCCTTTGCCACGCTGCAGTGATAAGGGCAATTTCCTTAAACAGCAGGAAAAAAACCCAGAGATTATCTTGTGCTTAGAAGATAATGTGACACAGGTAGGGAATTAGTCTCAAAGTCCAGTGTCCCCCGAGTCATTTGAAATGGTAGCCCATGCTGATTCCACCACCTGTTTTTGCCATTCAGCACTTTATACGTAACCTTCTGGGCAGGACCACCAGCTCTGGCATGACATTTGGGGGATCTCCGATCTGAAAACAGTTACCTGGAAATAGTTAACTCTGAAAAGACGCTTCAGCTGCAATTTCAGTTAGACAGGCAAACCCTCATAATCTCAGCCCTCCCCAAAATCCTGGACACAGAGCAGATTTTAATCACGTGCATATTGTGCTGACTGCATTTTGAAGCAACATATATTAAAAAAAAAATCCCTTTGAAAAAAAAACACCACCACCACAACACAACTTATAGTTAGGCAACAATTGTCCTAAAAGTTTTAGTTTCCTATTTTGTTTATCAACAAACATTCTTTCTACATAATTTTGGTTTTCAGTTAAGAGCTTTGCTGAAACTCAAACCTGGAACTTCTGTTCCAGTTCTCCATGCTGTAGATACTTTGATTTTGACAATGCACGTTTCAGTGGCCACAGTTTCTGAGCAGGGAAAACTTCATCCCTCTCTTGCACATTTGAAGAAATGCTTTGACTTTGCAATTTCCAGTGTAGAAAATTCAGTTTTACAACAGGTTTGTCTTTCCTTGAAGTTGCCTATACAAGATGAGATGGATTTAAAAAAAAAAAATAAAAAATCATGATTTAACTCAAAGTCTCATTTAAAGGTGGGACCCTACCCTGGATAATGACAGTGTAGCTGTTGTGTCTTGTTCTGGAGGAGGCTGAAATAGAATCGGCCTCTCCTTCCCACAGAACCTCCCGTGTTCTCCGGGGCAGCATAATCAGGAGTCTTGTCTCAGCAACCTTCACCGACCGCTAAAGTAGCTCTAGTTCTCATCTGAGTACAGAAGGGCTGGTGATTTTACATTCCACGAGGTGTGGTCGCGGTGGCCCAGGGGATGGTGACAGGCTGCTGACTTCTCTGGAGGCATACACCAACGTTTGGACGACATGCGTCAGCTGAGGTGATGGTTCCGGAATGTGTTACTATGGTGAGAACTCGAACTCTAGTAAGTTCATCCTTTCTTGTTAAATTTCTCAGCAGCTGCAGGCACCTATGTATTTTTCACCGCTTGCAGTGGCGAGAGCAGTGTCTAGGTGATCCAAGACAGGATCATTCCTGTCTGAGATTCATGTCTTATTTCTTTCTGGTGGGTGAGATATGGCTATGGAAGAAATTGTGTTTCAGATGTGCTGTACAAGCGCCTTTAGCATTTTTCTGAATTGGAGGTATCTGTGTTTTCTTTCTAAATCAAAATAACAAATCCGTTCCAAAATTTTCTTCCTACTGGTATCTATCAGATAGGGCCAAGCCTTGTGTGGGTGGAAGCGCCACGATACGACTGCGATAAGCCATACATTCAATGCGATGGATTCATTGCACGTATAGCCAAAGTCGTGTGAGGAACGAGGGAAGATGCTCGCACCAGTTTCAGCTGGGGAGGGTGTGTGGGACCCCGGGGTTTGTTGGAGACGGCAGTCTTGACCTCTGTCAAGATAAAGGAAATGGTATATTAGCTTTTGCATTTTAATCACAGACCTTTTTAAACAGCATCCCGCGTTTGTCTTAGATGTGCTTTGAAGTTCTCACATTACAATGTGTTAGGTAGCTGACCCTGCTCTGTTAAACATATCTCAAAGATGTTAAACCTTTTCTCTGCTTTAAGACAAAAGTAAAAATATACCTCCTTTCAGTTCCAGCCCCAGCAGCTGGAGATGGGTTTTGCCTGAGGCTTCTCATCGTTGCCCACAAAATGAGGAATTACTGCCTCTAGCCCAGTGGTTAATGTGAGCGCTCTCTAAACCACACGTTAGGGACCATGAGATGAGTTGGCTCAAACCACCCGGTTAACGTGTCACGCTAACCTGCCGGGGTGTCCTGCCTGGGTTCTGGAGAGCTCCCGTGAAGCATCTCTCCCATGTGCCGGCATGGCATCGGCTTTGCGACGCTGGGGAGTGATTTCCAGCGGCAGGTCAGAGCAAGCAGGAGGTGGCAGGGAAGGGGAGATGTGTTTTCCAGTCAGTGCTGCTACCTGAAGGGTGACCAGAGGTAGTCACTGGGCAGTCCTCAGGCCCCAGTTTGATCTGTGGGAGAAGGGATATCAGAGGTGCTGGGGGAGACGGGGGTGGGACATGTAGGAAGGCAACATAATTCTATTTATCTGGGGGGGAGGGTTCGCAGGATCTCTGCCCTGCACCCCCCTAAGTGTGCCATTTTCCACGTGCTTCTGCCCTGAAGCACGCGTCCTGTCTCTTCATCTCACCGAGCCTTGTGTCTGTAACTAGTTGAAGAAGCAGCTTTTTCTAGCTAATGCTCCCCGTGATCGCTGCCTTCCCTAAATCAGGCCCAGAAGGTGTTTATGAGAGTTTTGCTTGTGCTGTTCTCCCTCTCTCCAATATACATCACTCCCAACTGAATCTGTGCTGGGAGTCTAAATGATCTAAAGCCAGATGTTTGAAACAGATAATAAGACAGAAGGATGTTTATGCCTGGGGTAAAGAGGGATAGATCTTTTTTTAATATATATATTTTCTCTTACTCATAAAACTCCTGCCACTTTAAAGTGGGAAGTGTATCCACTTTTAAAGAGAATAGCAGCTCTCCCATTGGGTATGCCTGCGAAGCACTGTAAATCATATATGCCACTCTTCATATTTTAACCATTCTAATGTGATTTCATTCTGAGATCAAAGGATGTGCTGGGACAAAATATTTTCCCATTGCCAATTTAAAGAGGATCTGAGAAACCCATGCATTCCCAGTTGTCACAGCCTAACCCCTGGTTGTCTGAAAGTATGTGAGAGAGACTGAGTGGAGAGACAAATACAGGGGAAGAAAGTCAGCCTCCTACACCTGATTTTCGCTTTCCTTGAGTCAGATAGATGAAACCCATCCCCGTGACATGTCTATATCATATCTGATCTAGTTAAAGCTTTGAAGTGTTGATAGTGTAGTGTTAACGTTAACCTGACTGACAGAGTCTTTCCTGGAGTTGACATGAGCAAAAGAAGATAAATTAATCACTCTGGTGAGCTTCGTTAGTACCAGCACAGGGAAAAATGAGGTTGCATCTCCCATGCTAACCAGGGATTCTTTATGCTGCTCCTATGGAGGGCTGTGCCTGAGGGAAGAATGGCTGAGAATGAAGAAAGTAGATTTTGAAGTGGAAAACTGTTGATATGAAGTGAATTCAGGAGGAAATAATTAGCGGGACAGGTGACTGAGTCTTCTTCAAACAAAAGTATGTTTGCTCTGTGAACTCACCAGAGAGCGCGATGCTGAGATTCCTCTGATCCATGTAACATTTCACCTGAAACATCAGGGTAAACTTGTTTGTGAGAACCTCTGGAAACAACAGAAATTTAGGGAAGAAGTTTGAGCCCAGGACTTTCCTCAAGCTGTCTGTATAGATCTGGTCACTGCTGTATTTGCAGAGTAGCCAGGGCAAACCCACGCTTTCCTGTAAGTCCCTGTCAGCTCACACCTCAAGGTGCATCGTTACATAGACCGAAGAGTGTGCACTCCATGGAGTACAATCTGACAGGGGAGTCAGGAGTGGGGGCTCCCGACACCTTGTGTGGGTTCCAGACAAGACCTATCTGGTGTTTTGTACCCAGAGCGTTTCACAAAGGTACTGCTCCACGTGCCCCACAAAGAGAGTCCCTGCTGGAACACACAGGCTGGGCGGCTCTGGGGCTGGACAGCAAGTCAGTGGCAGACTGGAAGGAGAAAATCTTGTTTCCTCATGCCCTGGGTAGTCCCTGACCTGCTGGGCTTGGCGTACCAACATGCTTCTCTTCCCTGCTGTCCTACAGCCCGTTGCTGGGTGCCTCCAGCAGGCAGCCTTCTGCGGCTGGCAACGCAGGCTCCGCTGCGGCACAGGCTTGGTGTCTCATTTATTTCAAGGTCCTGGTGAAACGCATCCCCATTATTCTGGCTCTGTATCTTTGGTTCCCTCATCTGCAGCATCTCTCTTGTTCTGAGGCAAACATTTTTATTAAAGCCACAAATAAAGCACGTGCTGGGTCACTAGGCACTTGTAGAAAAGAGTGGAGACTAGCACATTGTGTATGGGAGGGATTACAAACGCAGAGGCTGTAGCGGAAACAGCAGTAGATGTATGGCTGGGGGAACTACAGATGCTTGCTGGCTGCAAAAGCAGTGAAAGGTGATGACTCCGGAAAAGAGTCACATAGGAACCATTTAGCAAACAGTAAGAAGCAGGATTTGTGAATTGTTGTGTTGTTTAACCTTAAGGCTGGTTTTGGAGCTTTGTTGGGAGGGCAGGAAGGAGCTATAAATTGGAATTATTCTGATCATCCGTCAAAATGTTTAAGTGAAGAACAGGGTACAGGGGTCTGCCTGAATCATCAGGAGAATGTAATGGCCTGGGTTCTCCTTTATGGCTAAGGAGTTGTAACTCATGACTGCCAAGTGAGAAGCAGCCCATTGTTCTTTGTTGAAAACTGGAAACAATACAGTAACCGTATATATTAACCTGTTCATATTCTTGGGATATTAATGCTTAATATCATGTACTAGTTTAGCTGCACGGGGCTCTCAGGGCCTGCTGGCTCTTCTAGCTTATAGAATGAGTTGATCTAATTACCAGTATTGAAAAAGCTCTTACTCTAAAGCTAAAGAGCATGGAGGGTTCAGCGCAGAAGCACGTACCCAGCGCACACGACTGTGCAATCCCGCCTGTCCTGAGGTTAGCTACAAGGGCCCCATTTTGTACCAGGGCTGGAGGGATGTCTGGGTGCAGCATCTTTGGGACCACCAGTTTAAGATCTGGAATCTGAACCCTTCACCCTGTGTGTTTCTAGGCTGCGGATCTGCTTTTCAAAGTAGATATTTCCCAGATTTTCTTCTGCAGGTATGGCTAGCGCCAGCAGCTGGCACACTGGTGGAGCAGAATGTTTCTTGCCACACCAGCAAATGTGCCAAACATCTGCCTTCTTGCTGTGCATTGGTGATGAACACCCTGTCTCGTGAAGCCACATACCCATGTGGAGGGTCCGAAGCAGTGTTTATTGGTACATACTCAAAGGAGAAAGGTAAACTGCTATTGCACAGTTCTCTTTTGCTAAACTGGCGCTGGGTTTTCCAGTCACAGCCACATGTAAGTCTGAGGTCTGGGCCCCACTGAGTAGGAGCTGTCTTCCACCACGTTGGTGAACCGGAGGGAGGAAAGGGTACGTGTGATCTGGTAGCTGAAGTGGCACCTCCCATAGTCTCAGGCATATGGGTGAATAAACTGTGACTAATATTTTTTCTGCGGTGCGATATCAGAGGTCGCACAATCGCACAGAGAGCAGTATGAGGGAGGTATGTGCGTCAAGTTACCTCCCTAACATGTTGTAAAGCGTCACAGGTGAGCCACTTGTAGTGCTGGTTACTGACTGTGTTGCCTGTATACCAGCACTGGGAACGCTTATGGACCTTCTTGTTGCTCATGATAGAACTGATGTCTGATAGGAACCTGGATCAGGTTTCTTCTCTATCCATGCTACAAGTTTTGGCCAGGAGAATGAAAACCTGGCTCTACTGCTGTTAAAGCTAATGAAAGGTCCAGGAGCACATCTAGAAGAGTTTACCGAAGGGCTTGTGTGAAGGCAACATTCACGAGAGTAGCAAGGTAGGACGAGATGAGGGAATTTAGAGGAGCCGTCTTGTTACCTGCTACAGAGGGAACTGGCTCATGTCTTCTGACTGGTGTGGCACAAATGTCACAGAGCGATAAAATGTTGCAGAAATGCAGGGCAGGGCATTCTCTGTGACACTGGGCATGGACCTGTCCCAACTTGCTTGGATGTTGCTAGTGTTTGCCAACAACCTGCGAGGTGGTTGGTAAATGCAGGGTACAGTGAAGGGGGAACGGCAGCAAATGAGAAAGGTGTTTCCCTTTGTGAAGTGACCAAAGACTCATGAGGAAACCAAGGCCAGGGAATACTGCCAGGAATACTTGAAAAGCAGGTGTTTGGTGTTCATCGGTATTGACACAAAAATGAAGATAACTGGGGTTTGAGGTTTCCACCCTCAGGTGGTACTCCTTTCCTCTGCCTTTCCATCTTTTCGATATTTTTTTTCTCTTCTTCTTTTATGTCCACACTCAGTATTTACAAAAGGGAGAGCAGTATCTGCTTAGTGTGGCTAGGGAAGCTGTTTACATTTTCCTACATGCCTGATGTTAGTTAATATTTAGAGGAGCCATTCTGGAGGCTGTAGAGGAGCCTGTATGTGAACACAGAGCTTTCTGCCAAATACACCTGGCAGAAGGGTTACCAATATGTTTGGTTTTGAATGCAAGCACCTGCTCGAGGCTGAAATGTTGACATTTAGTATCTTTGCATGTGGTGTGCTTGCAGCTCTGTTGTATAGCGCATACAAGTTATACTGGTAAATATTTCTTCACTCGCTGTCCTGGAGACTAAAATTGTTTAGCTGTGGAACAGGGAGAATTAGCAATAACAGTGCACTCTTCTGTTCCAGCAGTGATAAACATTTGACTGTCATTATGTTCAGCTTGGACTATTTTGTAAATATTCTGAGCTCTCCATGTGCGGGTTGTCATCACTCTAGTAATCCAGCTTCATCTTGCAAACTTTTATCCATTAAATTAAAGCAACAGGCCTTAATGGAACAAAATGTGCGAGGAAAGGGTACTGACAGACATAGCTGAAGAAATGGGCCTTCAGTGAATGCTGTAGTGTTTTGGGTGATAAAGTACAGCACGGCACAAATGTCTTGCTAGAAAATAGCAATGCGATATGAAATCCAAAGCACGAGTCTGGGAGCAGTAAGCTACGTGATGCAAAGTTGTTGGGATCTACACTGATAACAAACGTGTTTTTCAGATAGAATCAAACTATGTTTTGACAAACTTTAGGTATTTCAGTTATCATCATTTTTCTTTAAAATTATATTTCAGGCAACGAGTATGAAGCAGCTGTCATTCCTGATGTGAATAAAATCTCTGCATTTGTATCAGGGCTTAGAGTGCCCGTCCTGGTGCTATGAGAAGATACAAATGCATCAGTCAGAAACATCTGTTACTTGTAATGGATTAAAAAGCACCTGGTCTAAATACACACCTTTTACAAGGTTAGATTTCAGACTAATTTGAAAGTTTTTAAAACTTTCAAAGCTGAGGCTTATGTTCGCCCCTTACAAAAGGAACGTTATTGAGGTTAAGTTTCAATGGCTAAGCTCTAAAGCATCAGCAAAACATCCCAACAGCTTCATAAATCAGAATAGATTTGCTGCCTGCTGAGACCAGCTGAACGACAGACAGTCACAGATGCACTCCTACACATTTTACATTTCAAGGGCTGGAAGAAGAGTCTAAGTTGACTGGATCAACTGTTTTGCCGTGGATAATTCAGCCGCCTGCACTGGAAGCCAGGGACAGTAGGCATCTGCAGCGGGGCCTCATCTGCCGGGCACTTTCCCCGAGGAAGCCCATCAGATCCCACAGGATCTGTGTGCAGGCTGGTAAATCAGTCCGTCCTGAGCCTTGCCATTGTTTGTCCTTGATCATTTCATCTGCCCGTCTGCACAGATGGGCCAGGGACTTGGTGGGGGGCTGGGGGAGCCGGGCGGGAATGGAGGTGCCCATGTGTTGGACATGGATCATTAAAGTCAGCGTTAGCAGATTAGGTAGGGCTCAGGTGTCTCCTTGGCAGGATACACAAAGTAAATTATTTATATAAATAAAGAGTCATCCAAGACAATTAGCAGCCATAGAGTGAAGCGTGGTGCGTGCTGGGCTGCCTCCCTCCCTAGGTGACAGAGCCAAACCCATGTAAACAAGGGGTGTAAGCGGGTCAGTTGCTTGTTGGCCCTGCCAAATCAGAAATTGTGCTTCTGGCTCGGTAGGAGCAAATTGGTTGTGACTGCAATCATCCTTGCCACCCCTGCTCTGGTGTATTCCCTTGCATACCAATCCTTAGGTGGTGCAAATTAACCCAGCTCCTCTGATAGCAACGCCTGTGCCTCCTCAGCTGTGCTGTTTGCATGGATGCGCGTGGATGTGCGTGGATTCATGGCATCTACGTGTCTCCTGTGTGGTTGTCATTGTACACGGCAGTGGGGAACAAGGATATCCTGGATTACGGAACCTTTGGTATTCTTGTTTCTGAATGAAGAGGGGCTCATGTAAACCAGCTTTGGTGTCTGTACGTTCAGCACGGTCCCATCTGGAAAGGTTTATAGGCACAAGTGCCTGGAGGCAGCTCGTGTCCTTGAGCAGGACAGTTACACAGAGGTGGGGCTGCACATGTGGTGAGCAGCCTGTGTGGGCTGGGGAGTGTGTCGTAGGAACAGCTGTGTGGAATAGGCTCAGGACCAATCCTGACCCTGAGCTGGCTCCAGGCAGAGCAACACAGCACATCCGCGCTGTGCTCCACACGTGCCCAGGTACACGGCCACGGGAACACAGCCGCCGTGCCCCACTCCCGCACCGGCGCTGCACGCAGGTAGTGGCACATAAACACACGTTGGCGCCTGGACTAATAAGCCGTGTTGGATGTGAACTGCCTCAGTGGGCTTCGCAGCCCCCGTGCAGGCTGTGTCGGCGTGCGCAGGGGCTGTTGCGTGCCTCTGAAGCACTACGTCTGTGTGCACGTCGGGTAAGTGCACAGGTGCGATCGTATCGGTTGATATGTGGCTACACAGCCGCAGCCTGTTCAGCTTCCAGACGTGGAACAGGGCCTTAGCTATATGCATTCACGTTTATTTTTGCCACGGTGCTCCCTGATGTCCTGGCAGAGACCTAGGCTGAACACAGAAGGCTCTTCTGTAGGGGAGGGGGAAGGGGACAAAGAACAGCGGCTTCCAAGGGCCACTTTTACAAGTCCAATTTAAATCAAAACTTTTCCAAAGCACACTTCAGCCTTTTTCCTATGTGACAGAACACTTTACCCCCTGTGCATCATATGTGAACAAAATGAGTGCATTTTATTCTGGCAGAAAGGTAGTTGTTTTCTTTGAGGTTTTTGTGCCCTGTGTGCATTTAACTGTCGTGTGGAATGACGTGAAAGGGGCTTTTTCTGAGCCTGTCTGTTGTCTCAGTGAAAGGGCTGCTGGAGTTTTAGGCTGCCTGTATTATCTTAGCAGTGATTTTATGTCACTAAATAACAGGCTATTAGCACAACCTTGCCATCGGGGTTTGTCACACTTTGTATGTCAGTGTGTACATGTGGGTTTCTTTGCTAAGTCTCATCTCCCCCAGCCTACAGTCTGGTCATTTCAAGCAAAGTTCGCAAACAGCATAATAATGCTGGAAATCACAAAAGGGGGAGCTGATGGCGGCAGCTGCTATTGTAAACCTGATTTCCACAGGCTCAGCAGGGCTTGGCGCAGCAGAGGCAAGCCCGCTCAGAGAGGCCCGGCTGCCGCAGCTCTGCCTGAGCCGTTCGGTTTCTGCCATCAGCCTGGATACGAGCTGGGTGGTGGAGGCTCCTGGCTGCCTCCTGCAATGTGCTCCTGCGTGGCTGCTGCCCCGGAGCCTGGTGTGCTCCAGCTTCCCTGGAGTGGGCGGCAGTGTTGCCATACAGGAGGTCAGCCTGAGCGCGGAGGAGGCTGAGAGAGAGAGAGAGAGAGAGGGCATCACAGCCCCAAAGGACGCAGAGGGGAACGGAGGTGTGTATGCGGTGCCCAGCTCCGGGGCCCCTGAGAGCGGGAGCAATGCCCTTGTAAGTGAGAGGTAGCCTGTGCCAGCTCACAGCTGATAGCGTCCTCCTCATGGCTCCTGTCGAGCCTGTGCTTCTCCTGATGGAGGAAGAACATAAGGCCGTCTACTCCGTATATTTTCTGTACTTAAAGATATTTGTTCTGAGTATATGCTACCGGTGTCCATCTAGTAATTCTCCTCTTCGCATGTAATCTCCCTTGATGCCTTCTCTTTGCTGGCATTCAGCTGGGTTCAGGCTCCCAGTACCTTCAGGGAAGTGGAAGGACTGAGCAGTTTTCCTTGTTCCTCTTCTGTCCCTCCTCTCCCATGTTACTGCCGTGCACTCCATGTCGCGTGAGAGAGGCACCTCTGCTGTCCGACTGCATATACATCTCCTCCCTAAATCAGTATTTAAGGTGTTTGGAAGCACCTGCGACATTGAGACCAAAAACAGAGGCTCAGGTCATCTCCAATATTGTCTTGGGTTTCTGTGGAAATATGGTGGTTTATTCCTGTAGAGATGCTGGCCGTGCTGCGACACTGCGTGCTGAAGAGGCAGATTTTGTTGAGACACTTTGGCAGCTGAAGCCAGCACTCCGTGGGCTTCTGTTTATATGGGTTAGGATGTGCTGGTGGCTTTTCTTTACTCTTCTCTGGTCTGCATAGCTTTGAAAATGTAATTTTGTATATCAGACGTAGCAATGGGTGTCGTCTAACACCCCTTGTTAAATGATTTAGGTCCACAGTGTTATAATCTATCTATATAAAAATATAAGCATGATGTTTATGCAGTTGTTTTGTGTGCCTTATACACACACATGCACACACACATACATATGTTTAGAGCCTTCTGTCCCCATTTCAGGCGTGTCTGAAGTTATCTTAAAGATAATTAAGTACTTACAAACTGGCATTGTGGAAGAGAAAGTCTATGCAAATACTGCCCATACTGTGGGAAATGAGAGGAAAACTTGGCAATTGCATAAGCTAACTAATCAATTAGCACATGCGCACTGCCCCGCCAATATGCAGGCATGTATCTATGGATAACCCGCAGCATATGGCATTGCTTGCCTGGTGGGTATGATATGATTCTACATGGGGGACATGTGAGGCTCACGTTATTGCAGCAGAGGAGAAGGAGCCCCAAACAGAAGGTTCAAACCTGTAGCAAGTAGGTAAGGATGTTTACAAATTTAAAAGATAATTTTTTTGGTGAAAAGGCTGAAGTTGTTCTATAGTGAGGGTGTGCATTACACAGTAGAACCTGTCTATGGTTCCTATGGCCCACGGTGTGTGTTACTGGGGCACTTCACAACTTGTACGCATTTGTCTCTGTCACACATTTTGCCCTTCCTTGCATTGCTGGTGTAAGCATTATCCTTCGAACACACCAACACCTACAAGCCTGGTCTGTATCGTTTAAAACCCATTAAAACTGAAAAATTTAAATACTTCTAAAACTCTGTCCTTAGGTGACTTTCTCAGGGTCTCATAGGAAGTCTTTTGTAGGGGAGGAACTGAAGCTGGTGCTGCTGAGACGCAGGGAAGCATGTACGTAGGCCAGAAGCAGGGGCTGCGTTTGCCAGCACGGAGCCGAGGAGGCTGGCAGGGATTTGCTCCGGCTGGTGGCTGAGCCCTACTGGCTCAGCCTTGCATAACAAAACTGCCCCGCTGCCCAGCTCATGCCAGAGCCTCCTGAATGCTGGTGGCTCCTCATGCAGAAAATGAACAACAGTCACCCAGCGCTGCTACCAATACGTCCTCCTGCCTGCAGGTAGCGAGCTGGAACAAAGGCATCGCTCCACTCCGCGTCTGAAGGGCTTGCGCTGCAAGGCACCGACTCATTCCTGCAGAGAACGGAGCGCCTTCAGCGCTCGGTCAAGTCCAGTCAACCATCGCCGAGGCAGACCCTTAGCCCTCGTGGTAAGAGGGCAACATGAAGTAAAGCAGCGTGTGGTGGAGGGGAAGCAAGTGGAGGGTTATCGTATTTAATCTGTATAGTATTTCTGAACTTTCCTTGAAAACACAGGTGGGGATTTTTGGAGGGTGGAGGAATGGCTTTTTAGAAAGCACTTTTTATTTCTCTAAAATCCTTTCATTTTTTCCCCCCTTTCCTTATGAAGTTTTGAAAATATTTAAAGGAAACCAAACATCTTTCAAAGATATATCTATGCTGAAAAGACAAAAGAAAGTTCTGATAAAAAGCTTCTACCAGCTCCTACTCACTAACTGCATTTCACATTCATTCTTAATTTAAAAATCTCATTGTTCAAACACTTTTAAAAGTTTTAAGATTTCCACTCTGAATGTTGTTTTTTTTCTGTCTGATGGTACTAATGTGATCAAATCAGTTCAGCTCAGCTTCCGTTAAGAAGATGAATGTATTGAGGCTCCCGACAAGGCTGTCTGTCAGTACCGCGGGATTATTTGATCCTGCCACTTGGCTCCACGTTTGCTCTTGGTGAGGCTGATAATTCCATCACCCTCCCTGAAGTTGCGTTTCATTCTCCATAAATTCTTTAGTGCCTCTTTAAGCCTCTCATATTGGAGCACTTTGTCTTCCGAAATGTCCTAGTTTGATCTGTCATTACGGTGGCATGTCACATTCAGTTACTGGATGTGTCTCACTAGGTGCAATGTAGTGCTGGCTGCCAACATAACTAATTGTGAGTGAGTCCTGCTCGTGAGGCAGCTTGCTGAAAAACGCAGCTGAGAATACCGTTTTCAGAGTATCTGCTCTTTGAACTGTCTTGGCATCAGTGAAACGCTTCATTATAGAGAGACATAATAGAACCATTGGCTGTGTCCAAGCTGGGAAACTTCTGCCCAAACTCCCCACTGTTGCTACCCTTGGTTCAGCTCTACCGGTGATAGCAATGAGGAGGATAAATGAATAGACTGCTGGTTCCCAAAGCTTTCAGAACGACAGGCACAGTTGTGGATGCCACAGCCTTCTGCTCTATTTGTGTTTGCCCTCTTCAAGCCAGCATCCCCCTTCCGCTGTCTGAAACGGCTGCCGCTGCCTTCTTACCCCTCCCCTGGCCCTGTCCCCCCGCACACCTTGCTCCACGCCCCCTGGGATGCCACCGGTGCCTTGTCTCCCACTCTGCTGCTGGCCCTGACCAGTGCTGCTGCTGGGACTAAGTGTACCAGCCCAGCAGAGCACGTTCGGCTTCATTTGATGCCTTGCCCACAGCCCTAGAGTGCTTCGTCAGCTGGGAACTGCTGATGTGAACACAGCTCCGCTTGCAGCTTCCAGCGCAGGCATTTCATCCCATGCCAAGCATGTCAGTGTGACACCCAAATTTAGCATGCCAGTCACTGTTGCTTCCCCTGATACAGCTCGGGCAGAGAGACTGGGAAATTGTGGCAAAAATACTCTGTTATGTTCAAAGAGAGATTGACAGTGCTATTAATAAAGCTATGGCTGGCAAATCACAGCCTGTACGGCGGGAGACCAGCATTGCCCGGTGAAGCCACCTGCCCTTCTGCATCGCTCTCCTGCGTGGTCTTTGTGCATTTTTCTGTTACATCTATCGGAAACACGTTTGCCTTATTGGTTCCCCCAGCTTATGAAAGTCAAGTTCCCACTCCGACGAGAACGTACTACACCTTGCGGTAACCCCGCCGTGTAGCATACAAGTTTTGCAGTTTTACATTTTAGCTGTCTGAGCCCGCTTTTGGTAGTCTGCACCACCATGAGTGATGTGCAGGTCATTTGTACGGTACAAACCCCACCTGATGAAAACCTTGCTCATGTCATCGACCCTCTCTTTTCTGCCCAGGAGCGGCATCTTCAACGATGTCACCACCTGAAGTATCGTCCTTAGTGTCTGGAACAGCCACACGTAGAGTGAAGGTGGTGGTTTTCAGGTGGTCCTCAAAGTCAGGCCATGCTGCCAGCTCCATCACTTCTGACACTGAGCGTGCCGGCTCCCCCCCTCCCCACCCCGAGCCCCCATGCCTTGGGCTTATATACAGTCATCCACTTTGGAGTCCCTTCCTCTCTGGTTTCTCAGCCTATAGAGTGCTTCTGAAATACGTTTGTGAGTGCGTTTTCTCTGCAACCATGGGTGATAAACTGTTTCTAATGGTAACAGAAACTCTTGCCCGATCATTCCCCTATCCTCTCAGGACCCGCAGCCTAAAGAGAAACATTAAATATGCAATACTGTGAGAAAACTGGAAGAGCAACAGTTATGTCGTTCATTGCATATTGCATATTTTAAGGATATTCTCTGCCCTTTTAACAGCTAGATGTGAGGCTGTTAATAAACAAGCAAAATCAGAATCTGAGGTGTTGAGAAAAATGAGACCTATCATGAACTTTGGCTATACATACCCCTGTGCTTTCCTATGGATGCGTGTCTTCGTTTCCCTTTGCTGCCTTCTTCCTGGAATACAAGGGTGCTTTTACTTGTTAAGACATAATTTTTTAGATATTGTTTGGCTCTGAGCATGTAGAAATGAACCTGAAAGGGAAGCATGAAGCTTTGAAAAGGAGTTCCTTGAATTTCTGCTACATTAGCTAATAGAGGGGCTTTTCTCAGGACCTTATTACAGAGTACAGACCTGGCTGGGAATGGAGACTTCTATTTCTTTTAGAGTATACACGAACCACTGTGCTCAGTATTGTACATCTGGTGAAGGTTTCGTGCAGCTGTCATTTTCATGGCAGAGTCCTTTCTGTGTAAGAAACCCAGCAAAGTCACTAAGTACTTGCAAGCTAGGAGAACCGTTAGTTGGAATGAGTTGTGAGCAAGCACATTGTGACCCTGAAGCCATACAGTTTTAAAAATAGTCCTTCTTGAGTCTTCCAGGAGATGCAGCAATAGCTGTGAGGATCAGGCTCTAAGGGTTTAACTTCCTGTGTGTGCCTAGACACCAATAAGCTACTTGTTATATCAGCAGTGATAATTCTCAAGGTCATGGGCATTTGCTGCTCTAATCTTAGTATGCTTTTGCTATCAAAGGGGGATGACAGCTGTGTGCATGTGTGCTGCGACTGCGGGCTGAATTCAAAACGCACTGTACAACGTCACCTGGTTTTCAAGGACAAAGCTGAAGCAAAGTTTTACTTTTCACTTAGAAGAAAAAGAAAGAGAGAAAAAAGTGGGAGTGGGGGTAATCAGACCATTGAGCTTTGTTACTGCATTATTTATTTTCATTAAAACCATAATACTTAACTGCAAATAGCTTTGGAGATGTTTAATTACCCCTTTCATCAAAGGCATTTGACATGCAAATGAAGGAAGAACCAAACTGTTGTGAAATGCAATTAACAACTGTTACCAATAAACAGGCTTGGGGGCCTCGGGTGACCTGCACAGGGAACATCAGCATGGTCCTAGATCAGCACAGGCCTGTTATGACATTACAGCCTTTTAAAATTTCAATAGATTGATTTGTTCGGTTTGCTTGGGTTTTATGATTTGTTTGAGGATTGCTCTTGTTGGTATGGTTTGAGAATTATTAGGTGGAAAAGCCCGGGGAGTGACGGATGTGATGGAGAGGCATACGATAAGGAGAAGAATTTGCTGTTTGGGGGTTTTTTTCCTCTTTTAGGTGGAATGGCTGTGGTTAGGGTGGGTGAGTATCGCTTAAAAGAGAAAGTTTCCAAGTATCCATTCGTATACATTTACTTTACAGAATGCCTGACCCCTTTTCCCTTACCACTGCAGATTTATTTCCTAAAATCCTTTAGTTCCCAGGAAGGAAAGCGTTATAGATACTCCTGCCAACATATATCCATCTGTGAGTGCTGCTGTGAATATTTATATGTTTGAATCAGAACAAGGAGAGGGCCCCTGTGGCCTGGGGGCCATTGGGGCAGGAAGCAGATGGCTCCATGGCTGCAGCACGATGCGATGCGAGTGCCTGGGACCAGTCCTGATTGCCTGCTGAGCGGTGCTCACGCTACGTAGGGAATGCCTTGTGCAGCCTGGAGGAGGGGTATGTGTCTGCAGATGAGTTTTTCAGTGTCTCTGCATTTGTAAATTTTACTGTTTCTCTACACCACGTGCACAGTTGGTCTGTAAAAGGAAAGGCAGCCGTGCGTTTGGAATACCCAGCCAGGTGTCAGGTCTGATGCAGCAATACAGCTGACTCCATGTGTGCCATTTTTGTGGAGAACTAGGTAGCACACCCTTTAGAATTACAAGAAAATAAATAAATAGTTGTTTTGGCCTCTTCCTAATGACAACAGTGCTAGATTATTCCGGCCATTACATTAGTTGACTTGACATGTGTTCCGGTCTCTGGCACCAGCAGCTCAGTTTTCAACGAGAAATTCTGCCTCAGGTGTAGGACTCGTTCTGTTCTGGCATGTCTTTGCTACCAGCTATGGCAGACTTGCCTTTGCTGTTACCAAGGCCTCACTTGCATTAAATATTTTGCATCATTCACCTGCATTGTATGCTATGCTTTAACCACTTTGGGTTCTAACAGCCCCATTCATATTTCTAGGAGCCTTCTAGGTCCATCATCACCACCTTCAACATAATTAGGTGAGTTATCATTGCAGTATTACTTGTATATGATTATGCTTTTGCTAGAGACTAAGCATAGTATCCAGTATCAAAATAGAGAGCAGCCAAAGGCAGAGCTCCCTTTGTTTCAATACGTTCACAGGAGCAAATCAGTTTCCTCTTCTGTAGGATTAGCACTGGTCTTCCTGGATCTTAAAATGCAAGCATGTCCTTCAAATAAAATACTGGGGTTTTTGTAGGTGGTCATGAAACTCCATGAGTCTTTCAGAAATTGAGATTGCATAAACATAAAATTACTGTAAAGGAAGAATTGGGCTGAAGGTGGTATTTCTAGTGAGTATTTTGACTGTTGTGACTGTATTTTCTTATATAATAATTATAATAATAATAATGGTGATTGGAGCTCACTTGTCTTAAGCTCATCTCCATCATTCATTCATCCATAAATTGAATTTGAATGCAGATTGAGTTCTAGGTGGAGAATTATTTCACACAGGCTTTTTCACCTTTGATCATTTATTCAGTTCAGCTAGTGGGATGCCCTGCTTCCATTTCCATGGTTTTTTCCTTCATCTTTGTCTTTCAATAAAGCACTGAAGAATGCTTTGATACTTTCTTTCAACCTGAAAATGTTTTTCTTAACCTTTATAATACCTGTTAAGTTTAAGATAGAGGGAACTAATGCTCCATTTGCAATATTGTGGTATGTATAACATTTTCTCGGTTTCCTCCAGACAGGCTTGGAGCCTGTATCACTGGGGCAGGGGCTGGTGAAAAGAATGTAGTTGCAAGCCCAGAGACAGAGCACTGGAGCAGCCTCCTCTTTCTCCAATCAATGTCATCATCACTTCCAGAAAACAAACTTTTCTTGTAGTTTTCCTAGTGCAAAAAAAATGCGTTCACTGGATCTACCCAGGATTTATGGCACTAGCTGTTCCCTTAGGATGCCTGTTGCGTGTCATGCACAGAAAAAATTGGAATATTCTCCAAATGATTCTGGGCATACCATGGCCCTCAAGTCCTGCTGTGGATCTTACCCCAGAGTCAAGCACAGCAATGAACTGCGTTAGAAAATATTCTGTCAAGAGGAGCCATGTTAATTTTCTCCTTCCACCCTCTTCTCAGGAGAAAGGCAAAACCTGCCACCGCGAAGAGGCTCACTGCTTCTGGGGAAGAACGCCATGAGGTGCTTCAGGCTTGTGTGCGTTCAGAACATTCTGCAGACTGCAGAATCCCCTGTGACAATCTGGGAAGGGCTTTGTCACTTTGATTTTGCTCTGAGATGATTTGGCCAGGGTTACCCTGTAAAACTAACAGAACAGAGGTTAGATACCCAAGTTCTCACCAGGCAAGGTAGGAGGCATCCCAGTATTTTTCTTCCAGGCAGCTGTAATGATGCCTTTGTGTGGCCCTGAGCTGGCTGGGCTGGAACAGAAAGGCTGCTTGTACTGTCAGATCCTTCCTGTCAAACAGTCCTTGGTTTATCATCTGGCGATGGTTTGTCTGTCAAGTTCAGTTTTACAGTGTCTGTTTTCAGCTTCTCAGTCCTCTGATGACTTTAAGATAATATGTCGCACAGGAATGATATCCCTCTTTGGGGAAATTTTATATTTCATCATCCTCCACCTACGGCTGTGATCTTGCACCACTGAGCATCCTACAGAACAGGAGCCTCTTGTCTGTACTTTTAATTATCCTGCCTGATGAATCAGGATCCCATTGTTTAATCACACACACACACACACACACACACACACACACCTTTTGTTAACTACATTCACCAGTGTTTTATGAGGCACCCGTCTTTCCCTGTAGGAGTCCTGGATTCCTGGTATGAAGAGCTGTCATCCCACAAACATAACTACTTTATTTTAACCAATTTTTTATTGGTGTTTCAAGTCATTGGGTTAGTAAGTAACGATTCGGTATGAAGCACTGAGGACCAATTTCCATGGTGCAATGCTGTGCAGTTTGTCATAGGAACAGCTAGGAAGTGACTGTGCTGACTGGCATGTGACACTGCTTTGTCCCAAAGGGGGCATAATCCAGAGGTCTGGATGCCAAAGCAACCAGACATGAAAATGGTGCTGGTTAGGAAGACACCAACAGTCCTTGACTGCGTCCCAGTTAGAGCACATGAGTTTTTCTTGAGGGTATGGTTTCGGACCTTCCAAATCGGCTATACACAGCATACTCCTGTCCAGTCCCAAGTTCAAACTCTTGTTGGTAACCATAAAACCTTTCTTACATAAAATAATGATTTCTTAATGCAATCAAGAGATGATGTATTAGCAATATGCTATGCCCATCTCCTGATCAATTGTGCGATGCAATAACATCATTCCCAAGTTGCCCATTTGCTTGGGACACAACTTTAGTCACTGAGGATGACAAGGCATTGCTTTTTTTCCTTTCCTTCTATTCACACTAAAAGTTAAGAGGGGTGCTGGGGGATTTGGTTTGCCTCAGTTGGTGTATTGGGTCTGGCTGGGTGGGAGATGACGTTCCGCATAGCAGCCCATATGGTGCTGTTTCAGATTTGTGACTAACACGGTGTTGATAACCCACCACTGTTTTGGCTGTGGCTGAACAGTGCTTGCACAGTGTCACAGCTTTCTTTTTTCTGCACCCTAACCCCTTTGCCTGTGCCTCGGCAGGGTGCTGGAGGGGACACAGCGGGACAGCTGACCTGAGCTGGCCAAGGGGGTACCCCATGCCGTGTCACACTGTGCTCCGCAATAGAAGCTGGGGTAGGACAAGAAGGTGGGGGCTTTTTCTTCCAGGGTGGCTGTTGCTCGGAGACTGGCTGGGCATCTGTCTGCTTGTGGGAGTTGGTGAGTGATTGCCTTTGCATTGCTTCTTTATTTCTTCTTTCCTTCAGCTATTAAACTGTCTTTATCTCAGCCCATGTGTTTTCTGGGTTTGGCTCTTCCTATTTTGTTCCCCATCCCAAGGAGCAGGCTGGGGTGAGTTAGAGGCCGTGTGGGTGCTTGGCTTCTGGCCAGGGTCAATCCACCATGGTTGAAAACGTTTTAATCCTCCTCTACATGAGAAACTGCCAGCATCGCTCTCCAAGGCACTCAGCCTGGCTCTCTGGTCCAGCCTGTTCCTTACCCTGCTTTTCCCACTGCTGGCCAACCCGATGCTGATCCTGTCCCTTCGTCTTTCTGATGGAAAAATCCTGTTCTGCTTCCAGTTTTGAGGAGAGCTGAATGAGCCCTCTGTTTACTGGCTACAATGAAATTAGCATTTGCCTAGCTGAATTGCTGGTGGAGTCCTCAAACAGAAGTTTTTAAGGGACAGAATTTGACTTGTAACAGTATAGAGAATAAATTATTTTTGAGTGCTGTAGGGGTGCAGTGGTTCCTGGTTGGCATGTTAGAAGGGCTATAGGCCAGCACTCGATAGCAGCACTCCAGCTTTATACCATCTGCATTTCTTTTAATGACAAAAATAATCCGTTTTTCTGCACTGTTGTCAAAATGCTGAGCCAACATGCCGGTCTGGGAGTGTGATCTGGAGTTCTGGTCTGGCCACATGAGCTGTGCTGTGCAGCCAAGTCCAGCAGCAGATTCTGTAATATTGTTGAGGTCTGAGCCAGGGAAAGTACAGATGTTGCAGCACGTTGCAAGTGCTTTAGCGGTTTGAAGGGCTCAGTCCAGTCCTTGGGCCCTTTTCTATTTCTCTTAAATGACACTCGAGGCACAGAGCAGAAGCAAAGTAGGCAATCCAGCAAAAGCAGGGATCTTCCCAATAGAAGCGTCTGTACAGTTGGTCAGAACCGCTAATAAATCTTAATATTTACTCTTCTAACGTTTGCACTACCAGAGAGAGAGGAAATTCAGCTGCGACCGTGTTTTCCTTGAACTCAGAAACGACTGGTTATAGCTGAGGTTAGGGTCCTCAGGGGGCAACGAGATTTATTAACATCCTCTTTGCACACTGTTTTCTCTCAAATGTACTGACAAGCCACTTTTAGTCCACGTTGACTCTGACATGACCCAGTCCGATTTGCTTTGACAGCCATTACAATAGTAAACTTAGAATTCTATGTTTTTATTTGGGGGTGAGATTAATGTATAGACTTTAGCTTTCAAGGAGGAGATAAGTCAATTGGAGAGGATACCTCAGGTTGCCTTGGGTAGGTCTTACCCTGAGTTTGGGTGGTGGTGGTTTGTTGTCTTTTTTTTACTGAGCATCAACAGTTATAAATAGACATTTTAGCTAGAATGAAATTTTATCAGAATTGCTTTAGCAGTGAGGTGAAGAAGGGGACGGAGTTGTTCCAACATCTAGCCAAACCAGTCAGTTAACTGCCTTCCATAAGCTTTATGTTAATGACAGGGGTTCACTGTTGTACTGTCTTACAAGACGTGCATATGGGGGTAGAAGAATCACTAGGGGGTGGCCATAAATCTGCCTGTTGCTCTAGTCTTAGTGGTATTAAACCTTAGAGAAAATACCAGTTTTTTTCCCTTGCACTTTATTTGTGCTGGGCCATGTTGGTACATGGCAGCAGTTTTATATGGAAAATTCATGAAATGTATCGGTCACTGTGACTGGCTACAGGGAGACATAATTTTTGAATCATCTAGCAATATGAAGACCACGGTAAAGAATGCATGGTACAGACTGGCACTGGATAATATGTCAATATGACCATTCTGCCATGAAAATAAAATGCAGAATTCTGCCCTGACAAACCTTTCTGAAGTCAGCGCTAGAGAAAAGACCTCTTGCCAATTGCTCATGCCTCATGCAGACCTGACCTCCAGCAGTTACAGCGAGGTACAGTCCATAATTTCTGCTTGTGTTGCTCTGTGGAATTTGTGTGCCTTGGTCTTGACCTTGGCTTTGCTGTTAAGCCTGAGAGCAGTCGTAATATTTAGCACACAGAAATGGAAATCTCTTTTGGCAACGGCATTCTTTTAATATACACATGATTTAGGAAATTAACTTTAAACTTAAAGTTTACCTGTGTTGTAGGCAGAGAGATGGTTTATCTTGTGTCTGTTCATCTGTACCGCTACAGTGAAACACGGGGAAAATGCTTTTATGAAAAGACAATACTGTTTTCATTTTTGACAGTTAAATTTAAAAAATCATCCAGTTGTGTTGCTTGCATCGGCCGGCAACTAGGCAGCTTTCTGCACCAGTGTGGGTGCTGGCAATACCGTATCTCCAGCTACACTGTCCTGGTCTCTAGTGACTCCTCAGTGCTCTCCAGAACCTGACCACCGAATGTTTGTACAAAGAAAAATGGACAGCTTTCCATAACCAAATGTGTGAGTTCTCATGGACACCTTCCATAAAAATCACATAGTTTTGTGCTCCCCTATCTCTTCTTCCCCTTGCATCCTTTTTCCTGTCTTGAGTGTCTTAAAAAATAATTTCCACATTCTTCAGCAATCCTAACATAGTATTCTTTCAATTTGTCTCTGATATTCCAATTTTTTTATACGGCACCATGTATAATAACTTGGATTTAGCATGCTTTTATCTTGTATGGAATAGCGTGTCAGCACAGCACTACAAGAGAGCCCTGTAATTACTTCAGGGTCGATGAAGGATGACCCAGTATGTTGATACATGCACTGTGCTTCCTCTGGAGCAACAGGAGAATCGGAAAGGTGTCGGAACAGCCTGCGTGCTTAAAGCAACGTTCACAGTCAACTGAAATAGTACTGAATGTGACTGAAGATGGGGACATGCAGAGGTACCTGTGAAATCTGTTGTACTGTTTTGTTGCATTTTCAGCAAAATTTCTCAACTTATGCTTTTACCATACTCTAAAATTTTGCCCTGTGTGTTCCACGCACATTCGATCCTGACCTGTGCTTCCTTTTTTTCAGGTAAACTCCCTGGAAGAGTCAGGTTCAGGAATACTTGATGCAGCTGCCAGAGGCAGGGAGCAAAGTTCCTTTAAAACCACCATGAGACTCAGCCACTTCTGCTCCACGTACAAGGTAAACTTCCTTATGCTGCCTTCTCTAACAAGTAATAGCATATACGTTGCAACAACAGCACTACATACACACCACTTTCCTCTATAGAGCAGATGAGGAAGAGCTAGCCATCTATAAGACAGAATTAACATTTATTTAGTTTAATATACTAATGGAAAGCCTTTCCTTGCTGCTGTGATGCGAACTGAGAAGCAGCAGCGGCTGCCAAAGGGGCTCTTTGGCACTCACTCCCTTCGTCCTTGGTACCATGCGGTTTGGGTTAGAGAATCCAGCAGCTTTGTCATTGGGAAGTTTAGGAATTACTGACGCGCTTGCTGTGTCTATACCGGTTTTTAGGGCAGCTCCAAGGTCTCAAGACTAGCTTCTGATACAGTTCAGTGCAAGAACGACTGGAGCACACCCAAGAGAGCAGGTGCCTGAGCATGCGTTAGCTCATCGGCAGGCATGCCTGCGCAGGCTGTGCGCATATGGGCAGGACATGGAGCGTGCAATGCCCACAAGCTGTTGTGAACTTTCTCTTTCTAGAGGTGTAGACATGCTGCCTCTGCTTTTTCTGCCAAGGACACCAGGAGAGGGTCAATGAAGGAAAAGGTCTTGGAGTAGTGTGGAGCAGCCTTCTCAGTGCAGAGAGCACAGGCTGACAGGTTTCATCTGCCTTAGTCCTGCTTCTGGAAACACTGGGCCAATGTCTTCAGGGTGCCACATCTCCTCTGTGCCACTCTACCAAATCTTAGAGGTCAAATAATACAATTGTCCAGTAAGCTGCAGATTCCCCTGCGGCTCCAGCACATAGTGGGGAGCAGAGCAAAGTGGAGTCGTTCCTGGGGCGGGGGAATCGTCAAGAGCTGCTCTGTGTTCTCCCAAGTGGAGCTGAAGCCAGAGCTTATTAACTGCAGCTGGAAAACTGGTTCAGAATAGTAACATGTCCCTTAGTAAAAGCAGACGATAGCTATGTTAAAAACAGGTTTCATCCTTCTCCTTTAATGTTCTCCAGACTGTTGTGATTAGTTCAAAGTACATTATCCCATAGGCTTTCATTTCCCTGGGTCAACCTAAAGACACATCTTTTTTAATAGTTCTAAGTGTCCTTATTACGCATCCCCATGGCATTGAACACTGCAGGCATTCTAGTCAGCTCCAAAGGTTGCTTCTTGGGCCTCCCAAACTGTCAACAATTTGCTGGTGGGTTTCACATAGCTACACTGGTTGGGCACAGCAGGATGATACGCTAAGGAAATGGGCTTAGCAAAAGAAACATCCACAATTAAAATGTAAAATATGGCAGATCTGTATTAAGCATCAGATTTTTGAATGCAATCTGATTCTGGTCTTGTCCCTGGCTTTGGTTTAAATTCCCAGGAAAGACCAAGTCTCTCTGTGTTGTCCTCTGGCAGCAAACGGACTCCTTTTGGCTAAAGAATTCCCCTTTGTTAAGCAGTATCCATCACTGGTCCAGTGGAGAGCACTGCTGTTTTAACTGATATTATCTCAGCCTGAGAATTTAAGCCCTCACCCTCAGTGTGTTTTTGAAGAGCATGTCCAAAGTCAGACACAGGCTGACTAAAGCAGGCCTGTCGCTTCCTTCAGCAGTCCAGGATTCCAGATTGTTTGATCTCATGTTTCTGGGCAGCTCTGCCAGTGTGTATGTCCTCCTACCAAACAGATGACTTAATTCCCCAAAAATACGGGGTGCAGATAGCATTCACAGCAACACATGGAATTCACAGAACTGTACAAAGACATTTCTGCAAACTGCTGCAGTCTGCAAATAGAAGTCTTATAGTAGTTAGTTGCTAGAGGCTCATTTGATTGTTGCATTGCCCTGCTGGGGATGTAAAGCAGCTTTCTTTTGTCATCTGATGTTACGGTGACAGAAACGAGCCTGCTTCTGCCCTAGAACGTCAGCCCGGTTGCCTTCTTCACCCTGCACATATCTATATTCAATATTGAGACTTAGAGATGCACCCACTGCTTCCTCTGCCACGATAAGCTGCAGTTTACTGAAAAGTACTGGGAGAATTTGCTTAATTTTCCTGGGCACGAACCTTCGGGGTGATGCTGCGACTCTGGTAGTGTGCAGCAGCTGGGTGTTGCCCACCTTCCCTCCTGTCGGGTTGGTAGCAGAACGAGTTACACTCGCTTGAATTTTGACCCCTGGCTTCTTCGCTGCCACTGACTTGGCTTTAAAACACGGTCAGGCTTTGAGAAAAGAACTGTTTGTTTGGGTGGGATCCGTTCCTGAGACAACAGCTCGGTTGTGTTGACTTTGCTGTGAAGGTGAGCCTGAGGATGTAGGTTCTCCCTGTTTCCATTAAACTCTTTCTATACAGATCCTGTCTGTCCCCTTAGGGAGGAAAACTAGAGAGAGAGTGTTAAAAAGCACTCGCGCTCAAAATGGAAGGTGAAGAGTGATCTCAAATCACAAATGCAAGGGTCTGTGTGGCAGACTTCGTGGTGTGGAAGAGAGGGTGAGGTTACGCTGGCATTCTGTCTGTGAAGGCTCAGTTTCCACTGCAGATTTGATTAAATTGTAAATCTTTCTGTTGTGGTAGATGGATTCTGCAGAAAAATTTCCATATTGCATGATTGTATAATGAATTGCTTTAAAACCGCAACTTTCTTTGGAAACACAAGCCTGACTACTATTTTTTAATTTTTTTTGTAACTATCAAGAGTTTAAGACATTGATTTGTCTGCTCAGGCTGATTACCAGAAGTAAAAGATAGCCTAAATTCTCTATGGCTCTGTGTAAACAAGGGTAGTCCGACCTAATAACATGTTTCCTCCTTTGTCTACATGCTAACTCTAGAATTACATTGTTTTTCTGTGCTTAGCCCCAGGATGTAAAAATTGCCTCCCTTCCCATGTGTTTGCTTGAGCAAAATACAACTTGACAAGCTTCTTCCTTGTTTAGAAATTCTAAGAACTGAAGTTTAAATATATTTCCCAAGAGGAGGATTTCTTGCGCCTTCCTTTCTACTGTCTTTCCTCCCATCCTTTCCCTGTCCTGGTGTTTAAAAGGAGCTTACGCAGTTTAATATTTTCCAAATTGTCCAGAGCTAAACCAAGGGGAGGAATGGCAAACCTCAGAGCTGCTGAAGTTGTGTGGAAGGCGAACAGAGGCGTAAAGCCCAGCCTCGCAGCCAGAGGCGCTGGGGAAGCTGGAGAGCCATGTGGGGAGAGGGTGTCGGGGTCTGCGTGTGCCGGAGTTCGGTGCTGAGGTCCCTGCGGAGCAGAGGAAAGTGTTCATCTGCCTGACATTCCCATCAGGTGGGGCAGCGCCATTTCTGTTTTACAGATGACAAACCTGAAGACGCGTGGAGGTCTGCACAAAGGCTAGCTGTAGTCACCCCGCACCAAAACGCCGGGCTCCTTTGGCTGGAGGACACTCTCTGTTTCCACAATGGGTGGAAAGACAAAGATGCGCTTAACTATAGCCAGCCTTTTGTCCACCCTCCGCCCTCCCCCAAAGGGTGACATTTTCTGGGTCATGCAGCAATGACTAAAGGGTTCCTTGCAGGAAGGACTGTCTCCCACTTCTTAGAACTGCCAGGCTGGCATGCTGGCCACTCGACCATCTTTCCAGACTATTGTTCAGCTGCATGTAACCATTAAACGGCGTATTGCTGCGGGTATTTATGTGCCATGCCCATGCTACTTCCACAGAAGCGACTGGCAGTAAAGTCTCTCTCAAATCGCTCTGTTACCACTGACTCCAGACTTCTCTAGATAATAGCTGATAAAGTTCAAAACATTAATTTCCACCAATAAACAGGAACTGGAAGCCTAGGGAGTTAATAGGGCTTTTTCATCTCAGCCTAACTCTCTGATCTAATTTCAGATAGCAGGAAATATGCCAACTTTAGCCGCTAATTAGACTTACTCTTTGGAGATTATTTGTAGCAGACCTCCAAGCTTCTTATAACAAAAATGCACTGACAGTCCTGCCAGCGTAAATACATTAGATGTTTGTAGTGTAGAGGCCATTTGAATTATGCAATGAATTGTTACAAAGAGCTTTAACATATATCAGACTTCACAGATGGTAATTTTATCTGGAAACCACGGTTCTGTAGTTCCCCAGAAACAGTAAGTGTGGCAACACTGCCAGCCTTGTCTCTTTTCTTGCAGGTGCCAGAAGTTTTTAAATAATAAAGGGTGAGGTAGTATTAGTGATTCCATTTTATTTTTCGTTTGTTCTTTGATCCTGTTTTGGAGGGCGCTCCTGCTACCGTATTCTGCTGGACTCTGGTTATATTCACTTGGGATTAGGTCTCTGCTTCACCCTCGGGTACCTCCTGTTCTCAGAGAAAATAAAGAAAAAATTATCATCATGATGAAGAAGTCTGTCCATGACCCTGTATTCTCAGAGGACCTGCTCTTGCTACCCTCGCAGCGGGCTTCAGCTCTCCTGGGCAGCCACGCCTCCCAGTGCAGCTGTATCTACCATCCAGCACAAGTCAGGTACACAGAACCTGACCCAGACAAATGAAGAACATAAGTAAGTGCGTGGTGGCAGAGATGTGATTATAAGACTCCTTTAATTGATGTCTTCTCCTCGTGTAGCACTCATTTTATGCTTCCACCTCACCTTTCATTCAAGGTTGAGCTCTTTTACATTCAGTTTCTGTAACATCTAGGCAATAGCAGCCACAAAGCAGTTTATAAAATTAACCAAGCCTATAAAATTAACCTCTTTGAGAAATTCCCTGAGCTTTATAGCAGGTGTAATGTGATGAGTCAGTGAGAGCAAGGCTGAGAACAGAATCATGCCCCTGCTTCGACTGCTGTGCATTGCTCACTCTATGCCTCGAGGTGGAAAAATGTGCCGTTACTGATGCCGTTACCTCCTTCCATGCTTCCTAAAGAGCACTGCTGAGGAACATGGAGGGCTTCCGAGGTAGCGGGGAAACAGTAACCCACAGGAGAAAGGGGACACGCGTGCCTTAGACTTTTGTGGATTTAAAATAGTTTTTTCATCTCTACTTGGAAACGGTGTCAGAGTGCCTTTGGGTGCTGTATTCCTTGGTGCTTCCTCTTCCTTTGCCTTCTCTAAACCAGATTTCCCAGCCAATCTACAGCTTCCAGGGTGATTTTCACATCACTGAAGCTGAAAACTACAACGCATCACAGTTAACTCGGAAAAATGAGGATATGAACTCACTGAACTACAGTATGCTTGAGACATCAGGAAACATTTTCAAAGCAAAATATTTTGATTTTCAGGCTTTTGACTGTGGAAATATTGAATTTAGTTGAAAATCCAGTTTCCCAGCAAAGGCAGTTTGTGGAAAACTGTTGTCCAGCCCAGGCCTGTGCCCTCTTTATTTTTCTCCTTTGAAGTATATCTAAAGAATTTCTAGTACTCTTTTTTTCTATGTGCATCTTGCATTTAAAATTCATGTCTTGTTTAACCTGAAAGTCTATGGATGACTGGATAACTGAAAGAATGACAGAGAAAGCAAGCAAGCAAAACCAAATTAATTTGAGAGGTGAAATGGGTTTTATTTTGATTCTCCATTGCCACTCAACTGTATGGCCATTTACACTTGCATGATATGCTAGTATTGATATAAAAATGAGGGAGAGGTTCTGAGCGGGTAGCGTTTGCTTGTTCTGCCCAGTAAATTTAGCAGCAGATTCAGGAGAGGTAGATCGTGCCATTGTGGAGGAACAGTTTAAAGCCACAGCTCCCTTCCTCAGTGAAATGAATGTACAACAGCTAAGAAGCCCAAAAGCTGAAATACACTGCTGAGCTCATATGCCCTCTTGCTCCGAGCTGTTTCAGTGACCAGGCTGCCTGCCAACACCTTTGTGTCAATCAGGTGACTACAGTGATCCTGAAATATTTAAGCACTGTTTCAGTAGTTGTCTTCCCCGTCCTGCTCCATATTAACGCAGCCCAGTAGTGGTCTGGGCTGGAGGGTTGCTGAAGGGCTGTGAATCCCTGTGTGGCTGGTGAATGGATCCAGGGCTGCAAATGACTATCCAAAACAGAAGGCATTAGAGTATTAATTAGAGTTTTTAATTAACCTCTATAGGAAGAAATATCTAAGAGGGAATGATTTCAATACTGACCTGTAATGCAAGGCTAGAAGACCTGACAAGGGTGGCTGCAGAAGTGTAAGGAAGATGAATACTGATATCCTTGGATTATCAAAAAAAAAAAAAAAAACAAAAAAAAAAAAAACAAAAACCCAAAGCAACCAAAACCAAAAAGAAACAAAACAAACCAAACAAAAAAAAAAAACCCAACACCAAACCAGGCAGAAGATCATAACCTTGTTTTGGTTTAATTCTTACAAAGGACATGACCTCCTCTCCTTTAGGGTGTCACGCCTGTCACTTTAAGGCAGATATGCAGATTTGTTGAAATAAAAAGCTCAGGAATGGAAAACTTCTTTTCCTTCATTTGCAGATGTACATGTAGGGGCAGCAGGAAACGTAGCAGTGGCCACGTGGGAGGAGGTGACCGCAGCGTGCTGCGCTGGGAGGCACGGTGCCACCTGCCAAAGCCGTGTGCCAGCGTGGCGGTGTGCCTGCGGCGTGCTCGGGAGAGGATGGGGGAGTGTGTGGGGTCAGTTATGTCCCAGTGCAAAAGGTGGGTGCCATGGCACTCCCGAGGGAAACATGGTTAGGGAATGTAAATAAACAGTTGCTTGGGCACTTCAGAGAAGACCTCAGTGAAAACATTTCCTTTGAAAAAAGGGTATGTGGGTGGCTTTGCCAGCAGCAATATTTTGGTTTTGTCTACTGTAGGGCATTATTTTTTTCCCAAACTCACCCAGCCAGCTTAATTTAGAGCAGATTTAAGTTACACTAGGAGTAATGTTGGTATTAAATGAGTGCCAGGACTGTCGAGGTGAACTTCAGCAATGCTGTGTTGTGGGTATTGCTGAGAATTTGGATCCCAGCAGTAATTCATTAGAAGTCTGGTGTAAAGTGCCATAATTTTCATAGTGTGAAATGGAAAAGCAGGGAGAAGTGAAAAGCAGTGAGCAGGACAGTGTAAAGTAGCATGTACACAAGTGATGGTTTTGTCTTACCTCTTTTAGCTGTCATCTCTGATGTCCCTCCCTTTTTGCATGTAAACGTGTGGCTACATATTTTCTGATTGTTTTATTCCATGGAACATATATCACTACACGTGATCTGTCTCCTATTAAGTTGCCTCCCTGAACTGCTATAAGCATAGGCATAGTGATGAGTAGATGCCCTGGGATCACTGAAAGGTGTTGTCTAATGTTAAGATTAATGTATTTTAATCAATAGTATGTATCAGATTTACTTCTGAGTGTCTGGACAGCCTGGTATTTCAAAAGCAGTCGTCGCTGAAGCGAGCCTTGTGTGCTACAGGATATTTAACACTTCTTAGTTTTCAGAATGTGCTGAGCTTACTGGGTGGGATTCAAAAAGAGATTTTAAAAAAGGATGGGAGGAGCTCAGCTTTGCAGTCTTTAATTTTCAGAGGCCAAGCTGTGGGCATGGAATGCAGATGCAGGTCAAGCCCTACTGCCTCCCAAAATGTCCCCTGGGAGCAGCAACCCCCCCCGGTCAGATCCAAAGCTACCACTAGCTGGAAAGCCAGCTGGAGATACCCAGTGAACCCAGTACAGGGGATACCAAAGTGGTCTGCAGTAAGGTATCGCCTTCCACTCCATGTCTCTTTGTGACAGTCATTACACAAAACAATAACTTTAAAATGCAGGAGTTTGGGCATTAATACAGTGAGAGGGGGAAAAGCAGCTCTCAGCATCGCATACGTACTTGGCGTTTTATCTAAAGCTCACTTCCAGGACTTCAGTCTTATGTCCTTTTCCATGTAATTCCTGAAAATTCAGCCCTGCTTCGTTGCCGTGCTGGAGTACAGCACTGCCAAATGCATCGCTGAAACTTGAGTGGGGAAATGGGTTGCTCCACAGAGCTGCTCAAGGTCTTCAAAGGGATCTGGGCTTAACGTTGCCCACCAAGCCAAGGTGCTGGGGCAGCAGCCCGGTCTGCGTTAGCACTCTGATGTCAGTGATGGGAGAAAGGCTGCTCCGTGGGCGTTCAGTTCTGCTCCAGTCCCCCCTCAGGAGCCTGCCTTTCTCACCTCATCGCGGAGATGGCCAGGGAGGCAGGCCACTTGACTGAAGAGCGTAAGCTTGGTCCCAGCGTTCGTTGCTAACCGCTGTTCCCCGCTGCCTGAAATGACCCTGGCGAGGCCTCCTGGCAAGGCTGCGTCTGCCGGACCAGCCTCACGGGTCTGCTCCAGGGCAGCCGACAGCCTGGTGCAGCCCGGTCCCAGGCGAGAGCATGCCAGGGTGCTGGAGCGGCCATCGGCTGCAGCTCGAGCGCTGGGCTCCTGGTGTCAGCTCAGGAGATACATCGTGGCAGTAGATGCGATGTTCGTTGCTGAACACAAGTGTCACGATGATGGGCTGTCATCACAGCAGCGTTGTGGTTTCACAGACCTTGAGACCTGAACGGCAGCAGCGGAGCACAACAGGCTGTGGGGAACGATAAGCTAAAGCCCTCGTTCATTACAGTTCCCTCTGAAATTGACTGTGTCCCTGTCTGGTGCTCAGGCTGTACTTCTGCGTTATCTGCCTCTCCAGACAGGAGAATGTGGCAAATGCAAAATCCCTGCTCCATTAAGATCTCTGCCAGGCTCACGCATTTCAAGGACCTGGAAGAGACAATCTCAAGCTCCAATGTCTCGTGTTAGCGCTGTTACCCCTGGGGATCAAACCAGGGGGAAACAGGTTGGATAAATCGAGATGATTCAAGAAAGCTCTTGAGTTGTTTAAATTGTGGGCACCGGCCCGTACTGTCCAAATACACAGCATTAATGGTCCTTAGAGAACAAAAATCAAAAGTTAATGAAAATATTCAATTTTCTATGCAGATTGCTTGTACTCATGTTAAGCTCTGGGATTTTGAAAGCATCTGACTCAACACATCCAGACAGAGACATTTGAGTTCTGAATAACTTAAATGTTTTAATCACTGTGGTTTCATTATAACTTAATCACTACCAATAGATTTTTTGTTTCAACTACTTGTTAGTCAAACATTAGATCAAAGGAAGAATTGCGGCTGTGTCTTTCAACAGTGAAAAACATCTTATTGCTGGGGCACCAGTGAAGCAACCTTTCCCCAGCTGAAGACTGGAGTCGCAGTGCTGAGCTCTTCCGCAGTCCCGTGGGCGGCTCCGTGGCCAGCCTGTCACCCTCCCACCCTCCGTTAGGTAGCTCAGTCCTGAAAGATGGAAATGCTGCTTCTGAAGGGCTGTGAGGAACGGTTCCCTGGCCTTCCCATACAACCAGCCGATGGATTTGTGTGCACAAGAGGGGAAGCAGAGGGCTTGGTGCTGAGCCCCCGGCAGTACAGCAGGACCTCCGCACCTGACTCAGCACGTGGCCTTCTGAAGTCACCCTGAGCCAGCTTCTCAAAGGCGTGAAGGTGTCAGCAAGTTCTGCCTGTTCCAGCAACGCATTTGCTGAAGTCTGTTATCTCTTCTCTGAGTAAGACGAGCTTTACTTGCAAAATCCTTGTGTACTCGTGTTTCTCAGTGCTTTTCTTGACCTAGGAAGGTGGGTTGCAAATGAAGGACAAGAAAAAAGGAAGGCACAGCATTTAACTTTCTATACTGTAAGAATTTCAAATGTTGAGCCAACAGAAGGCTGCAGATATACCAGCCTGGTTGCCAAGAAGTTAGAAGCATCTAAACCCATGTAACACATTGATAGCCAGCCTCTCTGTCATTGTTGTGTTCACTGTCTTCAATATTCTGGATTTCTCACCGCTACTAAGCAGAAAACACCTTTTTTTTTTTTTTTTTTTTTTTCTGTGCAGTGGATGGTTGTAGCTTTAGGACATGTCATAGCTTCTTATTCTGTTTAACAAGAAACAAAAGAACTCTGTATATGGCTCCACACAGTGGTTGGGGGCTCACTTTTTCAAAGTTCACGGAAATAAGGACCTTCCACCTCCAGGGTTTAGTTCTCTGGCACTTGTACCTGTGTGCATGTCAGCAGACACACACGTATACACAAACCTGCACATACTCACCTGAATTTTTTTACTGGCTGCTCAAAATGAGACAGTGTGGTTTGAGGCATGGAATTTGTTTTAGCCATCTGAAAATTAGACACAAAGTCTAAACTGTATGTATATGTAATCTGGGCTTCTATACTCAGTTGAGAAAGACAGTCACCTCCAAGAGACTGTTCATCACTTTAAGAATAATTTCAGGGGACAGTTTACTTAGGCTGGGTATGTGCCTTTCTGCTCAATAAAACCAGATGGAGTAAATCCCATCCCAAGTGGCTAAGGCAACTACCCTGCAAAGTTGTCCAAATACCTTTAATACTTGTTACCATTCCCAAAGATGTAACACTATGTAGCCTTTCAGAGCAGATGAAGTATGAAAAGGAAGTGTACCAGAATTGGAATCGGGGACAGGTGACCTTGAGAACCATAGAGAGACACTGTCCAAAGACACAGGGACTGGGTAAGGAATGTCAAAGTCCACCTAGAGCTGAATCTGGTGATGAACAGGAAGGGCAACAAGAAAGGCTTCTACCAGTAGATCAACAGAAAAAAAAATATAAAAAAACCCCACAACAATAAAACCAAACCTAGAGAAGACAAGGCCCCAGTGTGGAACGGGCCTGGAAACTTGTGAGAAAGAACGTGAAAGGACTGAGGTACACAGTGTTTTCTTTGCCTCCTTCTCTACTGGTAGGAGTTCAGGAATCCCAGGTGGTTGAAACCAGTGAGGAAGTCTGGAGCAAAGAAGACTCTGCTCTTGGTGAAGGAGGATCAGGTTAGGGAATATTTGAACAAACTGGATGTACACAAGTCCACAGGACCTGAGAAAATACACCCATGAGTGGTCCAATGCCATTGCGAGGCCACTCTCACTCTTTGGAAAGTCACGGCTAATGGGTGAGGTTCCTGAGGACTGAAAAATGCAGATACTACTGGTGTCTTCGTGAATGGCAAGAAGGAGGATCCAGGGAACTACAGGGCAGTCAGCCTCACCTGTCCCTGAAGGGTTGTGGAGCAAATAATTCTAGAAACCATTTCCAAACCTATAAAGAACAAGGACGTGGTTGGAGTAGTAAGATATATGAAGGGGAAGTGACGCCTGACCAACCTGATAGCCTTCTGTGATGTGAAAACTCTCTAGGAGAGTGAGGGAGGAGCAGTGGATGTTGTTTATCTTGACTTCAGTAAGGCTTCCAATGCTGTCTCTTGTAACATCCTCACAGGCAAACTACTAAAGTATGGACTAGATATATGCATAGGGAGGTAGATTAAAACTGGTTGAATTGTGAGGCTCAAAGAGTTGCCATCAGTGGCATTAAGTACAGCTGGAAACCAGTCACTAGTGGTGTACCCCAGGGGTTGATACTGGCCTCAAAACTTTTTAATATCTTTATTAACCACCTGGACTGTGGGGCAAAGTGTAAGCTCAGCAAGTTTGCTGATAACACGAAACTGGGAAGAGTGATCAGTAAATGAGGTAGCTGTCTCCCATTCAGAGGGACCTCAAAAGACTGAAGAAGTGGGCAGAGAAGAACCTCATGAAGTTCAACCAAAGAATGTGCAAAGTCCTGGACCGTGAGAGAAATAACCCCACGTGCCAGTACATGCTGAGGACCTACTCAAGGAGTTTTGCAGGAAAAGGCCTGAGGGTCCTGGTGGATCTACCCCTGTGGCAAAGATGGCCAGCAGCATTTTGGCCTGCATTAGGAAGTGTCACCAGCAGGTTGCAGGTGGTGATTGTTTCCCTCTACCCCGCCTTGGTGAGACCACATCTGGACTGCTGTGTCCATTTCTGGGTTCCCTAGTACAAGAGAGACAGGACATCCTGAAAAAAGTCTGTTGAAGGTCCACTAGGGTGATTAAGGGACTGCAATATCTGTTGTGTGAGAAAAAGCTGTAAAAGTTGAGATTATTTAACCTTTTGTGTATCTTATAGAAACATAGAATCATAGAATCATTTAGGCTGGAAAAGACCTTTGAGATTGCCAAGTCCAACTGTTAACCCAGGACTGTCAAGCCCATCACTAAACCATGTCCCTGAGCACCGCATCTAGGTGTTTTTTAAATATCTCCAGGGGTGGTGATGCCACCACCTCCCTGGGCAGCCTGTGACAGTGCTTGACCACCCTTTCAGGGAAGAAAATTTTCCTAATATCCAACTTAAACCTCCCCTGATGCAACTTGAGGCTCCTTCCTCTTGACCTGTCACTTGTTATCTGGGAGAAGAGACCGACACCCCCCCTCGCTACCACCCGCTGTCAGACGGCTGTAGGGAGCGATCAGGTCCCCCCTGAGCCCCCTCCTCTCCATGCTGAGCACCCCCAGCCGTGTGCCCCAGCCCCTTCCCCAGCCCCCTGCCCGGCTCTGGACACGCTCCAGCCCCCCTACGTCCCTCTGGGCCTGAGGGGCCCGAAACTGAACCCAGGGCTCGAGGTGCGGCCCCACCAGCGCCGAGCACAGGGGCACGGGCACTGCCCTGGCCCTGCTGGCCACACCGTTTCGGATCCGAGCCAGGGTGCTGTTGGCCTCCTGGGCCACCTGGGCACACTGGGGGCTCATGTCCAGCCGGCTGCTGACCGGCACCCCCGGGCCCTTTCCATGGGGCAGCTTTGAGCCGCTCTGCCCCCAGCCCGCAGCGCTGTGGGGCTGGTGTGACCCACGGGCAGGACCCAGCAATATCAATGTTCATAAATGCCTCTTGGGAGGGAGTAAAGAAGAAGGAGCAAGATTCTTCTCAGTGGAGCTCAGTGAAAGGACAAAATGCAATGGTCACAAATATAAATACAATAAATTCCAATTAAACCTGAGAAAAAAGCTTTTTCATTGGCGGTGTACACTAGAACAGATTCTCTGAAAGGTTTGTGAAGGTTCTTGGAGAATTCAGATTCAGGTTCACTCAGAACTCAGCCAGACATGGTCCTGGGCATCCTGCTCCAGCCGACCCTTCTTTGAGCAGGAGTCAGACTAAACCTTCTGAGGTCCCTGCCAGCTTCAGCTGTTCTGTGATGCTGTGGTCGCCGAGAGGCTGAGGAGTTTCCAAAACTGCAGCCAAACCTTTCTCCGTCTCCCTTATTGTCAGCAAAACGGTAAGAGCCGTCTCCTCTGCAGCCGGTCTGCCCCTGAAAAGAGTGGAATGGGAAATCCGCAGAGTACTGCGGAAATGAAAAATATGTAATCGTTGCCTTTTTACTAGTAACATGTAATTAACTTGATTTTGTTTGATGACAAAGGAATAAATACCTCCTGAATGTATAGTTAATGAACAAAGAAACCCCACCAAACTGTTATGGGATAGCAGCTTCACAAAGGAACATCTGTTAAAGGAAATGACCTGCGCAAAGTCATTGCAAGTCCATTATTCACTAACTGGCTACCTATAGAGAATTAAATGACGCAAATGACTTATAGTCATTGGCTTTTCATCTCCAGCGAAGTGGGCTCAAATCCCTAATAAGGCACCAGGTGAAAATGAGTCTCTAAGGCCTCTATTCCAAATCCCCTGTTAGGCACCATACAAATCAGCACATTAGCAGGCTTGCCTCAAGGGAGAAGCAGCGCTAGGACAGCAGGTGTGTCACCGCGTAATTGAGATGCAGCAGCGGAGCACACTGGTGCTTTTGCAGGGTGCCAAGCTGCTGCACACCACCTCTGTTGATCTGTAACTTTCAAGAGCTCTAGGCTGGCTTCTAATTTTAAAAGCCTCATCTTCTGTTACATCAAGGAAGCCCTCCAAGGGGAAAAAATATAAAAAAATCACTGAAGTTTATGATTGAATAGGCCAAGCAATACAAGATCCCCGGGTATGAAAACATTTGTCAATATTAATTTGGTATATGCAAACGGTTCAGAAAGCACATGAAGGACGGTCTGTCTGCATTTATTTATTTATTTATTTATTCTTTTCGAAGGCCACTCAGGATGTTGTGAAGACTGCTCTGTGAGAGGAGGAAGGGGAGCTGTCAGGGTTTAGTGTGCTGTTGTGTATAGAGGGATGTTTTTTTTCTCGGCTGGTGTAGAGATGCGAGTGGAGGGGAGGAGTGGAGTGAGTCTGAGGCAGTTTTGGTAGGGAAGGGCTTGTGTGAACAATATGACTAGAGAAGAGTAATCTGAGCAGCATGCTATGGAAAAACAGGCTTATTGAAACTCTCAAAATTTGGAGAGGCATCCCCTACTACCATGGATTAGTGGCATGATACAGGGTATTCTCAGTGTCATAGGCTCTGTCCTTCCTGCGAAACAGCGGTGAGGAACAGGGTCAGAGGAATTCCTGTAACCCCCCAGGCCTGGCAGCATGCCTTTCCCAGCCTGCCATGCTAATGGAAGATGTCATCAGCTCCAGGGTAGGCAGCAGTAGGTACCTGCGTGATTCAAAGTTGGAGGCTATCATACTACATACATTTACCTGACAGAGCACCAGAGCGATGTAGTTACTGTCCTAAAGCACTGGGAGGGGGTTTCCTGCTGGAGTTGTATGAGTTTAGAGTCTCATTTCTAAGGCTCAGCGGAATTATTCCTGCTGACAAAGCAAGGCCTGATGTGTTGAAATGAAGCACTGATAAGAGCAGTAAAAAAACTTTGTTTGTTCTTATCAGGAGCTATTTGCAAACCTGTCAAACTGGAAAACAGTCTTTTTTTCCCCATCTTTTGCTTAGCGATTATAAAATTCTTATTAGTGCATAACCCTTCTTCCTTGTTGATGATTAAGAGACTATCTCACAAAATTCTGGATTAAATTGATGTGTTCACTGCTTTAATCTTGGGGAAGAAAATTAATCTCTCCTGACATTCTGATGGCTTTACTGGGATGACATAAAGAATTATATTGGCAGAGGGATGCAGGTGAGGTCCAGAAGCAGAGATCCCAATTAGCTGTTGTGGAATAAATTCCAGCTGCCCTTCAACCCTTTGAATATGATACATTGGATTCTGTACACTCTATCTAGCTTTGGATCTGAAAAAGCAAAACAAAAACAGGTATTTAAAAGGTGTCCCTGTAACTAAACAGATGCCTGGAAGTACTGGTGAATATTCATAAGCATGGTCCTAAATTTAACTCTGCAGTTGCCTTGAGTTCATGAAAACAATAATTCTCTTTAATGGAAAAATGTCAGTGTGTTGTGCTCTGTCTCCTGAGGCAGAACCAAAGGGAGACCCTCTGAAATTATTCACGTGAAGAGTAATGACAAGAGAGAAGAGAGGTGAAATTTGAGGATTAGGATTAGTACAGAATAACAAATCAACTAGCAGTTAGGTGCATGTTGAAGAAAGCTGAAGGAGTTACAGGTCTCAGTAACTGATTCCAGTCTCCTCTTGCATGACACTCTCCTCAGTGCCCTAACCATCACACCATAGGTTCAGCCTCTGCAGTCCGTTGAGCTTACAAGTAACTGGGCCAGAGAAAAAGTGATTCCGCGTTTGCTCTATTGACTGCCTCGGTGTGCATGCTCTCACGTAGTCTTTTATCGACCTGAGAAACCCTATCCAGTGCAAGGTTAGCCAGGACCCCAAGGAGAGCCAGACAGAGATGCCATCTGCAAGGAGTGGGTGAGGCACCTGAATGAACTCTTCCACTGAAGGCCCAGGCGCAAGTTTTGCAGACATCCCTGCTGTGAATCATTTGAGCCTAATTCTGAGAGTCTCTGTCTCGGCAAATCAATATTGTCTGACCCATCATAAGTAAATGCATAAATCATTACTACCAGAGCCACATAGCTGAGCATTTCAAGATCTCAGTCTCCGAATAAGTTTTGGCACTATGACTGCAAATATTGTTGTTGGGGTCCTATTTCATCGGTGTATGGGGGATATCTTTCCATCTGCAGAGAGTGTTACACAGAAACTTTTTACAAGGTTGTGGAAAACTGACCTTTTACATAGTTATTAGAGGTCAAAAAAGGAACTGGAGATCTCTTCAGAGAGAGAGAGAGAAGGGGTGGCACAAATGTCTGAGCCCATTGCTGCCTGCAGTAGAAATTTGAGGTAAGGAATTTTGCCATCTAAAATAATATCTGTTTACTTGCATTGCATCAAATTACAGTGTGACTTCTCATTGGTAAAGAAGCAGAAAAAGCATATAGCATAGTATGTGTGTATGACATAACTAACATTGTACCTATGCTTCCTTAGCTTTTTTGTCATACAAACACATGGTTCGTAATTTCACGTGTAACAAGCCAACAGCTTCACCGAATCACATTCCTCCCTTGGCATTTTTATTTGAAGCAAGCAGGGAATTTGAAGATTGAATCTCAGCTTTTGACTGCTGATTTTAAGACTAGTTTTGTTTCCCAATGACCATACGGTCAGTCTTTTGTAATAGCAATAACTGATTATGATAATATGGTTGCTATGGAAAGACTATTATTTGGTTTGTATTAATGTACATGAATCATGTGGTATCATATAACATCAAGATGCTACTATTGAATAGTAATTATTCTCCAGCATGCTTCATGTGAAATTCTTCCCTTGCAGATGATACCGTATAGGTTATATGCCATCGGTCCCGTGGGAGTCTTTTGAAGGAGACCTATGGCTTGGTGGGCTGCCAACACTGAAGGAGATCACATCATCAGGGGAAGGCCTCGGGACCCTTATAAACCCATTTTAGCCCTTTAGCAGAACCTTAAATAGGGCTAAGATGGTTTGTTGACTTTGAACCCTTGGAGCAGAGGAACATTTCAGCCTTATGCAGTTGTTGCTATCAAAGTTAATTCTTACACAACAATTGTTTCACTGATATATCTGAGATACTAGTGTTCTCTCTAGCATGGCAATGGGAACACAAACTTAATTCTTTGATCCAAAAAAATATGAAATTACTCTAAATCCTTAGGTGATGTAGGTACAAAAATCCTGTTGACAATCATAGCATCACAGAAAATCATCATCTGTCCTTCTGCCTTAAGGCAGGATAAGCAATACATAAACTATTTCTGGAAGATACTGTCTAATCTGGTTTTAAAGACCTCTGATGATGGAGACCCCAACACCTCCCTAGGCAATCTGTTGTAGTACTTCACTGACCTTGCAATGAGATTTCAGCAGGGGTGGGAGATTATTTAAAAATACAGGAGAATTGAGGAGACAAAAGAGAGAGCAAGGGTTAATCCCAGGGAGATTTGTAAAAACAAGATTTTTTTAATGTGGATCATTACATAAAGGATATCTGAGGATAGTGGGATGATGTAGTATCTAGGGATAAAATGGTTTGTCTGAAAAACATCCCACAAGCTGTGGCATTCTACTTTATTGGGAAAGCCTGGGAATGCAAAAGAAATTGTATTCTTTGATCACAGGCCTAACAGTAAACCAATCTAACAGGGAATTGGAACCGTAGATGCATTAGGAAGACTTAGAATACCACTCGTGGCTAGATTAAAGTAAAAGTTCTTGAATAATTTCCTTCTTTGCTTCAGAGAAAAAACCTTATCTCCCAGAAAAATCAAAACAAGGGGAAAAACAGTCATCTTGACTGCTCTGCATCTAGTTCTGCGTTGTAGGCCAAGTTGTAAGGAGGGTGTTTACAGCAGTGAGGCACTAATGTATTCACTGGAGCCCAAAGTGTTCTCTGAAAAATACTGAAGTACAAAAGCAATTACCATTAATCATTATATACAATGAAAGCAGCATTATCAAGTGGTAGCGCCTTCTGAAATAATACATTACCACCTGGGATAAAAGACCAGCTTCTGCATTGCTATTGCTGTTATCTCATGAATGCTTATGCCTTTTCTTTTCTTTTCTTTTCTTTTTTTTTTTTTTTTTTTTTCCTTAAGCTTTGCTGTCCAAGTGGGTTTTAACCTTAGTAAAGAGCATGGTTTTCCAACAGAGAACGTTTATTTTCCATAATAATGAAGAGCATAGCTATTGCAACCTTTGGGCATGCAAACTGGAAATACTTGCTTAAAGCCCTCACGCAGGGTTTTGCAAAGGGAGGTAATGGCTTCTGCCCAAGGGAAATTCAGCTACCGTGCAGAAAAGCAGTGCCAGCTCTCTGTACCTCTGTACCCTGCCAATTACTTCAGCAGACCATGGGCCAAGGGGCTGCCCTTTCGCACCAAGCGTGTGGAACTACCTGGGTGCAACTCGCAGCCAATTCCAGCACAAGCGAAGAAGAAAGGCGGGGGGCAACCTGGGGCAGCAGAATTCAAGGAAGCCTCAGCCAAAGAAGCAGGAGCCTTTAGGTAATGATGAGGCAAGGAATGTCAAAAGAAAATGGTCTGGCACATACCTTTCACCATATAATTGAATATCACTTTATATGGCTTAGTGACATCAGTATATCTGCTGAACTTGGAACCTAACCAGCATTCCGGAGGCACCTGCAGTAATGCCATGGGCAAGGAGTGCAGCCGCCTTGTAGGAAAGTTCGATGTCACTGATGAGATGAGCTCTGTAGTAATTTGCCCTGACAATAACAGCATCTCCTGTACCTGCCCCATATATTTTGTCAGAGTAGCTTGGGTGCATTCTGATGTGCTACCTGCGTGAAAACAGGTTGATACGGAGAAGGCACAGGAGATAACAAACACCATGCTGTAGGTGTGAAATCAGCCTTAACTATTTTTTAAGTCTGTGAGAAAAACCAAACCTTTTGTGTGCTGCTGGCAATGTTATTTAAATCACTGGAAGATGGTGTGCTCCTTCTCTGACCTCAATGCAACAGTTAAGGGGAAGCTCATGCTACCACTTTCTACATCTTGTAGAGGTGCCTCTAAGTAATTTCTTTTTACCTGTTTTCTGGGCAGTTTGGGGGTCCGTTTATTCAAAGCCTATTACATTCAGGGGAGAGTGGTCTATTTAATTTTAGTCAAGAGCAGTTGCAGACGAGTGACTGTTTGACATGCTGCTAGCTGTGCTGGAGAAGCTTGGGAAATAACTGTACAAGTTTTAGCTTTTTGCTTACCTCTCTACCTCTCCAGATTCTCCTTAAAACCTGAGTTAGGGAGGGTTTGTTTTGCAAAAAATGTTCATTTCAGTCCTATGAAGCTGGGGAGAGAAAAGCATCTCTCCTTTCAGGATATCCATTATGTACATAAATCTCTTGCATTTCTGCCTGTGTCAGTAATTGTATCCTTATATTTATCCAAACACCTTTTATTCCAAGGAATGGTTTAAATTAACTCTGAAATCCAAGTTTACCAGAATGAGAACAGCAACTGTGTTTAACATCTCACTAAGATATTGCACAACAGCTTAGGATAATAAAGCATTTTCAAAAGTTTAAATTCACTCTGCATAAACCGCCTTTAAAGAAATTCTACAGTTTCTCTACATTCCTGCTGTCACGAGGTAGCTTTGATGATATTTCTCTACTGTGGGTTCATTAGAGCTAAGCATTAGCTCGATGCTGATGCATTAGCCTATCCCTGAAAGCAGTAATGTCAGTATTTTGTTCTATCACTACAGCAATAGGAAAAACCAGTTGTGTTTTCCAAAGTCACAGAAAAATTCTGGGTGAACGACCAGATCTTGATCTTGTATCCTCTTGACTGCCACTTCTTTTTTCCAGACATGCCTGGCACCTCCAAAATTGCTTCTAGAGCAAATCTTTTCTTGCATGGTATGAAGAGCTGCATGTATGACAAGTATAAAAATCTCCAGATATTTTTTGAGATATTATAGCTTTAAGTAAATTGAGAATTCAGGAAAAGTATGGCTGCCTGCTACCGCACTGTCCTGTGCATAATGTAATACTTCCAAGGAGTTTGTTTCTTCTTTGATTCAATGATAAAGATATTTGCCCTTCCATGTGCAGCCTTTGATAAAGTCCATATGAAAAATAAATTATTGTTATGGCACAAAATTAATGTTGTGTTTATCTGAAATTGGTTTTGCTATGGTTTTGCATTGACTTTTGGGAAACATTATTTTCTTCTCTTCCTGTAAGTTTCCTAAAATTGCACGTAGTCACATTTAAAAAGATACCTCAGTTTTGTTCTTCTAACCCACTTAGCTATTGCACTGGGATTTGCCAGCCGCCGCCTGTGTTAGCTTCCCGGCCTTAATTTCAGTGTTGTTCCATTCCAGCTGTGTGGGTATTTGTGTGTGCTTAACTGGAGATAAGAGTAAAACACAAAATTACTGACAAAAAATAGTATTAGTGTTTTCTTCATAATTAGAGAGGAGATTATTTGTCCCCAACTAGGTTTTAAGTGAATTCAGTCTAACATTCCTCTGAAGTTGCAAGAGTCTTTGAAAATCATCCACTTGAGATATTTAATACTAACTAATAATTTAGACATGAGGATTCAAAAGTGCAAATTAACTTTGCATGAGTTCCCTTTAAGGATCTACAACAACTCTAAAAGCTTGCACAGTCCCTGAAACTTTCAGGTGCAGCCAGCATATTCCTGACCCATTTAAAGAGGAACTTGAGATGCTTCTTGTTGAAGAGAATAGCTAAATGTTGTGTGACCCGCAGTCAATTCTGCTGTTTATGTTATGATTCGATTCCTTCTCTCTCTTTTTTGTAAAAAAATTTATCAGAGTGCTCATCTCTGGGAAGGAGGGTCATTAGGGAAAGGTCCTCTGTGGTCACCTGTGGTATGAAACTGTCTGTCCTTTCAGTTATGTGTACTTCTCCGGAGTATTACTTTTCATTCATGCATGCAATTTATTTGCATTTTGGGTTTTGGCTGCCATGTTAAGCATTGTCTAAACACAGAACAGGAATTAATTCTTTCCCTCTGGCGTTGGATACGTGTGAATTATTTAATATGGAAATTCCTGTTCTTTCTGAGCACCCAGTGTAAAGATCAGGGTATTTATAGATCACAACTAAACTGCTCTTTCTTGTACATTTTGATATGTGAATTGAGGAGGAACCCAGCTCAAATTCATGTCACAGCTCTGAGGCAGGTGTTTTATCTCATCTTGGAGGCAGGGATCTCAGACCCATGCAGGCCACTGACTTTGCCAGGGTTTCACCAAGGGCTCACCTATCCTCTGGACCAACCAACCTTCCACTCTCTGAATGAGCGGAGATCGCCGCTTAAACAGTGACGGCTTTCCAGTTCTTGCTTTAAAATGCAGGGTCACGTTCTCTGATAGCGTCCAGCAGAGATGCAGCACTTCCAAAGGAGATACTCAAAATGACATGATCTCTGGTGTTCAGCTCAAAACCTCTGCCTAGACACCAGATTCTGTGGGTCTACTTAGCATCACACTGCATGGCGCTGCCCTTCATGGTTCAGAGCCACAGACTACACCTGGTGGCTGCTGCTGGCTTGGAGGCAGCGTATAGAAGCTGGAGTTTGGAGCAAAGGGATATCCCAAGGTCTGGCAGTGAGTGGATCCTGAAGCACTCACACAGGGCGGGTTCAGCAGAAATAGCTGCGGTGATGGGGCAACGGGCCAGCGGCCAACGTGTACTGGTAAGGCAATGAAGCAGAAAGGGAAACCAGGCTGAAAGGGTTGAGTACCTTCCTCTGCAGGGCGGGGGTGGGGCGGGGGGGGGGGGGGGGGGAGGGAGGAGGAGGAGGAGGTAGCAGGAGGATCTGTGCTTTGCTCTGAGTGCTTGTGGGTCTCTGGAGAGAAATGGCAGCAAAGCAGCTGTTCAGTGGATGAGGACACAGCTGGCTGGTGTGAAGCCTCGCCAAAGGAAAGAAAAACAATCTGACAGACTTGTGATTTGTTTCTGCTGCCCTTCAGGGGTCTGTGATACCCGTGCGTATTGAGAACAAAGAAAGCAACGCTTAGAAAATACTTTGATAGGGAAGTCTTGTTTAACCAAGAAGTCGTCCAGTAACTTACAGTTGCAGCTGACGGTTTCAGGTACAAGTCAGCATTTGTGGATGTTTTTTTCTTCACCTTTTTTCTCCTGTAAGATCTAGAAGAACTAGGGGAAAAATGGTTGATATGATACCAGTACAAATATTGCAGTTTATTTCCTGAGAATAGTGAGGATGCAGTTATATGCAGCATGGTATTAGCTGCTCTCCAAGTATATCGAAGTTTCATTCCCTAAGTGGTGTTCTAGGCAAATGTTGATCTTTCTTTGACATTTTCCTGCATCCTCTGGAGTGTGCTGTGTGAGGGTTCTCTGCTGTGCATCTGATTTGTTTTGCAGTTGGTCAGATCTAGGGATTTAGGGAAACTAGGGAGAAGAGAAGGCCAAGTCATGCTGAAGTAAAAAAGTGCAAGAAGACGATATTTGTATCACCTCGTGGATTCTTTCCCATGTCACATGTAATAGTGTCTGCTCTCAGAGTTGCAGGTTAAGGGGAGGTTAGCGTGGATTGTCAAAGGTAATAAATTGGTGGAATTACTGAGGAGAACAGGAACAGAATGAAGATGCATTTGACTGCAGTTTGGTGTATTTGTTTCATTAAGCCATGGCTTTCTACTGAGCTGTTTTCCACAAGGCATTTTTTTCAGAAATCTTCATGTGATTTCTTGGCTGAATAAAGCATCCCATCAAGCTGTACCAGCAGTGACGTGTTACATTTTGTGCTGAGACATTGATGAGGCTTGTTTCAGGTGTTTTGACGGAGGCTGAACAGCGTGGTGTGCTTCCTCGAAAAACTCCAGTTTGCAGGACAAGCGCAGCTTTTACAACAAAGTGCCCTTGTATTTGATTTGTTTGTAAATATGCCTGGATTGCATGTGCAAGGAACGAGGAGTCATGAGCACTTTGGGGATGATGGTGGCATTAGAGAATAAGATCATATCATCATATTCACAGGTCAAGGGTGCAAGAGAACAGAACCAATGGGTGAGAATATGCTTTTACCACTGAGTTAGGACTGGGGATTTACAGCAATTGTAGTCCTAAATCAGATTAGAGATGGATGATAAAAAGGCTTCAGATGGCTCTGTGAACTATCTTTGGGCTACCTGGTGCAAATCTAGGGTGGCCCATATGAAAGCTCCTGTCACTATGTGAAAGAATTTCCACTTTTTCTGGAATTTCATGGGTGATGCTCCTAGGCTGCTTGCTTGTTTGACATTAGAAAAAATGTCTGGCACGGTTGTTGTGATATGAGTGCACTGTCAGTAAGAGTCCCAAATATATGCAGCATCAAAACTATTTTAGCAGTGAGAGAGGGAGTGGAGCTGTCATAATTTCAGATTAGCAACAAACACTGTCCCCTCTGGGCAGTAGCATCCCGGTTTGTTGGGGAATTGAGATATCCCAGCACTTTCCTTTGGAAGAGATGGGCGAGGCTGTTAGAGGACAGCGTCAAGCCCGAGAGCTGAGCCTGTGGACAGCCAGAGGCTTTGAGCCGCAAGCTGCTGCGTGACGTGAGCAGGCCCAGAGGCATGTCAGCGTGGCACATGCAAGCCCGTGGCCAAACGCCTCTTGCTGTGCCTGTATCCAGCTGCGTGTTTACATGCATGGCCTCCTACTACATCTGTGAGCCCTGGAGGTGCGGATGCTTCGACACTTCTGAACCTTTCGGTGGCAGGCAGCCTGCAGCTGGGTGACATAAGTTACAGATACAGTCAGCTGGTACTGATTCTGCTGTTTATTTTTTAAGAACATTGGAGCAAAACAATAGCCTACTGGCTGACTGATTTCTGAGATAATTCTTCTTGGAGACTTTTTTTACAGGAGAAGGATAAGGGAATATTCTTATGGATCATATTGTAGAGGGTGTTCCCTTGATAGTGACAACAGGGAAAAAGTTGTGTGGTGCCTGAGTGCCGACAGGCTATTAGAGGAGGCAGGTTAAGAAGTCTAGGAAAAAAAGAAATGAGAAATCTAGACAGTGCAAAACCCTTAATTCTTAACAGAGCAAGGTTGGTGGGCGCTGTGCAGAAGGAAACTTCCCTGGTCTGCCCACCTTGTTTCCCAGTAACTTAAATGAGAAGTCATTCTTGTAAGTTTATCGGTGCGTTGTATGCAGTGATGTTTCTGCAGTCTGCAGAACCTGGTGTAATGTATCTTATTACTTCCAGACAGAATAAGAAGAGCAGTCATTTCCAGAAATGAGAGCACTCTGTATAATCATGGGGAATAAGTTATGCATAATATATACATGCTTCAAAACCAAAGATTTTCTGCTCTGTGGATATCCACACAGTATTACCTGACTGAATGTAGGAACCTGCCCAGTGGCAAGCAAACAGGACTTAAAACAATAATAAAGGTGAGGCTCTTGTAGTAGATAATGGGAAAGAACTGTAAAATAAAATAAAATAAAAATTATAAAATTCCTTGGCTGCCAGTGAGTTATTAAAGGTGAAAGCTTACAGAGAGAACATGGCGTATAAAGATGCCATCACTGAGAAAGAGGGATGCCAAGTTGGGGGGAAGAGAAATCTACCCAAGGGATGCCAGTCAGGGTCGAGTGGCACATGAAGAAGAGATGCAGGGAGGCCTCGTTTATTCCACCTGGCAAAAATATCAGGTGAGGGAACTCGTAAATGGTTAAAGGGAGAGATAGGAGGAGAGGGAAGTAAAGGTAAAGGCAATCAGAGATCCCAGATCAGCTGAGGCAGTCCTTAAATACAAGCCCTGGCTTGCCATCATGAAATATTTGAGATGTCATTTTGTCTCAGATTTTGAAGGGAATATAGTAGCCAGCCTCTTGCACAGTAGCAGGAGATCAGAAGGCAGAAGCCCTGCCTCAGACACCGCTGTCACAGCGTGCATGCCCCATGATGACAGCTGGCACTCACGGTATGTTCTCCAGGAGGGTATATGTATTGATTTATGTAACAGACATACTACCAGCATCAGCTCATGAGGGATTGCGTAAAACCCAGGCTAAAGCTCCTCCCCTGCCTTGATTTTTATGAGTTGTTTTTTTTTTTTTTGTTCTAGCTACCCTGTTTTGAGGACTCTATGCTAAGTTTGTGCTTTAGGTGCTATGTACTTTGATTTTAATGATGGTATTATATGGTATGGTATAATATGGTATAATGATGGTATAATAATGAAGGGATAAATAATGCCTTGTTAAGAGAAAGATTCTTTCTGAATTGCTTTAGACATTTATGCTTCTCACTAAATCCTAAAGGAAAAAGGCTACTATTAAATTCCAGTATTGGCCAACCATGTTGCTTTACTACACCTCAGAAACAGGGTGATGCTCAGAGGGCTTGTCCTGAGTGGTCGAACTAACTACCTGGTTTTACCCCAAATGCTGTGGTCAAAGCTGGGCTGGGTCTCCTGGAGACAGGCTGAAGTGAGCCTAAGCTTGGCACCCCTTTACTCCTTCTGCTGATAAACACTGTTAAACTTTGCCTGAGGGTACTTTGGGTAGGACTGGTTCTTGTTTGGAGTTCAGGTGTAATATTGTATTTGTTCTCAGTCCTCATTATTGTCATTCATTAGCTTTCCTACTTCCCTTAGGTAGAGCTGGTCTCTTCTGCGTTATGCTTGTCACCATAAGGTAGCTGGTACTAAACTTACTTATTTTTAAATTGTTCCCTTTTTCTCCTAAGTACCTTTAGGTTTTGAACACTTGGCTACAGCATTTGTAGCGTATGACTTCTGCCTTTCTTCCCTTCTGTGCAAAATAGTGGAGAGCAATCTCTTCAAAAGTGTGGAAATTAAGTAACTCCAGTTCTGTTTGCATTTGGGCATTGGAAGTCCCATGAAAGTCAATTGGATTTATTCTCTAAAGTGTTTCAGTCACAATGGCAAACAACACCCAAGTTGCTCTCAATTTCACCAGTAATTGGACCTAGGTTATTTAAGGATGCGCTTTATGTCCAGACCCTCAACATTTCGCTTAGATATGTTTTCTCTTTCACATTACTAATGAAGAAATGTGTCTACATCGTTGCTGGGAAATTGTGTCAGCATCCTGTGGGAAATGAGAGCCACGTACACTCTGCCTCTGGCCCTGTGACACCCTCCCAGCTAAGGTCCTCTAAATACAGTGGAGAGCCCAAGGGGGGGCTCTCACTAAACATGTCCCTCTTCCACGCTAGCCTAGCCAAATGTCACTTAGCTCTCCTAGTCTTTCTAAGACAATTGCACCATCTCCTTAATCATCTTTTCCCTTTCTTGTGAGTACCCTCTGCTCTGCTAATAGCCCATTGGTCATGACAGTGCTTGGCACAGGGCATAGTATTCCAGGTGTGATTGCATCAGCACTGTGCTTTTTATTCAACGGTAACATTAGTCATTACTGTTTGCAGTATAGAGGGCAAATGGAGTGACTTTTCCAGTCCAAACAGTTTTAGTCATATATTGAGGCTGGCATGTAGGAGCGTGCCCCCTGTAAAGGACCAGGCTCATGATTTCATTACCAAGCCTAGCTCCTTCTTCCAGCCAAATGCTCTTGGATAAATAGAATTCTGTGCTTTGCCATTTTGCTGCTGCATATTAATACAGATTCCTCTGAGGGGGCTGACAAGCTGATACTCAGTGACTGTAGTTAAACCACTTTTTCCATGATGATAATGAGAAGGACCCGGTGTGATCACACGAAAGCAAGCCACACATACAGGACATTTTCTACAGTTTATATTAAAATTATAAATAACTGCAGAAAGACAGGATGTTTGGGAGATTAAAAATGTGTATTATTTCCTTTATGGTATTGCTTCTTCTGAACTGGCAGTAGCATTGCGCTATTTATTCTCTGCAGGGCATCAAGCAGAGGTTGGGAAAGTGGATGTCTACTCCCTAAAGCAATTCATTTTAGCGATGCTGTTGAAACACAGCTCAGAATTACTTTTAATATGAATGAGAAACTGGAACCACTTGAAAAGGCGGATGGAGGATTTTCCAGACCTATAAACCTGCCTCCTTCATGTTTTGCGTGTGCATTCATCATGTTTCCTGCTCCTGGAGGCTTGAGCTTGTTATGCCACACATTTTCACGTGGACCACACTAGGAATGTCTGCCTCAGCATGTGGACGTCTTGTGCTCTCCCCATTGTATGAGTCTCAGTTCAAAACCCACAGGACTGTTTCTGTCTCATCAGCTGGCGCAGGGGATTGGCACCTGAATAGGCTGACAGCTAGTTCATCATCCAGGGCTACACAGACAGACCAGTAGATAACCAGCAGCGGTCACAGGTGCAAGCTGGTTCACATTCAGTGCAGACCTGTCTCACGGTGTGAAGGGCTGCCTTGTGTCTGTGGGATACGATACTTTTTTTCTGCTCAAGAAGCTGGCAACAGGTTAGTCAGGGGAAAAAAAAAAAGTAGAGTTCCCTTGTTTTAAAGGAGAAGAATTCTGGTGATGGCCTAGTTTTCATAAAAGTAACTGAGGGCCTTCATTAATTTCTTGCTGGGACAGCAGCATTGTTCCATACTTTGCTTTAGTTTAACATACTGCTTGCATGTAGTTGAAGGTTAAGATGTCTGGTTTGTTTTTGTCTTGATTTCTGCTGAATTAAAGTAGTCCACTAGTTGTAAAAGGCAAAATACAGGAGGGGGAATCTTGTAAGCACATACTTTTGCAAATGTACTGAATTCCCCTTTGCTTGCTGTTTAGAATCTACAGGCAATGTCTAACCCTACGGTAGTGGAGAAAAGGCTGGAAATATGGTATAATGCATCCTTACCATGTACACATTTCTTAAAATACCTGTCTTGGAAATGCTGACTGTTAAAATTGGTTGTGGACAGATTCTAGAGCGACTTGGGTTGTGGATGTTAACACTGTGAGGATGGTACCCATGTTACTCGTAACGGTCAGTCTCTCGTTAGTCCTCATTAAGACAAGTCAGCTGCAAATTCATTTTGTCCTGCAACAGGATAAGATGCCAGAACAGGGCATGTGACAGAAAGTCAGTGCTGACCCACCTGGCCATGTGGTCCCCACACTGGGTGTCTGTATTAGATGTCCAGTATGGGTTCTCCTCTTGGAACAACAACTGCCAGGGATGGCATAGGTATGTTTGGTCCTGTGTGAGCGCAGAGAGGTACGTTAGGCAGCCAGTTATGCCTCTTCATGCATTTATGATCCTCTTTAATGCTTCCCCAGGCACATGAAGGGGTGAAGCACTTACTCTGGTTGCCTGAGTAGAGCAAGTCCAATTTCTCAAGAAAAGAATGGGAAGTCATGTCTGATGAGCCTCTTGATGGCACAGAGAAGGCCAATTGTACTAAATGGCACCATGTTTCTCCTGCTGTGGCCCAGCCTGGCCTGTCTTGTCTTGATCGCTAGCTTTTGCCTTGTTTTTGATACCAGGAGGTGGAATTCATCATTACTGGTCCACAGCATGGCTCTGTTATGTCTTGCACAGTTTCTTTCAAATTGCTCTCTCGTGGCTGGCGGGGTTGGGTGAGTTACAGTTGGCAGCTTAATTCAAGCTCCAGAAAGACCCATCTTGAGTATCAAAGGACCTGTGTTTAAACGCTGGTAAAAGTACATGTGATGTGAAGTCTATAGTTGCTGGTAATATAATTTATTTTTGCCCGGGTTTATCTGTTTAAGACGCTTAATTTACAAAATTATAAAAACAGTCTTTATCTACTTATACCCTTCAGTCAATAGAGGCACAATTGTTTGCTACGTTCAGTATTTTGGATGTTTTGCTTATCATGTTTCAACAGGTCTGAGATCTGACTGTACCATACATTAAAACTACACAGACTTGTGGCTTTGAAGATGGCTGCAATATCCTTTGCGTCCTGTCCTAAAGCACTGGATAAATGCATATACAGAGGACATGAACGTCAGCCGTTTTTTTCTTAGAAACGGGGAAGGTATTAGAGGCTTTTGCTTAGGACATGGTTTAAGCTTTAAAAACATTAGGGTTTTTTTATGAAATTAATCCTGATGAGCATCTTTGTCATGTCTCTTCAAAACATATTGTATATGCTTTTATACCTTGTGGGCTTTCAAGCCTTTCTTTTTTTAAATACTCTGTAGCCTCTACTGGAGTAATCTCTAACACTAGGATTTTGACTGCAGAGAAAATAATTGCTTCTTACATGATCCTGGCTTGTAACTGAATATAAAGTTATACCAGCACTACTGCTTTTTTCCCCTTAGCCTTATATATCCCTCCTTCCATTTTAGTGCTTCAGTTGCCTGCATCCACCTTGCAGTGCATATCAGAGCTACAGGTCTTACGTTAGGTAGGGTATCACTTCTGACAATTAGGAATTCTAGCCCGATGGACAACGGCCACTATTTTCTCTTTTAGGTGTGTCTAAACAGAACAAGTGACTTTTTTTTTTTTTTTTTTTTAAATTGGAAAGTGATAAGAAGAAATAAAGAGATGGAGAATTGGTTAAATGGCGAGTCTTGTAAAGCCTTGCTTTTCTTTATTGTCCCCATAGGTTGTTCAGAGTAGAAATAGCATGAGTAAGAGTCGTGGTAGTTATATTAATAGATTACACTTCATATTATTTGGTATGTAAGCCCTACAGGAGGTCCCTGGTACCTGTACCTTCATTTGATGAACGAAAAGAAACAAGAACAGCATGCTGGAAAGACTCATCCTTTTAGAGAGCTGTGGAAGTGTACAACCATTGGTCTTCAAACCATTGCAAGCAGAGGACAACCAGTGCAACACAAACAGGAGAAGCATGGCTCACTGTCTCACCAACTGACTCTAATCTGGCAAGCTTTCTCGAGTGACATGGGAAGGTAGCTGAACAGTGGCTATCCAAAAACAAAATGCCTATAAAACTTCCTTTAAATCAATATCCCTGTGCTTGACTCAATCCTTTCTGCCTTTCCAGCTGGCGTGTTTACTGCCCGAGCACCTACAGAAGGTATAGGGAGGGTGAAGCATGCCAGGTCGGGTCTGAAGGAGCTCGAGCCAATTCTCCTGCCTTCTAATATCTCATTCCCATTTCTATTGATAGCCTGGGTTCCTGTCCCACCCCGCTGTCAGTAATCTCTTTCTTGCTCATGCTTGTTGGCACTGCTCCACCCTACCAGATCTTTTTCATTTGTATTATTCGCCCTGCTAGTGCTGCAGCTCCCTAGCACACGCCTCCCTGAGGGTCTGAAAATCTCACCCTGCCGTATTCACAGCAGCTGTTCTCATTCCAGGAGTCTGTGTGAGGGCAGCCAGCACTGCCTGCTTTAGAGAAAAGTGCTTTAATCATCATGAGTGACAGGGAATAAAAGTTGTTTCTTCTTAACCTCCTCTTCCTGATGGGAGGGGGTTACTCTGCAATGTCTCTTACTTCATTTATACTCTAATATGTTTATATAAATAGCATTTAACTTGCTGTTCTGTCTCTTGCACACATGCACCCTATGAATGTGTGCAAATAGATCCACCTGAATATGCATTCGTATTAACTCAACTGTTAATTCTAGATATTTGTTAGTCATTTATTAATAATGGTTCCAAATGTCTCTTCTGCTGCTTGCACATCTGTCAGAAATCACTGGCATTCCATCACTCAAAAATGGCTCGGTCTTCCTTTGTTGCTTGCTGTAAATAGGTAATAATGAGGGCTGGCTCCAAAAGCCTGCTGGGACAAAATTCCATCAAAAATACAACTTCTAATGAAAATTGAGAAATGTGCCGAGCTGAGTATACATCACCATAATGCAGTGTTCTCATAATAAGGACTCTCCTTATATTTTCCCCAGAAGTGACCCTGGAATTTGTATTTTATTTCTGGATTGTACTTACAGTATAATAATGCAGAAATCAAATTAATCTGAATATTTTTGTCTTTGAACATTTTCCTTTGAGAATTTTGAAACATTCAATCTTCCCTCCTGTCCTGAAAGCAGTGAGGTGGCAAAATATCAAAACCCTTCATGAAACAAATCTTACAACCCCTTCATGTTAATAAATCCTGATCCTGCAGGCTTAATTGAGGCTATACTTCCTTAATTTCAGTGAGCTACTATGAAATCCAAGATATCATGTTCACATGAAGTACAGGTGGGTGAAATGCCACTGATCTGTTATATGACACTTTACCCACCAGCCATGTAGGAAAACTGATTTTCATCGTGTATGGAATGGTCACAACTTTGCAAGTCACATGAGTTGAAAGCTCTTGAGCCCGTTCAGTAGTGTTTGAGCAGTCTTTTTTTCCCGATGCTGATCTTATGCCAGTCTGCAACTCTTCTGGTTTTGTTTCTGGTCATCAGCTATTTTAACTCTAATGAAGTTGGGATAATTGAAGAATGGAATTCCATACGTGAAGCTGTCCAGAATGGCTGAGTAACTGTCTAGCAGAGAAACTCATCTTGACTGACCCTCTCAGAGTCTGACCCTGTCTGGAAGGATTCTTGCTGGCTTTACGCTGTCGGTTTCAAAAAATGGCAGCCCTGCTTTTACCATCAGACTAAAACCAATTAGGGGCTATTTTAAGCTAATTACTTTAACACAAAAGAAATGAATGTGATCTTTTTTTCAACTGCTTCTGACTAATATTCTGTCAGTGAGGCATTATAATAAATGTTAATTCACATAAGAGGTAAAAAGGCATTTTTCAGTACTGGAGTCTTTATACAAGCTCTCTGCTTAAATAATTGAGTCTTAACCTCCAGAATGAGTCTGTGGTGTTCACTTCCATTCTAGCTGCATGTCAGAATGTGTAATTTATTTCCTGTTTGGCTTTTCTTCTTTTTCCCAAAATAAGTGTCTAGCATTAAAGTATGTCAAACACATTGAGGCTACCTAAAGAAAAAAAAATGTAAGAGAATCAGATGCAGGTAATTTTTAAATCTGTGGTGCCTTTCTGCAATATCTGCCACTGTTGCTTGAGCTGCTTTTATCACCACTAGTTATAGTACAAATATTGGCAGTTTTAGATGGAACAATTTCTTAATGGTGATTTCTCCCCTTGAAGGTTGTGGCTTGTGCACAGGTGTCTCCTATACCAGAACATATGATATATTCAACGGTATCTCTCCAGGGCTATGAACAGTGTGACAGATTGATGGGTATTGTCCTACTGAAACATCAGAAAAACCTAATGAATCAATTTGCTGTCACTAGAACATCAGTTTCAGAGCACTGGGTTTTCTGCATGGGAAAGATCATTGGGTTGTAACTTCAGTGTCCTGCTGCTGACTCAGACGAGTGTCCCTGCCCCTCCTTCCCCTCCCCTACTCGAGGCATCAGGTCTGCCCTGTATCTAGGCATGGGGAGAAAGTCTTTTCTCAAACTGAGTTTTCTCCTTTTAGCTTTATCTCTTTTTGCTTCATGTCACTGGACATACTTGACTGGATATAGTAATAGCAGTTACAAGCATAGAAATAGAAGGGCTCGTGTTGACATTTCACACTGAATCCCTTTATTTTAGGGATAGTACGGCTGTGTGTCAAGGGTGCAGAAAAGCCGACAGTTCACACAAATATGCGCCTGTTTTCTGTATAAATTTGCAAGCTTGTAATCGGGATAGCATAGATAGATCTCATGGGAGTCATCAGTGCATAATTCCAGGCAAATTCAGGCTTAAACCTGATACAGAAAAAGACAGAGTCATTGCCATGGGATATGGGAGCAAGAAGCACAGGCTGTATACCAGGAATCCTTTTGCTCATTCTGGATTTCTAGTATGGCTGACTCTGGAGCTGGAGTCCTGTGATCATTAGTAGTTAGGGCCCTCCACGTGGGAAAGAAATTCAATGCTTAGTTGTTCTTAGCTTGCTTCATGATAGTAAAGACGACAAAGCGTGCTGGGATTTGTGGCTGCTCAGGACAATGATATCCACATTTTATATTTTTCCAAGAACTGAGATGATATATAAAGTATACCTAAATTCTATCCATCCTACAGATGATGTAGTAGTATTGGAGAAGTATGGATATTCTGATTTTCTCCTGGAATTTATGAGTAAATAGACAGATAATTTATGTAGTGGTATCTTTATAGCTTTTTTGCACTGTAATGTTGTCACCAGAAAAGGCTGAACTAACTTGTTAGATATTTGCAGGTTTATGCTCTCTGGCTATAGCTAAACTGGATATACGGGAATACTTTCTGACTCGAAGAAAACATCATTGTCTGAGCTCCATTCAGATTTCATGTCAAGAGTTAAGAGCCAGGAGCATAATTCCTGTCTTTATTTCCCCTAGTTGTAGGGGTTAGGAAGAAGATACAAACTTTAAACATGGCCAAAGAATTCATTCTTCCTTCTTTAAAGCTGTTTGGTTGCTCATTTGCAGTAATATTAGACCTTCTGTATGGGACCAAGTAAACATCAAGAGAAACACTACACGGTTTATTCATCTTGGGTGGTGCATTTGTCGAGAAGTGGTGTTCAGAAAGTCTGCTGCACATATGTAGACCTGATGAATACATGACACCTGATGCTTCTGTTTCTACCAGAAATACGCTTGTCTGCTTAGATATAATACCTTCCTTACTGACTCAAAGCCTGGAAAGAAAGATCCACATCTGATGTAAGTTGTTGTTGTCAAAAGCTGAGGAGCAGGTCCTGGAATCCATTTTGCATTTTAGGGCAGTTCATAAAAAGAAAATAGACTTACATTTCACTGCAAGCTATTTGGCTGTCTGACAGTTGAAGAAGACCAGTTAAGCAAACAGAAAAGGTGATGAAAAACTGAATTCAGAGATGGTTATGTTCAAAGCGAAAGGAGGGAAAGGGCAATACGTTAGTTACTAAGGCAACTGTTTGTTTATCACTAAATCATTTCCTCATTGAAGGGAGCAGCTTCTGTTTCAAATTAACTTCCTAAGCTGTTGTTGCACTACTCACTCTTTCCCCTTACCGTGTTTCATGAGAAGCACAACCTCTTGCCAGCGCCTGTTTTCCAGCTCCCCTCTAACCGTTGAACCATTATTGCTCAGCGAGCGGTCAGGGTGCAGGTATGAGGCAGAGGTTATGTGATGTGTAGCCTTGGTTCCAATCCATCAGTGACTGCACGACACAAGCCTCTACTCAGGACAGGAATGACTGCCACTGACCTACGGGAAAGCTGCGCAAAGGTGCAGTCGCCATAGAGAGCAAAAAAGAGTAAGTTAGTCAGGGTTCAGTCCCCTGGGTATTTTTGAAGCGTAGATAGTGATGATCAGAAAAAGTAGGTCTTAGACCAGCCACTCTACCACTTCCTGAAGAAAGCATAATAGAAACCCTCACGTTACCTTATTAATCTCTAGCCTAATCTACTCAGCATGTTCACCGATACATTTCAAACCTTTTGAGTTTATTTATATTCTTTCCTCACCCGTTTTATCGTTTAAGGGCTTAATTCAGCTTCAGTGTCTATACTGTAAGTAGTTCAAGTGTGCTCCATTTCCTGATTTCTACTCTGGAAACTGCATTTTGAACCATACAACGTATGATTGAAAATCCTTATTGGATGTAGTTGAGGTTTGGGTTTTTTTTTACTTCAAGGTATGGTAACTGCACTTCTGAAAATAGGAGAATCTTAATTTTCAGGGGGGAGAAAAGGGGGTTTATACAATTTTTCATTCAAAATATTGGTATTTCTTGATGTTCTAAGAATCACAGGCATTCTTATTTATTGATCAGCATATGTTTCTCGGTATCAAATAACATGATTTCATAAATAGTAATGATCTGAATGTGGTGGGTTTATTTATGAAAATATTCATGACTTCTCTGGAGTTTTAGAATTCAGTCAGTTTTAGCGTCTATTAAGGAAGGAATTTAGATGAAGAGAGGAATTGCCCATATGTAAGAACATAGTGAGAACATATGTCAGAACTAGTGTTAAAGCTGCATTTGAGAGGTCAGGAAGTGCAGGGGTAAAATGATAACTGCCAAAAGTCAAGCTGAGACAGATCTTGTAAAGGAAATTTAAGCAAATTGTGAAAGATTTTTCAACCATGCAGATAAAAAGAACAAGGGTGGAAAAAAATGGAAACACTGTGCACTGAGGATTGGGGTAGAATTAAAGATAATCTCATTTCCCATTTGCAATATTTTTCTTTATCTTCTTTGAAGTTGAGTTTGGGGGAGGGAGAAAGAAGAAGAGGATAAAGGAGATGGCTAAAGGGAAGAAGGGAATGGAAATTTCCACAACTAAGATATGAAAAATAAACTTCGTGATCTCTGTTCACTCTGGCTTACTCTTGGTCTTGGATACCTGAAGGAACTGGTATACGAAACCAGATGTCCAGCACAAAGATTTTCTACAGCGGAGTCAAGTGTTGTGTAATTTTATGAATAGAGAACAGCAAATGTATTGCCAATATTTAGGCATTGAGTGGCAAGGGAAAAGCAGTCCAAAAAGCTGCAGACCTGTCTAAGTGCATTTGTGCATATGGCTTTGTTTACATTTTGAATGGAAGAATAATAGAGTATACACATAAATAAAAACAGGATCAAATGCAACAGTTTATCAAAAGAAGATCAGAGCATAATAACATACATGTTTATGGTGTGGGTTTGGTTTTTTAAGATACTTGCTTTTTTAGGCAAAGGAAACTCAGCAAGTGTTGCTTAACCCAGAGCTGAGCATTTGACAGGGTACAGAATGTGAAATAAAGCATTTAGCTGAGGAAGATGAGTACTTGTAAGAACCATACAGTGGTGAAGTATCTGGTTTAGTGGGGAGATGACACAGATTGCGAAGTGAAGCATTTAAACTGGAAGGATGCTACTGCAAGTGTTCTTTAAGGATGGGTCTCAAAAGCAATCTTATTTAGTATTTTCATAAATAAACCTGGCACAAAATGAGGAAGGAGCAAATAGACTGCAGTGGTGACACAGTCCAAGGAGGGGCCATCAGTGCAGTCAGTGTAGAACCGGAGTGTTACGCTCCGAGAATTAGATGACCTTAAGGACAAGAAAAGGAATAGGATGGAGATAAATACCCAGTTCAGGGTAGGATGTAGGGTTAGACACATTCAGATTCAGAACAAAACCTTCTGCTTTCACGAGGATTGCCATCAGCTGGGGAAAAAGCAACATGAGCAGAGAGACACAGGCCTGTTTGATCCAAGAGTGACTGTGTAGTACAGCCGCAAGGGAGCTGGGGAAAAGGTGAAAGCGGGGGCAATTTCAGGTGAGATACTGTCAATGGAGGGGAAATAGTAGTTTCACTGTGAGATTCAGCTGAGGCCTCATCTAGAATATTCTGTACAGAGCAGTGCTCTGCAATAGCTGGGTAAGATTAAATAAACCTTGATCAAGTGGGAGCTACCTGAATAATGTGAGGAGTGGAAATCTATGGGTATTGACCTGGCTAATCCAATGAAGGATGAGAGGAGATTGATTACCCTGAGTAAATACAGTACTACATAAGAGAGAGAGAAGAAGCATGTATAAATCACATGTAATTACATTAAGGTTAAAAGTGAAGGGAAGTCATCTAACCATCAGAGAAGCGAGTCCTTAAACAGCTTTTCAGTAGGAGTGGCAGAAGTACAGAATCCACCTGGTCTCACGATGGGTCTCAGGTGGCTTGTGGAATGATTTTATGTTGCGATGCTTGCACAGCGAGCCGTTGGACTCTAAGACCCAGGACAAAGTGCCTCCAGATCAGTCCATGGCACTGATGCAGCTGCTGAGTCGAACCCTTTGTACCAACATGGGTGCTTCTGGTTGTGCAGGCAGGACCTGGCAGGATCCGGGTTTGTCCTGCAGCACCTGCAGTTCCTGCAAAGAGTTCTCTTTGCTGGCAGCCAGAGCACTCTGCAGCATAAGTATGCATCAGCATCGGGTTTCTTGCAGGTTGCATCTTTGCCTGCTTTTGCCTTCTGTTGCCCCTCTTCCTTAACTTTGCCCGTTTTGCCATCTACATTGGCTCATGTTACTCCCAGTCTCCACACATGGTTTCTTTTCACTAGCCCTTCCAGCAACATTTGCAGTATTGCAAGTGGTTAACAGTAAATACAGCCCTTTGCTTCTGTGCGAAATAGTCATACACAAAGACTATTATCTTCCAAGGCATCCTTTCCTCTTAAAATAAGAGTCTATGTTATGTATTTTAGATCTAGGTTAGAGCAGCAGCTTAAAAAGGCGATGCCAGTATTTTGTATTATTTTCCCCAGAGGAAAAGCATCCATGCTTAATGAGACATTGAGGAGAGACAGTTCACAGGCACATCATGGCCTTGGTTGTCTGAGTCCTTGTCAAGACACCTTTGTGGAACTCTTTTTTTGTCAGCATCTCTCCAATGCACTGCAGGATTTGAAGTTAGAGTCATGAAATAGGAAGGTTGTGGCTTTACTGCAGGGCTACCAGCTGGAGGCTTGTGCAGATGAAAGCAAACGACTCCCTCAAAGACTAGCATTTAAGAGATGCCTTGAAGGTGAAACAAAACATTCACAATAAAATGGTATGTTACCTACTGTGCTGAATTTTATGAGCTGTGTGTTGAGTACCACCCAAAAGCAGACCCAAATGGGGGAACTCTGGGGGGAGATGTTCTCTTGAATCACAAACCTGGCTAGACTAACTTAAATATCTGATTATGTCTCATTTGTGTGGACAGTAGATAGATTTGTGGCAACTTACATGAGAATGAACAGTGTGCCCCAAAGGATTTTGTTTAAATTTCCTTTCTCATTAGCCTTCTGCAGTACTTCACATGTCAACTGACCTCCTCAGTGGTATTCAGCAGTGAGGGCTTGGATAGTCTTAGATTTTTAACAGATTCCTGTCTTTTGTTGTTGTTAAGTGCTTGTGATTATAGTATTAAAATGCCTAGTAAGAGACTCCAGTCAACTGATGTCAACTAAAATGCAGCTACACATAAGTGATTTGCTACCCTAAGTAAAAGCCGAACAGGGTGATTTTGATCAGTGTCTGTTGATTTGGGAACAGGCATCCAGGCTTCAGCTGAAATGTGTCCAGTAGTCCTGCATGCTGGAGCAATATGGGTTGTAGGTGCATTGATTCTGCCCTTCTCGAGAGCTCATCCTTTGGGCCGACAGATGCAAGGCACACTGTGAAAGCCATTGCTGTTGCTGGATATTTTCCACTCCCTGTGGACACGGTGGAAACAACGATATTGTCTGGCCAAGCTAGCAGCCACCTGATCCTGAGCTCCTCCTACACGCAGGTTAATTCTACATCACGCCATTCAGAGTGACACCAGAGCAGGCCATTTGTGAGCTAGGAAATGTGTCGTTTGATTGTGTGCGTATACTTCCATCAAGAGTCTGCTGAAAAACAGCTTGTGTTTAGGGTTGGAATATTTATGGAGCATCTTGCAAATAATTTTCAAATTCTGCCGTTTAGCACCTTCTTCATGCCATATGTTCTGCCGTATCTTTCTGAGCTCCTTTTTCTAACTGAGATGTTAAATCTTGGTATACCAAATCTCACAGTTCTGGGTAAGGTTCACGGAGGGGAAATGATGGGTTTTTTTCATTTGTTTTAACTTACAGTTAGTGAGCTAACATATTTGATACTCCCCTTACCCCCACCACCAAAATGAGACTTAGTTATGCACTTCCAAGCTGTGCAACACATTTAGATAAAGCCTATCTATTTCTGGCTAGCCTATCGCATTTTATGAGGCAGAAGGGGAGGTGTGGTTAATGCCTCTTACTGTGCACTCGCAAGTTTAAGCTTCATCCTAGGCTGGCATGGAAGCTGATGGAGCTGTGAGTACCTGGCTGGCCAGTGACTCAAATGCCTGCTGAGCCATGGCTTCCCTCTCCTGAAAACTGTCTTAAAGCAGAGCTGTTTTAAAGGAATCAGAGCTTGTAGGACTGTTGTTAAGAAAATTATTGCTTACATCTCTTTTGGTGAGGGGTAAGCTGCCTTGAATTAGCTTGTATTTGTCATTAAGCAAGAGTGATACCTCAGTGTAATTTCCTTCCCAGGCTCAGCTCACCATCTCATCAGACTACCTTTTCTTGCTGTAATTTTTTAATGTACTCCACGTAGATAATATTGGTCATTTAGCTGGTTAAAAAAGCTCACCTTTTAACAGCTCTACGCCTCCATTTGCATCATATAGCACTAATAAACAGGACCCAATTAAGGGATTAAAAGTTGGAAGTGAAGAAGTCAGCAAATTTCCCAAACTATATTAAAATTCAAGTTTTTCAAATGTTTTGATTTGGGTTCAGTTGGTCTATTTTTTGGAACATATTTTTGAATTTATAAACTTGGAGCTACTCTATTAAGTCATCTGTGCCTGTATTCTTCCTACACTGTCTACAATTGTGTGTGTACCATCATATTGGAAAGTAAATGATCAAAACATAAAAAGATAGCCTGCAGTTTTATATATATAAAAAATGGACTTTTATGAATAATTTAGGACCTGATCAGTGTAACTCCTTAAGGGCAAAAATATTGACCTCTGGAAGCCTAATATTTGTCTGGTAATTTCATTCCTAGTCATTTTGTTAAGGGGCTCGGGGATTGCAGTGCTCCTGAACATCTAGCTTCCCATGGTCGACCTGGCTCTGTTCTTAGGTGCCTATCCTGGTGCACCTGTGTTTTGAAAAGTTTTGCCAAAGTTTCCAGCAGGTCTGTCTGTCTTCCAGCCACTCCAAGGTGATAGTTTTATTCTCATGATTGATAGGAGATGTCTTGGCTCTATATCCAGAGTGTAACACTGTAAATCACTGGTTTTCATTTGTAAGCAGTAAAATTGTATTCACCTTTTTCCACCATTTATCATTCCGAGGCTAGGCTTGATATGTGTTCTTGGTTAAGCTCTGAGAAGTCAGGGCATGTATCTTATGAAGACTCTGCGTGGCACCCGTTTACACCTGTATATATGTCAATAGAGGAAACAGGCTTATATTTCCTTGAATGCTTTCTGCATGTAAATAACACTCCAGCATATGACTGCCTAAGCCTGTTGCGCAGAAGGTTACCCAGGTGAAACTTCTACAAGTAAAGCACAAACCTAGTCATGCCTCCATCTTTGACTTGTCATTTCCTTAGGGATATGAAAAACTTTATATTTATCTGAAACTTTTTCTTCTGTGAGCTAAAGAATGGACTAGCAACTGTATTTCTCTACATCAATTTGTCCTGTGGGAAATTGTTTCCTTGTATTTCCAAGGGTCTTGTTCTAAACCAACTCTCTGGAGCACCTTAGGAACCACAACAGATTATAAATGATGTCCCCCAGTTACAGGTTTTCTCAAAACCTCTCATTTCAGATGTTTTTATTCACCTGAAGTTTTCCAAACAGGATAGAGACTGCAAGGACAATTGCTGTTCAGAGGTTGCTCACTCAACTGAGTCTATGCCGAGTTTGACACACACAGTATTAACCCCTTCTCCTTTGACACAAGTGAAGGGGTATGAAACAGCCCCAGAGGAGAGGTTCCACAGCTGCAACTCCAGTAAACTAAACGGGCTTACAGACTGCAGATCTGAAGCTACCATAGACTGAAATACCATTTTTTCATTGGAGGAAACTGCCCTACCTCAGGAATGCCTCAGCAATTTAGTTTTGTGTCGATACAGTACGGAAAAGCTGGGAAAATTCCAGACTAGCAAATGAAGAAGCTATTCCAGGTCCTTGTATCGGGTGTACATTTTTATCAGAACAGTGCGAAGTTGAGCCTGCAGCTTCCCAGGAAGATGTTCCCTGTACTGCGATATTTTTTCCACAATATATAGTCAGAAGCAGCACAGAGATAATTTGTGTTGTCGTAAAATTAGTTAAGAGTGTAAGCAATTAATCCTGTGTTTCCTGTACCTAGGAAGAGTTGGGTGTAAGAATGGCAAAGGCCTTTGTATTTGCTTTTTGCTCCATTACTACCTCTGTGGATTATTGATGAGCTTGACCCGCATGCAGAAATAGGAGACTCTTCTTACAGCAAAATAAATAAAACAACAAAAAACCTCTTTTTGCCCTGTGGAATGAAAGATGCAAAGCTTGCAGTAAATCCAGCATGTACTTCATTACAGGAGTGAAGACTTTTGCTACAGTCCACACACACGCATGTATATCACCGTGCAGACCAACATCTACACGTTGATGTATTGTGGTGTAGATCAACAGATTACATCGATGTAGGTCTGTCCCCACTCTGTTTAATCACTAGTGCTAGCCCAGAACATGTATTTTTTTAAAATATAGAAATAGGGATATGCATGTTTCTAAGGAGTTTATTGGTATGAATAGGAGTCTACCTTTCATGTTAGAGGTTTGTAGCTATGTTTTTATTAGCATTATTTTTTTTCAGTGCACTGGTTTCTGGAAAAAAAAAAAGTATCCAAAATGAAAGTAAATAAATAAATGAACAAAAACATTTCATAGCAACAGGGGGAGGAAAGTCAAGGAAGGATAAGAAAGTACAGACATGTCATAAACAGATCATGGATAAAGGTCAGCAAGCCATGTAAATGACACCACCTTTTTTTAAGTATAAAGCTGACGCATTCAGGTTCACAAAAAGCAAGCCAAAGCAGTGTCTCATTTAATTAGATCCCGTGTAACTGCATTTTGTTTTGCACAGGACTGGGCACCAGCTATTGCACCACTTGTGTAGTCGGCTCCTCTGTTCATTTGGCTTCTCGCCCCTCCACTCGCTCGCGGTGGCTTGACTGGGAGCCGTATCGGACTTGGTTTGCTTACATTTACACAACTGAGCCCTCTGTGTGCTGGTGTTTATATGGATGGACTTTGTCTGGACCGACTGTTTTTCAGTTAAGTGAAATGTGTAGGAAGGATAAAGTGTAATTTCACAGGCTCCATTTCATAACTGCTTGAAGTGAACATTTTGCTGCTGAATTCCTTCTGTCCTTCAGCGGCCCGGCCTGAGGCTGTTTTCCACAACTGCCCTCATACCGTGGCACTGGTGCATAAAATGCCCTCTGCTTGGTCAGGCCACAAAAATAGACACGTGCCTGGGGTTTTAAAGGGAAAAATAATGTTCTTCCAATCTTCACCATCTTTGGGTGCTCATAACCCACCTGCTTGGTCTATGGTTTTACATCCCTAGGGGCAGCAGGTGCCCCGAGGAAAGGCTGGTGTGGATGTGGTCCTGGTTACTCTGAGTTATGGAGGGGGCTGGACCCCGCAGCGCTGTGTGCAGCTGCTCCCCGGAGCGGGGCCGCGGGGGGCATGCACCTTTTGGCCAAGTATACGGCACAGTAAGGCGCAAATGAGGGAGAGCAGGGCTTCGGTGCATGCACAGCCTGAAGGAGGGATGAGGGGCTGGCTGGCCCTCCCCGTGGTGCCCGGGGGGGGGGCTGCTCCTGAGCAAGAGGGGAGATGCACCCCCGGGCCTGTCAGCTGTGACACTCTGCCCCACACACCCCGCTGCCATCTTGCTGGGTCGCTGGAGGGCACTGGGGACACTAAGGGGAGCCATGGCCAAAGCCCTTCAGCCACAGGGAGGGCAGTGGCCCCCAGGGAGGCCCCATGGGCAGCTGTCCCCTGCCCTCCTGCTCTGACCAGGGACAGTGCCATCCATTGCCTCTGCGGGTTTGTCCTCAGGCCTGCCCTACCAATCCAGCTCTGCACAGCTCTGCACAGCTGGAACGGGTCCTCTGCCATCCCTGCAGCAAGGAGTCTCTGCTTCCTGCCCAGCAGGCCGCCATGGAGTGCTGTGGCCTGGTAGGCTGCCATGGGATGTCATGGCTCAGCAGGCCGCCATGGAGTGCGGTGGCCTGCACCATGGGATGCTGTGGCTCAACAGGCCACCATGGGGTGCCCTGGCTCGGGAGGCCACCATGGGGTGCCGTGGCTTGGGAGGCCACCATGGGGTGCCCTGGCTTGGCCGGCTGCTATGGGGTGCCATGGCCCAGTAGGTTGCCATGGGGTGCTGTGGCCTGGCAGCTCTCAAGGCTGGTAGCAGATCCACAGGGCTACCGGAGTTGTCCTCAGGGGCTGTAGGCAAGGGGCTCGGCCTCTCTGAGGTCCCTGCACAAGCAAGATAATATTTCTCTCTCTCGGTGGGTGCCAGAAGGAAAATATATTCACACTTATGAGGGGTCACATGCTGCAGTTGCATGGGACATGATTACTTTAGCTATTAATTACAGTTATTAGTTATTACATGTTTTCCAGCGTGCTGAGGGAGCTTGCCTTTCCAAGGAGCAAGGAATATTGGCAGCATACTTTTAAAATTCAGTCAATGTATTTTCTCCCTTTTCTGAGTGTCATCTGAGTTTTGCAAGAAATATAAAAAGTGAAAGGGGCTATAGTTTTACAGAGCTTAGGGAACAAACTTTTTAAACAGCCTCCAACAAATTGAGGAAGTAGATAACATTTGACCTTTCCAGTCACGTATTCTCAGAGAGCATGAGGAGAGGATGAGAGAGGACAGGAAGGAGAGGACCTGGAGGAAAGCCCAGAACAAACACAGGAGGAGCACACATGGTATGTCTCTCTCATGCCCTTCATTACTTACTATTTATTTTTGAGAGGCATAAGGTGAAGCTCGGACTAAGGAGGAATTTTCAGGCTCAGCTAAGGCTTATAAACTAGCTGCTGAGACAGAAGTTTTCAGATGTCTCTAAGGTCATTTCACATGCAAACTCACGTTCGCAGAGATGGTGGGCAAATGCTTAGAGCATGGTGCTCAAAGCTAAGTGTAGCCAAAGTTTCGCAAGCATTGGGAACACATATCCCTAACTGCAGAGCACTGCAGTTCAACAGGTGGCCATAAAGCACAGCAAGGTATGTTCGTCCTCGGCTATAGTCTGTGAGTTGATGCAATTGTGCCTGATCTGAAAAATTGTCTTGCTGGAAGCAAATGTATCCATAAAGCAACTGTCAAACGTGTCACTCACGAAATGTCATCTCTAGCTGCTGGCAATAAGTGTTAAAACCGTGCTGCAGTCATGAAACTTCAAACTTCAAAAAGAACACGGGTCATCATATGGAAAGGGTAAAAATGCACTGTGTGTATTCTGAGGGCATTCTTCTGCAATTTTCTTTCTGCCCAATACAGTTAATTTTCCATGAAGTCAGGAGACATATAACTCAAAAATCAGAGGTAGCAGCAGGGAAAGGTCTGAAACTCTGGCAGAGCTCTGCTTTTAATCTGTCAAGTGCCATTGAGACTCATCGAATGTTCATATCTAAATTTAGATCCTTTATTATCTCTAGTAAATGAACATAAGCATAGTATTTGCTAAGAGTCAAATGTTTGTTACATTGTACCTGCTTGCAGCATGTAGCCATTTGCTGAATAGAACAGGTTGGTACTCAAATCATTAACAAAAAACCTAAAAGATTACTCTTCCAGTGTGCTTCTTTCTATGACTGTCCCACATGGGTATGGATGGGACTGCTCGCTGCTGCTTCCCTGTAACTTTTGTGTTACTTGCCACTTTCCGTAGTGATACACCTGTTTGAAATGGTAGAAAGCATCCCTTTGACTTAGAGACTAGCTATACCTAAGAGGATAATAATTTAATGATTTATTAAATAGAGTAGGATTTATCTGGTTTTATGAAGAAGCAGTCCTACATGGTTTTGAAAGTAAAGAAAGCATTTCTAGTAGTTAAGTTGAATATTCTAATTGTTCGAACTTCTTGTTTTTACCTGGGTGAGAAAATTCTGTAATAACATGAGGTGAGCTATTTGGCCACAAATCTACCAAAAACTTGAAGAGATGTGGTCCCCAAACTGCAGTTTTGGCAGGAATGACAACTTCATAATAGCTAAAAATGGCTTTTCAATTTCCCACTGCCTCCTGAGTTTCTGTGACTGTCAGTTTTGAGACCAGTTTTGTTTTCTTTCTATTAAGGGAGATAAGCTCCCAAAGGTCAGAAAGAAATCTCTGCTTGTCAGCTTCCTGGGCATTGAAGTCAGGGTATATCATATGCATTTTCTCTCCCTGATTGCAGCAATACAGATGTCATTTCAGTGCAACAGAACCTTTTCATGACTAAAATAAGCGTAGTGGAAGGGACTAGAAAGGCATATTCTGTCACATACTCTACACAGGAGACGAGTAATTTACCCACGAAGACACACCAATAGCAGTATGCAGCAACTTCCACGAGAAAAAATCTTCAGGTCGTTTCTCCTATGATGCATCAGATGCCATTATTTTCCTTTAACGTTACTGACAGACTGGCAGGAAGAATAAGAGGCCACTTAAGAACAAATAGACGTTCTGATCTCCACCTCTGCCCACCATTCCACTCCTACCTCCTTTAACATGACTCAGCCGAGATAATCATGCCAGCAGCTACAAGGCAAAGAACAGCTGCCCCTTGTCCTTTGCTCTGACAATGAGACTGTACTCCTTGGCACTTGCTAATGTTTCTTACGGTTGCAGTAGAAGAGTAATAGCATTCCTTCATTACTTCTAACTGATGATCTGAGATAATCCCTTGGGCACCAACAGAACACCCTGTGTCCCAGCATGCAGCTTCAAAAGGGAACAAGATAAATGAGTGATGAAAAATCAGCTGTCCTCTCCATACATCTTCTGATCACCTCACTGCTTCTGTCACTTGCTGTGTTGTTGGGAGTTGAGTGAAGAATGGTTGGAGGGGTTTTTAGCCAAAGTATTAATAACTTTCCATCCCTTTGTATGGCAAGGAGCCCACTTAAATGACAATAAAACATCACCGACAAGGAAAAGCATGTCCCCTTAAATGATCAAAGTCCCTAAATGAAAATGGCATAGAGCCTTGTCCATAACTCTTGCTAAGTATTTAATCTCATCTCCTTCAAACATTGCTCAAAAGACGTTTAGCGCTGCTGAGGATGCCTTTTCCACAATAAGGTATCTGTGAGGGGCTTTCTATTGAGAGAAAATAGAGCAGTCAATACTGCTAATGGTGCTGCAGAGAGACATTGGGGTGTTTTTATCTAGAAGATGCTACTGAAAATTGTATAGCTACTGACACCTATTGTGATAAATGGAATTTAATATTGGCTCAAGATGAAAAGTTATAATAGAGCAAAAAGGAATTGCCTGAACACAGTCCCATGGTACAGTATCATTTAAGATACCCCGACATTTCTGACTGGAGGTGATTGATTAACTGGTGTATGTATGTCTGTAAATTTATGTACATAATGTAACACAGCCAGAAAACATTGCTATAGTTGGTGCATTCTTCTACCTGTCCTGCTTCTGTGTCAAATGTGTTTCTTTTCAGTTTGGTTCAACAAAGCCCCAGAAGCTGTAGTTTAGAGAACTGTTTACAGGAAGTTCCGCTGGAAGTTGCATGAAGTTACTGAATATTGTGATTAGAGGTGGGACATTTGTGCACATTTTAATGGTACACATCCTTCTGCACCACTTGGAATTGCTGGCAAAATTCTCACCAATGTCGATGATACAGGGTCAAACCTCAGGGCAGCAAGGATTGTAGGGAAAATACCCTCCTGGTTGTTGGCATCTGATGTAGTGGTAGCTGCTGGGAAGAGCATCCAGTCATTGATCATCTAGAGATGTAATGAAAACTTACCATTAAGACAAAGACATGTAGGGCCAGGGCTTGAGTTGAATATCTATTTGGTACAATAACAAGAGATAAATGAATATTTTTCACTAAGTTATTTACTAGATAAAATAATTCAGCATTTCCTTCTTTTTGTAGAATACTGAGAAACTGATTGATTTTCTTAAATTTACTTGATAAATCACATTTCTTTGCCACATATTTTCAAGATTTTTCTTTCTAAGCTGTCAGTTGTTTGTGGTTCTGTGCATGTTGAGTTATCTGAGTTACGCTATGATTTCTTATGTAAACCCTAGAAACGTTTTGCCTTTATAATAATTTTCCATTTTAAAAGTTGCACAAATTTATTTTATAGTCTTGGAGAGCTCGAAAAGCACCTGCTACTTTGTAACCTTAGGGCAAAAAGAACATCCCCATTTAAGTAAAGGAGGAAAACAAACATGATAAAGATATCAGAGAAAATGTTTTTTGTTTCTCTTGTCTCTGGGCCACAAGCCAATCTGAAAACATATCCGCAGCAACAACTATAAAAGAAATCATAGTGCACAGTACAAAAGATATAGCTTGATCCCTACGGTTGCTATTTCCCTTAAAGTATTAGGCATTTGCTCTGTATCAGTAGATGACTAAGTGAGGAATTAACCCAAAGAATTGGATAGCCCCTATTGATAACCCCTACGGAGAACGGATAACCCCTGTAATTGAATGCACGTAAAACACGAACCAAACGGCATACACGGTCTGAGTAAAACTGAAGTGCAGCGTCAGACATTGTTAACCTTGGGAAACACAGAATCTTTGTTCTGTGGTACATTTTTTATGTATTGCTCTGCCAAATTTTCCTTTTTTCTCTCCCTGTCCCTGCTTCCTTTTTTTTCTCTCTCTCAATTTTTTTCTATTCAGAAACAAGCCCTCCATCTGCTTTCGCTCTCCCTTCCATTGGTAAGTTTTCCTTTACATCTCTGAAGCTACTGTTTGTAACTTGCTATACCTGGAACATTCATATGCTAAACTGGAAGCCATCCTGTGAGCAACAGAAGCTCTGACTCAAGCCCTCTCTGACAAGATACAAGTTCTTGCAAAATCTCCCCTGCCCGTATTCTCACATTTACAGCAGTCAATCAGATGTCAGAACACTGACATTCAGAGAAGTTCCACCTTCCACAGCAGGCTAGCAATAACCAAAACACAGCCCTGGCTGAGCTGTTTTGCAGAGAGTAGTGCTATTAAAATTCCTGCCTACCAGAAGAGGCCTGTTCTACTAAGTCTGTTGAGCCTTGCAGGCAATCTCCACTGCTTCTCTCTCTGTAAACATCATCAAAGCTACTTGAGCTAATTAATTACAGGCTGAGGGATTTTAATGCTCCAAGATACATGCACCCAACACAAAGAGTCTCCCAGTGAGGAAATGAAACTTTCAAGTCCGTATTTGAGCTAGATATTGGAAGAAATACATAGTCACATTCAGGATGCCAGCACTCCCTTGGTGTTACTGGAAACATTTTTTCATTTTTCCCTTGAGATATTATTTAGCATATTCTGACCAGAAGTCTTCACACACAGAATGGCTCTGACCAGACCTGTTATCAGATAGTCCAGCTCATGCCACCTTTGCTGTCTGGAAAAGTAGTAGGCGTGGGGCTCTTCTTGACACAGTGAAGAGCAAGGACTGAAGGTGGCAAGTTCCTTCAACACCCATCAGCTTTGCAGCTGCCGAGGATGGGATGCAGCCTTCAGTGTCACCATATGGAATGCAGACTGAGAGAAATCAGAAGAAACTGTATTCTTCCTGGGAACTGTAGCTGCCCCTAGCAAAATACACTCTTCAAAATTCAGAGGTGAGGAAATGTCTAGAAAAGTGTAAAGTTTGTACTCATCATCTGGGGTACATTAACATACTCAAAAACTCCTCTGTGGCCTTGTTTTAAATTTGCATTCTCAGTGGTGATTTTATCTACTTCGCTTGTAAGTTTAGCACACAGAGTACATTTATGAATTTTCTCGCACACAGTTCAGTGGCAAAACTCCTGTGATTTTCAAAGGTACTGAATCCAACCCTAAACAAGCCCTAACATGAGCAAAAAGGAAATTAGGTGGTGGTGGTGGGGAAATTCTCCTCAAGGAGAAATTTCTTTAATACTCCTCTCCCTGAACTCTCAGACTTCAGTGTCATGTCACACAATGGACAGCAAGTGTACGGGGGAGTGTTGTGCTTTGAAAAGGAACCTTGTGGGGCTTGTGGAGAGGAAATTCTTGAGACACCATTGTCATCACACAGGAAGCAGGATGCAAATGCCATAGCAAAAATAATATATGGGAGAACTTCAGAGTCTGGGATAATACTTCCAGTCCCTGTTAGCAGGCTTCTTATTACAAATATTTGACTGGGTTTAATGAGTGAATCAATGCAGAATATGCTATTGCCTTTCACTGTATTGGCATCACAGGCATGCTTGGAGGCTCCAAACATGATTGAGACCTGCTGTGTTAGACAGTATGTATACTCAGCAAGATAAACGGCCCCTATCTCTACCTTTATACATAAGAGAAACACAGTTGATATTGCTGTACAGGCAGTGGTCTGAAACATGGAGGGTTTAAGTCATTGAGACAGAACCGGAAAGAGCTGAAATCAAAATCCATATCTCCCAAGCTCCACTCCCTGCATTACCCATGAGTCTGTTTGCCTCTTTAAAATCTCATACAACAGATGGAGGCAGTTAAATCAGTAATTTTTTAGCATCATATAAATATAGATTGCATTGCTGAGAACTAGGCTGAAAGACAATGGGAATAGACCTTAATGTTCTATAATATACTGTCCAATTATTGTGCCAAAGAAACTAAGCTACATTGCTGCTTTAAGTTTAATTTGTAAAATTAAATCATAAATGTCACCCCATACAAATGACCATGGGCAGAAGAGTGAGTCACATTATAACAGACAAGATGTATATGAAGTCTGTGAATCTGCAAGCAGATGCATCAATTATGCCTGAATTATTGGCAGGCTTTGCCGATCTCCAATACTTCTACTCAAATGAAAAAATATTATTAACCTTTGGTGTGACACATGCAAATAAAATATGATGATTCAACAGCAAATTCAAGTATCTAACCATCCCAGTTTTAAGATAAGCAAATTTATTTTAGGCTTTGGATGAGTATATTAGCTCAGTATTGGAAATCAAGTACTTTTGCAAGTTGCAGTACTAGCTGACATCATAAAAATGTCAATTATACTACCATTTGTAACTGAATGGTACATGATGGAGGTGCTGAGTTGAAAAATGCATCAAAATATTATCATTCATAAATACATATACTGCCACAAAGTTCCAAGAAGCCAGTCAAGCAGTGGTAGATGCACAAAAAACTAGAGTTTTCCACCCTCAAGCTCAGATGAGAAGTTAGTTTACAGAATAATTTCATCCAGCCTGTTTGTTTTTTTTTTTTAACTGACGCCTTGCAGTTGCCAAGGGGTGACTATGGAAAATACTCCTCTTCCTGCCATTGGGAGTGCACTGCCAGGTACTGGCACAGATGAGCCTCTATGGTACTGCCACACCAGGGCCTACGAAGGCACAGGGAAGATTCCTAAAGTGTCTGCCAGTCTTCGACCTGAAGATCTTGGATCACCCTGGATTTTGAAGAACCCATTTTAATACACCTGCCTGCTTTTCAATTCTTCCTCCTTTCTCTGTCCATTTCTTTGCTGATTATTTTCTTTTTCCAAAATATCCTAAATATTTCCTATTCTGTTGTTTGGTGGTTTGTTGTTTGTTTTTTTTTTTTCACTGTGAATATCTCCTTAGTTTCTTTGCTTTCTACCCAATTGTTACGTCCCACTGGGGAGAAGGGAGCAAAAGGGAAACAAATGCTGCTGGCCTTCAGCCCCTGAAATGCCACGTGTTCCTTGCTGACAGGAATAACAGAAGGTATTTTGCCATCCTGTTTTACCCGCAGTATAGGTGTCTACAAGTACAGGAGTTCTGCTTAGGCTACACAGAAGGAGATTCCTTATTTTGCCTTTGTGGCAAAGAGTGTTACTGGATTTAATTTCTGTGCAGCCTTGGATATAAGCTCTGACAGAGCTGCAAAAATATTATTATAGTGTAATTCAGCTTTCACTAGAAATCTCTGCTAAATTTGTGTCTCTACTTCCTTATGTTGTGCAGTCTAGAGCTGGAGTAATACGTTACTTACAACTCATATGCTAGTCCTGGAGGATTCTGTAAGCACAGAATGCACAAGGAATGGCAGTACATTATTTTTGGACTACACATTTCAATTTTAGTGCAGATCTGAACCACTCTTCCATTAAGTTTTGGTGAGCCATGTTCTAATTGGTTCAATATTCTGCCTGGTGACATGATCTTGCACCTTTCCAGAATTTGGTGTAGTTAGCCTAGACATCTTAAGAAAAGTAACTTCTTATGTCCTCTTCTGATGCTTATCTGTACCTCTTTCCTTTCAGACTAATATGAAAGGGGTCTTACATTCTTTCGTATTTATTTTCAGGGATTTTGAGTGGTCAGAAAAAAAACCCATCAAACGTTGAAAATATGTATTGGTGCTCACAATTGGGAAAGCAGCTATTTTTCATGTGGTTCCATAGAGGCGTTTGGCTGGAAACCTGCAATGATGGCCTCTTTTTACGCAAACCTATAATTTTATTTATCTCTAACCTTTTTTGCAAACCTGTAATTTTATTCATCTCTGTGGTCTGAAAGTGATCATTCCTTCACCTGCAGTTCCAGAAGAGGTAGTATTTGAATCAGCAAGGGCTATGGAAATGCTATTTGTTTGTACTCTAATTTCTCAGAAATGAATCAGAAGCAGAGAAGGTACAGACTCCTAATGTGTTAGATGAAACTGAGTCACCTTCTTTTGAGCAGGGCTGCTGCAGATGTGGTATGTGCCAAGAATTCTCATGCAGGAACTAAATTAATCCTTTAGCAGTAATGTACCATTTCACAATTACCAAGCAGTTATAAATGAAGTAGCCAGGGGATTAAGGTATTATTCATTTCAGCTGCCTAAGAATACAAAGAAAGCTACCTTCTCTCTCAGACAGGCACTTCCATCCTATGATAACCTAAAAGATTGCAGGTATTAGAAAGTAAGTGCAAAAATCTGTTCTGAGGAAAACCTATATAATACATACTAGCAAAATGTCTGTATTTTCCCAGATAAATGTGCTATTTACTAATGCCATTAGTACTTTGCCTGTTAATTATGTGGTGTTAGGCACTAAGAAAAGTCAGAAATAGCGATGGTTAGAGTGAGCTTAAAAATTCAGCGTTGCTCCCTCCTTTTGTGTGGTTGATGATGTGGTATTTTAATTGAAAAATCAAAATCAAAATCTGCCTTGATTATAAGGCTGTCAATCCAGAATAATTCCACTGAGGAAGAGTGATAGGTTTCATGATCAGAGATGATCTTTATTATTATCTATCATGACTTCTTACAAAATACAGACTCTTCTTCAGAAATTCCCTTAGAAAGCCCTTGGTTTTTAGTGGAGATGCAGCAAATCATCAGAAAGACCTCAAAAAATTTGATTTGAAGACTCCAAGTGATGGAGAAATAGCCATATTGTGATGTAAATTATTCCAGCATTTAAATATCCTATCTGTTAGACACCTGAAGATATGTCTGTATAGCCATGCAATTTGCTGTGGAAAAATAACAAATCCCATTCAGAATGGGCTGAGAAGCTAGGAAAAGCTGAACTGTTCCAGGTACACAGGCTGGATCAGCAGTCTGTACTTTGTATTTTGTTGTTCATTTACATCCTAAGAGACAACGTGTAAAGCCTATGTTTTATAGGCTCATGACTCTCGTATTTCATGGCTATGTCAAAACTTCAGCTTTTATTTCAAAATTGTTACTCACATTCATACGTGCCAGGAAGGATTTGAAAACAGAAACAGATGATGTCCACAGGGCTACTATTCAGATCTACTGACAATGTGAAACAGCAACATGGAAATACTGAGTACTGAGAATTTCTATTAATTTTTGCCTGTGGGCATTTGGGTCTCTATCTTTCCTTTGGTATGAAGCAGAACTCTCAAAATGCCACTGTCTGGTAAGCATGCAGGTAGAGCAAGAGTAAAATATGAGCTCTGTGTGGTAACTGTGGCAGTTGTTCATTATCCCCATCCTCCTTGCTCTAGGACCTCTTCCTTTCCTTCTCCTCATCTTCTACCATTTCCCATGTGAAGGGGAGTTCTTTGTTCCCGTTCCTCTCCTACAGAACATTTTATGCCTGGAGTCACCAGCAGCGAAAGAGCTCACGCTGCCCTTTGAAGTGCCATGCTGGGGACACTAGAGTGGCCAAGCTACCGAGGCGGACATCGTCCTGTTGGTCTCACTTTCAGGGAAACTGCTGGAAAAACTCACGCAAGTGAAGGGGTGGGGGTGAAGGGAGGCTGTGTAAAACCAGTTGTGTGATCATGGTGGGTAAGGCTTCCACTAGAAAAGAAAGTAACCTCACTCTCTGCAGAACCTGAGGGTGCTCTGGCATAAAGCCATCTAGCTTTTTAGTACACCCTGATTTTAACCTACTGCCCTGATGGTTGTCCCCAAGCCCTGGATGGAGCACTCTTAAGAATCGTTCAGATAGTCCTAAATCATTCCCCAAATTAAGCCATTTCTGGTGGAAAGCCTGCCCCTCATTCTGTACCGGGAGCACTGACTTTCTCTGTTTGCCTGCTGTCCTACAGGCTAATGCTTAAAAAATACTTAAAAAATACTGCTTCCTTTGTCAGAAAATTGTTTCTTTTCTCTATTTTAAATCCATATAATAACAATAGAAATAACACCACAGTCAAGATAACATAATACATGACTGCTGATGTTTCAGGCCGGTGTTGCTTTCCATCCAAGTGTGGAACGCCATGGTTATAGACATAGTTCAAGTCTCCAAGCACCTTGATATGTTACAGAATAAAACACTACTTTTCAATTTTTGTATGTGTTAGTGTGAGTGATGAAAAGTGGTGCGCTGGTAGAAGTCAGTGAACAAATGTATCAGAGACAGCAGCCAGGAACTGTCTGCCTGTTTGGCTAGCTGAAGCGCTGAACTAGCCCCAGACCATGACTGCAGTTCACACTGACAGTACAAGGTGGAGCCTCCGTGGAGAACTAATGTCCTTCCCATACGGTACCAAAGACTGGTCAGTCTTCAACTGTCAGAATGAATCTCAGGTGAAAGGCCTTTAGAGTGCCTGCTTCAGAGACAGGTAAACTGAGGGGGAAAAAACCCAAACATTTGCCCTGCTTTTTTTCTGGGTTTGCTGCCACAAATTAAGTTGCCACGTGCTTAGACTGCAGGCACTGTTGAAGGGGTAGCCAAGAAAATGCTGTAGCAAGGGTGACTATGTGTTGCATAGTATTATAATCTAATAGCACCTTTATATTGATATATTCTCAACTTTAACTTAATGTTTCCAGAAAGGATTCCTTTAGAAAAATGGTAAGAGGGTCAAGAGGGTGTGGGGAGATTGATTCTAGCCTCCCAGCTCTTACGCAGGGTACTGAAATATATCAAGAAGACAGGAAATTAATAGTTTTGAGGCTGTGTCAGCCCTCTTTCACAATGCAATTCGGACTGAAAGATGTAGCTGTAGCAGTTCCTTGGTAGCACATGTGTTCTCATTTAACTGGCCTTCAAACAATGCAGCCACTACCCTTCTCCCAGTTCTTCTGGATTAGCTTCGTGACTAATTGTGGTAAAGTTTAGGATGACGTGCGATGGGCTGCTCATCTGATAAGCCAAGGGGACACATCACCAGCACTGAATGATGCTGACTTTCAAAGGAATTCAGATTTTGGAATTTCTCATCCCCTCCCACAAATCCTCCGCTGAGAAGGCAAGATCAGGACATATGCTTTAAAACCCAGGGGATGGCCTTGTGTCAGACACAACAACGGATGCAGTGCCCAGAAGTGTAGGAGTTGGGAGGCTGATTTATGGCGATGCTTGGGGAGAGAGTATTCCAAAAGGCCTTTTGCCATTTCCTCCTAATGCAATGGCTGCGCAGACCGGCCGTGCAGCAGGAGAGGTCAGCAGAATGGGATTACATAAGGCTGCTCGCTATGCACAGAAACGCAGATGGCCTAAGTGTGTTTCATTTTTTTAATGAAGTCACATGCCCGAGAGCTGCAGTTTGAGGCAGAAGAGGAATCTCTGAAGAGCAAGTACAGCAGGAGTTGTTTTGTTCTTATTTTAATTGAAAATAAGTCTGGAATCTCTCCAGGAAATAAGTTTTGAAGGAAAGAGTTGGCTCACACAGCCCAAGCAATTTAGAATCACCTCCCATTATTTGTATTTCATCCTCAAGTACTTCGGAGGCGTATTCAGATACTTGCACAGATAGTCATCTAGGAGAAACTAGTTCCAAGTCAAGATGGGATCATCTGGTTGGACTGAGTTCCAGACGGTGCAGCAAAACAGAGGGCTGACAATTCTTTGCTTCTCAGTAAAGACTCGTTCACTGCTACTTGGTTTGAAATGCACTGCTGCTTCTCCTTTATACTCCCAATATTATTCTATCACATCTTAATCCAGAATTACATTTTCTGCTTATTAGATGGCTACAAAAGGATGAATCTCTGTAAGAAATTATAACCAGAAATTTCAAAATGAAATTTCAGCTCTCAGTGATCTTTTTTTTTCATTTTTATTGCACATTTTCATTTTTTATGTTTGTTACAATTAAAAAATCTCACTTATTTCTTTTAATCTCTTATGATTAAGGAGACGTGATTTCCTTACTTAAAACCACTTTTTCTCTCCCTTTACTTTAATTCATTATTGCCTCTAATATACCTTTTCTTTAAAAACATATTATAATAAAATCAAAGGTGAAAGAAAAGCTGCTATAGAGCTCCAGTTGTATCTTGTCAAGGTGAAAATCAATTTCAGGCACACATGTGAAAGCAATAGCATTTCAACAAGTTCATTTATAAATTGAGAGAATTACTGTGCTAGACATTATATATTTAAGCAAACTCAGTGTTCCTGATAAATACTAGAATGACAATGCTGTAAATTGAATTCTTGTCTTTAGTGTGACAATAGCACCATTTATACAGTGCTTCCCTTTCTTTTTGCCCTGATGTTTTCCTCCTTGCCTTGCCTCGCAGCATATAGGGGCCTCGCAGTTTTCCTGGGCGTCATCCCGAGCCTAAGGCGAAGTGCAGGAGCTCTCAACCCTGGCAGGTTTTGTGTAGCTGCCTTCGAAATACCTCAGAGGGTGGAGGCTCCATAGTCTCCTCGCAAACGGTTCTCCTGTTGTGCTACCCATAAGCTTTTGAGCATGTCTAACCTAAGTTTTGCCTTATTGCAATTAAGTCAGTTCTTTTCCGATTCACCAGGGACATGGAGAACAGGTTATTTTCCCTCTCTTTGCCGCAAGCTGGACACAGGCTTAAAACTAAGTGGAAGAACAGATAGCGTAACAGGGTAACTGTGAACAAGGAGAAAAACAGTGGATCAAATAGTGGATCATCTGCTGAACATCTTAAATGTCTGTGTATTAATCTGTATGTAAGATGGGAGGAGTTCGGGAATGAGAGTACTGGGGACTCCTCTGCATGACCAACAGTGTGCCTGAGTTATTCCTGAGCGGTGGCCTCGGTCACTCCTCCAGATTCTTTGTTTAGAAAGGTTTATCCTGTCAAGGAAGGTCCTCAGTTGGGAGTTTTCTCATAGTTTTCTCTTCTCTAGCTCAAAACCACAGAGTTAATCAAACATTTATTCGCACAACTTGTCTTTTAAACCTTTGGGTTTGGGGTTGTTTTTTGTTGTTGTTGGTTTGGTTTTTTTATTATTTTTTTTTATTTCCCTGTTCTCCAGAGGACTCTTTTCAAGTGGGAAAAGAAAATCCATAAATCCGGTGATTGTCTAAGAAATGAGTCAGAAAACTGGTCTCTTGAGCCTTAAATAGATGCTTCTTTATAACTGAGTGAGCGTCTTCATTCACCATGTGAAAATGCTGCAGCTGCACCCCTAAAGTACAACCAAGCCAGGTCAGCCTCAGCATTTTTCCATGGTTGGTGACAAAAGCGCCCATTAGCACAGCTGTGATGCTTACACCTGTTCAACAAGAACAGGGTTGAGCTCACATCTGCATTTTAATGAGACATTCAAACAGACATTCAGTAGCCATTAAGTATCCCCTTACAATCAGAGGACCTTTTAATGTGCACATCTAAGGAAGCAAAAAACAGTTCCTGAAGTAATTAAGAAGAGTTTGTAGTTCCTCAGTCATCCACAGGCTAGGTTTTCTATTAGTTAAACAGGAACGTGTCTTCTGGTGTCTCGGAGAAATGTAAGGTGGGAATGCTGTGCCTGATCGCCTGAACCGAGCCAGGAGCCCAGACGGGGATGCAACACCAGGTGGTAGCAGAAGGTTGTGCCTGGAAGCAGCAGGGTTCGAGGCATGGGGCCGTCTGCTAAATTCACCTTCCTAGCTGAAGGGTACCAGCGCAGCCTCCCTCCGCAGCAGGACCCCTGTGCCCGAGCGAGCACAGCTAGTGAGGGACTAATAAAGCAGGGCGAGCAGCCGTGCCCGCCAGGAAAGGTCAGGAGCAGGAGGAAGGCTGCGGGGAGGGGGCATGATGCAAACGTTGGGTTTCTTTGCAAGGAAGGAGCTGGAGGCGGGAGGCAGCTGTGAGAGTTGTGAGGGGCTGGGCGAGGGGCATGGAAGGTGGCTGCCTCTGCAGGGGAGAAAAGAGGGGCAAGAAGATGGTGTGCTCATTGCATATGAAATAATTTGAGGCGAGATGAGTGAGAGAACCTGAATTACTGTGGAACAGGAAATACTGTTGAGCAAAGGGGAAGCAAAAAAAGTGTCAAACAGTAAGAGATGCAGTTGCTTAACTAGAATCTGCGTGGTTTTTATAAAGACACAACAGGAAATTGCCTCCAGCACCTGACAAGCACTGTGTTGGACCTCTCCCACCGAACAAAAACCCTAAGGTTTCTGAAAATTGACGGGCTGGTTCCTGGGGCCTCGCTGGGTGTGTGTTTCTTCGGTGGGTTCTGCGCGGGGGGTCCAGAGAAGGGTTTGTTGCAGAATTGAAGACTTAATAGCAGGCTGATCAAGTCTGTAAATATTTCATTTCCACAGCCAGGCAGTACTTGGAAACAAGCCAGGATCCCTCTGATCTCCAGTTGCTAATGAAATTATATTGTGCTATTGCTTTGCTATTTAAAAAAAAAAAATAATAATACCCTGCAATATTCCGATGGTAGATTTGCTAGTTTTTCTCCCTGCATTTTAACCAGGTTGAGGTCTGAGCGGCCGATCTTTTTGTGAAGCCGATTAAATGTGTGGGCAGAGCAGGACCCAGCCCTGCGGTACGGAGGTGGGGGGGTGCCCTTCCCCCCTCCCCCCCCGCTCCCCTGGCGGCGGGGGCGGCGGGCGCGGAGCTCCCCCTGCTGGCCGGTCCCTCCCGCTCCGCTCCGCTCCGGCCCAGCCTGGCGGGGGCGGCCGTCGGGACCCCGGAAAAACCTGGGTACCGTGCCGCACACCTTCCTGCTGGGGGGAGCGAGGGCGCGGCAGGTGCCGCGGGATTTTCTTTTTCCATCCGGATTCTTCTTTTCCTGCAGGGCAAGGAAAGGTGAATATTGGGGAGTTTTCACACCGTAAGTTATTTGTGACTGAAGGGACTCTGTGGCTCACGTGAAATGGTTCTGTGGCATCACTCCTGTTCACTGACCCTGTCCCCCTGGTGCCCCCCCCAAACGCGCAGGGACCCGTGGGTTATCACCGAGGTGGTTTGGTAGGGGGGCACACCAGGTTACCGAACAGATTTGTCAGGTGTGTCACCGTGCCAACAAACCGGACCTACTGAGACACAGAATTGCCTGGCGGGGGGGCAGGGTAACGGTTAGGGAGGGGGGAAGCCTCTTTCAAAGTCAGAAGTAAAGTTTGCTAATGGATTTTAGCAGGCAACGGGAGCAACCTGCCGTGTGTGTACAGCCCCAGCCCCTCCCGCACTGCTGAGACAGCTCCTTCAGGATCTGCACCTTTGTGCCACCCAGACAGCTCCTTCAGGATCTGCATCTTTGCGCCACTGAGGCAGCTCCTTCAGATGCTGCATCTTTCTGCGGAGAAGCTGTGCTGCCCAGGCTGAGGTTGGGATCAGCTTTGCAGTAAGGGCCTGTCAGCATCTGACATCTCCAGAGGCTTTGCTGGTTTACCTTTCACAGGGAGTGTGGGGTGTTTATTGCTATTTCTGTTGAAGTTTTCCCTTCTTCAGCAAAAGCAGTTTTGCAAAATTCCTCCCTTTACCTGCTTATTAACCCTTTTCCTCATCTGGCATCAGTAACACTCTTAAAATAGAATTACCTTTCTTTTCCCTGAAGTCCATTTGTTTCCCTTTACGCTTTCAGTTTTCTATTTTCTACTGCTAAATTGTTCTTCCCCATTTCCATCTTCGTCATGGCTTCATTCTTTTGATGAGTCCCACTTTCTCAAAAAAAAACTTCTTACAGTTACAGTATCAATTATGGGGGAAGGTAGCCAACAGCTGGAAGTTGTCCTTTCTATCAGCTCTCCAAGAAACTGCTTACAGCCTCCTGGCTCCAGAGACTACCATTTAATGACCTTTCCAAGGGTCAAGTACTAACAGGGATTGGTATTCATGTTCAGAATATTCTCAACCACTGTATCCTGAAATGTGAACTACAGCATTTTGTATTCCAGGATGCAACTTAAAGGTTTTTATTTGTCAAAGTACAGCATCTCAACTCACTTGAGGCAAAGTATTTTTTTCTGAGGATGTACTTTATCAAAATGTCCTCCTCGGTGGGACAGAAAATTTCAGTGAAATTGCCAAGGACTAAATGCTTTCCCCCTCTCCAGTTCGCACCAAGTTTGATACTATCTTGGCTGCGATTTCATCAGAAACCGTGAGCAAAAAAGTGTGGTAAGGCAGTGAGTAGAAGACCTTCACAGGAAAATTAAATGACACAAGAAGTGGCATTAGAGATTTGTAGTGAGGGGGCTGCTGAGCGAGCACTAGCAGCATAAATGTCAGGGAACAAGCATGCTGTGAGAGGTGTGATTGCTCAAATGAGCGGTGAATGTTCATGGTTGTGAAAGGCCCCTGTGCCATTTTCCAGAAAAGTAGTGATGTTAAAATCCAATGATCCACCAAATTCTTTCACTCTTCCCATCACATAAAGTTTCTTATCTAGTTGCAATTTGATACGCAATTCTTCCTTCTTCATATTTTATGCACAAAAGAGTTCTTCATCTCAGCACTGCAGAAAAGGTGCATCTGTTCCTGTGTGTTGTGAAGAAAGCCTGATTAAATTTCCTAAACAAAGCATGTCTTGGACAGTAATGGTGACTTTAGGAGAAGCTGGTTTTTCATATGCTTTTCCATATGTTAGTTTAAAAAAATAGAGAATGTGATGTGGTCTAAAGTACTCTGGTTGGCGAAAACTAGAGTTTGATATTCCACAAGCTGTCATCTCGTTGAAGCGGTTTAGAAGATGGGTGCCTTTTCAGTACAGAAGAATTTAAGTGGCTTCACAGCCTAACTCCTCAGGTTTAGGTCATCTCTAAACTCAGGCTGTAGGAACTCCCTTTCTGGGTGAAAGACACATTAAAAATGTTGCATTCTTATGGTATGTGGTGAACTCCATATCCACAGCAGCCTTCAGTGAGCCCTCCCATCTGCACACACTTGAATGTATCCCCAAGTCTTCCACTGCAGTTTTGCTTGACCTTTGCAAGTCTTCTCCATGGAGCAGCTGGTTAAGCTGAAGTGTTGCTGGAGAGTAAAGATCTTTGTTTCATCTGCTGTAGGTACAACACTGAAAGTCGCGGTTTGTCAGCTGGTTGCTCCCTCTCAAGAAGAATCAGCTGTGGGGGTGCTGGTACCACCCGGTACAATCCCTCCTCGCTCTCTGTGTCCTGGAGAAGACAAGCCTGAGGAAGGACTCTTGCAAGAGGCAAACGAAACATCCATCCCCGTTCTCTTCTAAGCTGAGAGATTTACGTGGGCAGGTAAATGGGGGCTCATGTTGGCAGCTAACAGCAGCTCTGCTTCTGGTTTGCTGTAAAAAATATAGGTCCTGTTCCTCCCCTCTGTCCTCCTCACCACATTTTTTCTTGGGTGGTCCATGGTATATTGGGGATAAGGAAACAAATCTGGCCCGAGAGGAACTCTGCAGCTGGCCTGGGGAAGGGGAAGAGGGCTCCCGGGGGCCGGGCTCACCAGCCGCCCTGGCAGGTGGGCAAAGCCAGGGGGGCAGCGCCTAGGGCAGGGGCACGCTCAGGTACCGCTGCATGAATGATAGAGGGGTTGCTTTGGTGCTGCACTGCTAAAAAGCTCTGCAGCTGACACGTGAAGCTGGGAAGAAGGGCAGCTGGAGAGAAGAAAACAAGAAACCACTTTGGCCCAAAAAGAAACATTTTCTTCAGCTGCATCCTACTTATTTTTTCTTGCATAGATAAAGGAAATATGAATTTTGTTTGAGCTTTTTCCTTCAGTTTATGTCAACTCTAAATCAAATTAATGTAAGATGAATAGATTCCAACAGAAAAGTGAAAAACCAAAGAGCTCCTTGGAATTGATAATAGTAATGAAAAAAAAATATATTTCCAAAACAAGGACTTTATGCTGCCAGCATCTAAGCAAAAGAATTCAAGGCTTCTCAAATACCCCAGTACACACATGCACCCACATTTCTTATGGGCTGAATGCTGAGTTCAATCATGTTTTAAGGTCATCCCATCCTTCAGCATGTTTACCACTTGTTAAATACAGGTGCCAAACTGAGTAGGGAAATTATCACAGGCTAGTGGGTGTAGAATGATGCTGGGAAAAGAGAGAGTAAGCTTGGTCTTAAGACTGAAATATATGTAATTAATTGCTCTGTTGGTTGGACAAATAACAGTGAACATAAAATTAATTATCATATGGGGGTTACCAGGGAAAAGCACAAAGCTTATCATTGTCAGTTAAGCTGAAGATCTCCTACCCCAGGGGTTCAAATCACTTGGCTGTGCAAATCTGGAAGCACTGGTGATGCTCAATCAGGCACACACAGGAGGTAAAGCAAGAATTAACTTCCAAAAGCCAGACCAAAAGTTCAATGCAATCTCTGGCCATAATATCATGTGAGTCCTTTTTTAATTGGATTAAAATCCTCCTATTTTTGCTGGTCTCAGTCTTTCACTAACACGTTGGTATTACCTAGCATAGGGAATGTAACTCAAATGACCTAATTTTTGGCAGTTATAAAGGTTGTAACAGAAAGTATTACTTTTATTTCACACCATTACGCCAAATTAATTTTAACAGCTGGAATTCATGCTGGTGACCAGCAGATGTGAACAGCCTCCTCATGCTCTTGCTTGGGTAATGAAGGAAAAAAATAACCACCTTTTCTTGTAAGACCAATGCTGGTTGTAGGGGCAGTACTTTACTTAGACTTCTCTGTGACATTTTTCTTGAATGGTCCACGCTGTTTGGGGGCAATGAAACAAAACTAAGTGAGCCTCTTGTTTACACTTTTTCCTCTTCTTTATCATGGTATTGCTCCCTTCTGCACTTAACTTTGTTCTCATGTTTTCTCTTTCAAATAGTCCCTTATGAATCCTTTTTCTCCTTACAAATCTTCCGTGCTCTGCTTTTTTTAATTTTCATTTCTATAATAATCATATCTTTGAGGTGTTCTGGTGGTAAAGAGGCAGTTGTGTGGTCTAGAGACCTGTGTAATTAAGTAGTCAGAGCTTGCACCTTGAAATAAATGAATCTCTGCTAAATTGTTTGGCTCTCAGCAATTGTAGACCACTGATATTACTGAGCTAAGGAACCTCTGGTAGCAATTTACCGCTCTGAAACACTCTGGAAATGTGGGTGGTGATAGGAATGTGCTCAAATAGCACTGACAGCAGTGAGAGCCAGTCGCAAAGAAGACAGACAGAATATTGCCTCATTTTTATGACAACAGGTTACTCATATTTTTAATATCTTACTGTTAACTCAGGCAGAGATTACTAACTATAATATTCCATATTAGAGAAATTAGAGGAGTGAGTCCTGCACTCCAGGTAAAAGTGAAACATATGAGATACAGCTTTTAAACAGGGTAGGAAAAAAAAGTGAACATACAGAAAAATGTGTCTGTTCTGAGGCTAAAGATTTGTCAGTTTGCAAGGGGCTGCATGAGACCCTGATCAGAGCTCATGGTGAGGTATAAGGGAAAATGTCGAGAGACTTTCAGGAAACCAGAATTAACCCTCAAGAAAGCATGGTGATTTGGCAAGGAAAAGCAATCACAAGGACAGACCTGAGAGAAGAACAATGTTCTGACACTGAGGTCACTGCAAGAAGTCCAGAAAGGAGATGTGGGTAGAAAGGGAAATAAAGCTTGAAGTCCTGAGTTCACAAAAGCAACACGCAGAGCTGCCTCTGATGGGACAAACAACCAAAAGCCATATACTCTGAAAATCATCCCAGCATTACCCTGCATTACATTGACTTCCACAAATTTGCAAACACTAGCTTGGACGAGAGGACATCACCAGCACCATTTGTGCAAGGTAATCCTTCACAACAGCAATGGACAAGATTTCAGTGGAAGACAAATGAGCTCTTAGTCTGAAAGCAAATGGAACATTTATTAATTTTAAGCTGTACACAGGTGTACAAGCCAGTGTTTTTTCAGAGACAGTGGTAGTAACAAGGGAAGAAGAGCCCAGATAAGACAAATGAGTAGAATTCAGGGTTGCAGTTGTGATCTTATTGCCATTAAGAGAGTGAGTGAAGTAAATGTATGAGTAAAAAACATATTGCAAAGTAAGATTTGTAATAATACTAAGGACAAAAAAATCCTTTACTGATTTTAAAACATATCAAGTTGTTCATCTTATGCAGTGGTGCTTCACCTTAGAAGAAAAGGTGACAAAGTTTGAAAAAGAAGTTTAGGATGTTTTCCCAGTGGAGAAGAAAGTGTTCAGCACAATACAAAATATACCTGAAAGCCCAACTGTTCACTGCCCGATGGAGGAGCAAAGAAAGGAGCTGGCTGAGCTTGTCTCTGTAGGAAAAGGGAGAGCAATGAGCAGAATAAACAGAGCGAGGCACTCGCTTTCTATAGAAAACCCAAGTATTTCTTTAAGGAAGAGGCTGAAGGAATCTCATAGGTTATGCCTCTTTGTTACATGTTTTTTGACTGAAATATGCAAAGATATTCTGCTGTCTCTGCAAACAAAGAAAGTTTTCTTCTGTTTCCCTTATCACCTCTCCTCTGCAGAGTATTGGCAAAATGTGGGCTGCCACGTTTGCCTGTTGTATTGCCTGAAAAGATAAAAATGCTTGGTGGGAGTGATCTTTCAAAACTCCCAATCCCAGCCTTCCTTCTCTGCTCTCTCTTGTGTGAAACCTGTAGGAACTGAAAATCTTCAAGTCCTGTAATTTTGGTTGAGCATGCCAAGGCACAGACCCTGCCAGGGCACCACGTTATGGATGGTTCTGTAGGAAATTGGGCAAATCCTGTCACTGTGCATTGATTAACAGAAACCCAACGGCAACAGCAAAGTGAAAATGGGACACAGGCAGGTCCTAGGTAGGTTTCTGCAGCTGGCCCATCCAGGCAGTTGCAGCAAATGTCTTTAGAGAAGCAGAGCATGCGGCACGTAAGCAGCGTGGCCTTTGAGAGACGCTGCTTCTTCCAGCTAAAAAATCAGACTGTGTCTGATGCAAACTGTTTCACAGTGGAGTATATAAAACGCAGTTTGGTGAGATTAGTAAAGTAGTTACTGTAGTTCAGCCAGTAAAGCCTAAGTAACACAAAAGACAAATCAGTATGCAATATTGCATTTCAGAGAATGGTTTGGGTTGGAAAGGACACTAAAGATCGTCTAGTTCCAACTCCCCAACATCTTCTCTTTTTACAGGCATGTCGTATTTTTTCTGCAAGTTATTCCTGTAACGTTTTTCTACATTTTCTGGCTAATATCGCCACTTGGAGTCACTTAGTTCAGCTTTACAAAACTGACTTTTCCAAGTGGTATTAATGTGATAATAATGAAGAATCCTATTCTTTTCCCTCTTCTTTTCTTGCCAAATTGCTTTTTGATCCCAGGTAATTTTTTGAAATCGGTAGCATTCTGTGCCAAGGAGATTCCCTAGGCATTATGTGACAAACATCATACATGTTTTGAACTGTCCACCTGCTAGTTTTCTTTGACACCCTCTAGTTCTTTTTTGGAAGAGAGGATGAATGGATCTTCCCCGTTCATCTTTACTTAGTTTCTGCTGGGTGAGCAGCATTACTCTGCCTTACCTGCTTAATGTTCTTTGAATATAGATTGAAGTAGGTAGCAAGGGGAGTTATGTGTCATGCAGTGGTGCTTTCTTGAAGTAATGTGTGGGAAGAAGGGAAATAGCCTGGAGTTTTCTGCTCCTGCTAATTGCCTTCTTCATCAGCTTACTGCAACTTGTTCCACATCGTGCAGTTTGCATTCACGCTGCCATAGAAGCGAGCCAGCAGTATCTCAGAGTGAAAGGCCTTCTGGTGTGTGCTGAAGCTCTATTATTTGTCCCGCCTTTTTAGAAGATAAAAGCTGCTAACTAGCTTATTTTATTTTATTCTGCAGCTGTGATAGCCTTAGCTGTCTTTCAAGCCCATTAATGAGTTTCCCAGCCCAGAAGCAGGGCACAGATGTAGAGAATTTTCTGTCCTGAACTCGTGGATTTCCCAGCCTTAACAACCAAATGAAAGCCATCAGTTCCAAATTAAAAATGCAGATAAGCCACCCTTATGTTTGGCTCTCTGGCAATGGTCCTTTTATCTAGCCATGAGCCTGAAGCCCCGTTGCTCATTTCTAGCTCTGTTTTTGGGCAGCCCTGCAATCAGGTGACCTGTCCTTACGTTTCTGTCGTAGGTTTGCATGGGCTCTGGTCACGTTCAAGGGCGTTTGAATGAGATGGTGGCTTTGCTGCCTCAGTTTATAGGGGTACAGCTTCGGCAGCTTTGCTTGGCAAACACTAGGGGAGAACAGTCACAGCCAGTTTTATATTTGAGTTGAAACTTCTCTGGTTTCTCTATGTATTTATTTAAAGCAAAGCATTTTATAAGAAGGGGGAATTGAAATGTTGTAGTCTTTGAGATTCTTAAAGAGTCTTTAACTAGTATGCATAGAAAAAGATGTGAAAAATTTATGATGTTATTGTTCTCCTGGCTTGTTTTAGGATGATGTGCACTCAAGACTCAGGCTTTCCCTGAGAGCATTCTGCTGACCCTCCCCTAAAACATGGTGAGTCCTATGGAGAAACTGGAGTAGATCTTCAGTTTGTCCCAAACACGCATGCAAGCTGATGTGAGATGTCTTGGTTACTTGTTAAATACACAGCAGACCTTCAACTCTCAACTAGATATTTTATCTTTTTTTCCTTTGGAACTTCTTGATAGTATCTTTAAGCATTAAGATGACTAACTGCTGAATCCTATGGCTTTTTTCTAGTGTGATCTAGTCCTTCCTTCCCAGTGTGCAAGATATGAGTATCTAGTACTAATGACACTATTATTGTTCTTTCAGTTTATAAGCAAGTTTGAGAAAGCTTTAGGTAGCATTATGACACATTACTTTGTACTGCATGGTAAATTCCTTGTTAATTGCCAGTTTCCAAACGTTACCGTCCATGCTTACTTCATCCTCACCCTGTCTGTGTGATCAGTACGTATCAAGATAAGCACATGGGATTTGAGGTGGGAATGGAAGAATAAGTTATTCCTCCTTTAGGAAACAGAGTGTGTGCTTGTTACCCTTTCTCCACCCGTAGACCTGAAGTAAGATACCTCAAGAGGAATTGGCCCTGGAGAAAAATTCTGCAGTGAGGAAGAAGGATTGTGATAAGGAAGGGGCTGTAAGTTGTGAGTGTACATTAAGTGAAGCATGGCAAATAAAAGCGTACTGCTAGCAATTCGGTTGAAGGCAGCAGGATTAAACCTGGTGTAAATGTTAGGCAGGTGTCCAGAGCTAATTAAATTACCCAGGAATGATGTCCATTGAGAGGGGGTTAAAGCCATCTTATCAGAAACACAAAAGTTGTAAAAAAAAAAAAATAATATTTTGCTAGAGTTGTTGATTGTTTTGACTTTCTGATTTTGTTGCAGTGGTGTCCCCAAACCCACATTTTGATCAAGCAGAATCAGTTCTTTTCTTTCTTTTAATTACTTCACTGATGTTATTTGTGGGCAGAGGCTCTTTGTTGCTGAGAGCTAGAAAATATTGTAATCACATACTACCAAGTCACCATCTTTCCATAAACAAATTACCCTAGTGCCCACATGGCCACCATTGCCAAATCTGTGCCCTGAGTTAATATCTCGTTAAGCTCAGTGCTGTCGGGCACTGCTGACCGGTGTCTCTGGGTTTCACTGGATGTTTTCAAACACTGGCAGCATAAGAGCAATGAGAAAGTACAAGCAACAAAAGGTTTGTCAGCAGCCAACGTAGGTGAGATGTCCAGAGACTAATGCTAGAGCTCTTCTGTGATGGTTAAAATTTATGGTTGCGTATATTTGATGTCCTTGGAGAAGGAACGATGGGGCAGACCAGGTGCTTTTTAAGTTATGTGAATATTCTTTCTTTGGATTTTTTGCCTCCTTTAGTGTCATAAAAATGAAAAAAACCCCACTCGTTGCTGTAAGTGATTACAGGTTCATGCTGCAGGGGTTGGTACTTGTGTTACGCAAGGCACAGCCAGAGTTCGCAGAACCATCATAGAACTAAACCGTGCCACTAAGCACCGTATCTCTGCATGTTTGTAAACAGCTCCAGGGATGGGGACTCAACCACCTCCCTGGGAAGCCTGTGACAGTGCTTGACCACCCTTCTGATGAAGAAAATGTTCTTAATATCCAACCTAAACCTCCCCTGGTGCAACTTGAGGCTCCTTCCTCTTGTCCTGTCACTTGTTATCTGGGAGAAGAGACCGACCCCCCCTCGCTACCACCCGCTGTCAGGCGGCTGTAGGGAGCGATCAGGTCCCCCCTGAGCCCCCTCCTCTCCATGCTGAGCACCCCCAGCCGTGTGCCCCAGCCCCTGCCCCAGCCCCCTGCCCGGCTCTGGACACGCTCCAGCCCCCCTACGTCCCTCTGGGCCTGAGGGGCCCGAAACTGAACCCAGGGCTCGAGGTGCGGCCCCACCAGCGCCGAGCACAGGGGCACGGGCACTGCCCTGGCCCTGCTGGCCACACCGTTTCGGATCCGAGCCAGGGTGCTGTTGGCCTCCTGGGCCACCTGGGCACACTGGGGGCTCATGTCCAGCCGGCTGCTGACCAGCACCCCCGGGCCCTTTCCATGGGGCAGCTTTGAGCCACTCTGCCCCCAGCCCGCAGCGCTGTGGGGCTGGTGTGACCCACGGGCAGGACCCGGCACTTGGCCATGTTGAACCTCACACAACTGGCCTTGGTCCATCCCCCAGCCTGCCCAGACCCCCTGCAGAGCCTCCTGCCCCCAGCACGGCAGCACTCCCCCCAGCCTGGTGCCAGCTGCAAACTTACTGAGGGTGCGCTCAATCCTCTTGTCCGGATCATTGATAAAGATATTAAACAAAACAATATATTCCAGGAGATTTGAGAATGAGTGTTAAAAAATCAGAAACATTGCTGAAGTACTTCTTTTACTATGGCAGATATACCAGCTGATGGAAGGGGTTTGGGGTTGCCAATCCACTTTAATATCCCAAGGAAATGCTAGATAAAAAAATGACTGATTTAGATCTGCATGTTGTCCCTAGTCACTTCAGTGTCTGAGCTGTAGAGTAGGAGAAAGCTGAGCAAGTTCTTAAAATTGCAAGTGTAATCGGAGATAAGGAAAAAAACAATAGTCAATAAAGCGTTCTACTGAAATCCTTTTCCCTCTCACAGCATCCAACATCCTCTGCATGCATCTCTGCAGCCACCTCCCTCTCTCTGAACACCATATGTCTTATGTTTCCTACAAGCTGTATTTTTGTGCTACATTTCAGATAAGTAGCCAGGAAGATTAGGAAGTACAGAAAAAATAATCAAAACCTGTACTTATTAAAAAAACTGGGGCACTTTTGTCTTCTGTTTCTGCGAGAGCAAGTAGTAGCCTAAAGACTTTGAATATCTGGGTTTCTAAGAGGCAATATCTTCAAAGGCATGGGTTCGTGTTACTCATATCTTCTTCTGTCTCTCAGTGCGGAGAGCATTCCTGGGAGAAAGGGAGTTGTATGTCTGTATTGTAGGTGCCGAAATAGCTGGTGATACTGGCACTTGGGTATGAATTTTAGCAACTCTAATGTGTGTTGGGGTTTAAAATTTCCTTAGCTGTCTTTGTAATAAAGACACTAAAGCAGGGTGGCGGAGGGGAGCTGTTTGTTTTAGCTTCTCTCCAAAGATTCACACTAAACGCAGAGCAGAATGACTTAATGTCAGTTGAAAGTGCAATGCATGTGCAGGAGTACCAGTATCTGTGTGGTTTTCAACCTCCTTGTACGAGATGTGGTGTCCTACATACCTACTCAGCTTCCAGATTTTGGATTCCGGAAGAATACAGTGCTTGCACCATGATATGTGATGATGTGATGAGATCAAATGGACTTTACAGGAGTCTTTTTTTTTTTTTTTTTTTACTTTTATTTATTTTTTTATTTTCATTTTGAGGCAACAACCCAAGGACTAATGGTTCTCTATGGCAGAGAAGGGCTTTTCTCTGGGGAGATTTTATTACTCGTGCAGGTTGCTAGCACACGTGAACTGAACTGGGAAAGTGGTTTGGTGGCCAGTGGCAGGTCTAGTTCTGGTGACTCCGAGTCCATTGGTAGGGGTTTGTTATGTCACAGTTAATAAAGATTTGAGTGCAAACAGAAACATTTCTCATGTTGGGACACTCAGCACTTCTCTATCCTCTGTGAATTCCCTGAGGCTTAGTATGGATTGAGGTCACTCTGTAACATACTCGGTGCAGGCAACAGATGGCCTTTCATTTCTACCTAGCTACCTGTTTTCAGTGATTTCATAGAAAATTTGACATCCAGAATGTTGAGACCTTCTTCAAAGACATTCACTCTACCTCCACTGTTGCTGAAATTGGCTTAGAAGTTACTTAGTTGGATAAGAGACAGATAAAAGCACACACACGTCCACATGCAGAGTGAGCTTGGTCAAAATAGGCCAAAAGCAAACACTGGTCTTAGCTTTTTCTAGTCCATGTGTACCTAGAATTCTGTGATATCTTAGATTATGAAACACAGATTTCTAACATAAATTGGAGTTCTTCTGTTTCAAAAAGTGATCTTACAAACAGCTTCATGGGATACCTGGAATACCATGGGATACAAAATTTTAAATAGTCATCCAGAACTTGTATTTCCCCTCCATTAAAATTCTTTATTCTTTCCTTGATTTAATGGATAAGTCTATTTTTTTTTCTCCCCACACCCCATTCATTTTAAACACTTTCTGATGTTTTAAAAATTGCAGGTAGTTTGCACACTCCAGGCTGAGATCCTCTGGTTTAGAGGTCAGGTTGTTGACCCCAGGCTGTGCTCGTTCTTTAGCGTTGACAGGAATAACGGTGGAAACTCACTGTCAAAGGAGCTTCCAACACCTGTGGAACCAGATCTGTGCTATGGGAGGGTGGCCTGATATATTAAGAGCATAATTGAAAATCGGAAGGAAAGAGAACAATGTGGCTTATGCTTCTACCATATTAGTGTTAAGATAATTCTTAATAGGCTTATAAATGCAAACATTAAATAAATCACCATTTCTAAAGCATTGCTTTTTGGCAATTAAAAAAAGCAAGCAATATGTACTAATCTTAAATGAGCTGATATTCCAAATTGCTCCTGTAAAAATATTGCATTAAGAAAGCTATTTTCAAGTGTTATCATTTGCATAGACATACATTCTCAGATTAAAATCTAAGCAATTTTTAAGGAATGAAAGTTGACTGTCTTTTGCTCAAGACTATCTGAAGCTTCATCTTTTTGTTTAAAGAAAACCAGACCCAGCCCTACTCTTACCCCTCTGCTCATTTTTTTTCTTTTTCATTTTAGCTAGTATCAGGAATCAGAAATTGGAAAACAAATCTTACTTTCAGTCTTCTGATAAACGACTAGCCTAAAGAGACTTTGAGTTCTTCAGGAAGTCAGGTACAATCCTGACGACCTATTTTGAGAAGATTTGGTGGAAGAGAAGAAAGCCTGCCTAATCTTTGTTCAGTGCAGCTCATTCACGGGCTCCTGTGGTGGTTTTGATTGAACCCTGGCTGCTTTGGCTATTATCACTGCAAAAACAGATAGGATTTTAAGAGTACACAAACTACGCAGTAGACAATTATCTCAAGTCCATTTTAAAAGCCACAAAACTGTACCTGTCCTTGGGTGCAGACCTAAAGGGAAAGGATATTTTTGTGAACTGGGATCCAGTCAAAGCAGCTGAGACAGGGCTTGTTTTGCAGTCAATAAAATCCTTATACCTTTCTGTACCTATCTTTTTCACTGTGCTCTGAGCTGGTTTGGCTTGCAAAACCTTATCTAAACAGTGAGGCCTGCCTTTCAGGGAATAGTATATGTAGTTCCAGTGAGGATTAATTAATGCTCCTTGCTAATCTAACTGTTCCTCTTAACACGGAGTAAGGTAAGAGGCTTTCTGAAAGGATAGTTGTTTTTCCTTCATGTCAGCAACCTGTCTTAATTAGGTTCAGGGGATGTCAAACCCCAAAAAACTTGACAGATGCTTTTCCAGAGCTTGCCTGTATCACTTTTGTTATCTCTGCTGCTATGGATTCAGACATGATAAAGAAAAGCAGGACTTGTGCTGGAAGTATTCGTGCCACATAGGGGAAAACTTCTATCATGTGAGGTAGAATAAAGCACTCGTAAACCAAGCTCCAGTTCTGGTCCCTCTTATTGAGGGCCTGGGAGCTATTTAACTTGGGTTAAGTTGCAGCCAGAGCTGAGTGGACTTATGCAGGTAGCCTGTCTCACCGGAGCTGGTGAATCTCTCCACCAGGTTGGAGGATGACAGGCAACAGCAGCCACTGCCCTGTTTGAGTGGTGGATTTATTACTGCCAGTGCCAGTCTTGCTCTGTGGGTCTCCTTGTAAGTGGGAGCCACAGCCTTGCTTTCTGCCCTGCTTTCCCACACCTGTTTGGTTTCATCTGGGTGCTCCATAGGTCCCCCCTGGAAAGGGGAATAGGAACCGGAGTAAGACCGTGAGCTGCAGAAGCACGAGGCGGGAGCCCCCTGTTACTCCCCTTCTGTCCTTGCGCAGCAGTACCGTGCCGAGCATGCTCTGCGCGCCGCTTGCCGTTTGTCCAGAGAGCATAATTGTGCTCGTTTATTTGTGGCTCAGCTACAGCTTCCCACAGGTAAAGTAGCTTGTTCTGAAGAGAGGTTTTGTCTGCTGCCAGACCAAATGATGTTGATAGCTCTGATCAGGAAGCCCTCTGGGAGGCAAATGAAATTTTCTTCAGAGTATGAGAAGACTGTATTGTAGTCAAGATTGTCAAGTGCTTCTACATAGTGGTTTCCAAAACAGAACAGGCTTTTTATTAAACTGTAAAGTGAATAACTCTTTCTGCAGAACTAGAAGATGTTGACTTTCTAATAGTCATCACTGTGTGTTGTAATTGGAGATACAGAACTCCACCAGTCTGGGCTTTTCCTTCCACTCCCAACAGCACTTTCTTGCTTTGAGGTAACAGGATTTTGTGAATCCTTGGACAAAGACCAGGTGTCACATGTGCATTCACTTGGGTTTGTTAAAATTTTACAGAATTTCACCCACAGAATCCAGTTCTCTCTTCTGGGAAGCCAGTGGCTCTTCGGGAGAAGGATGGCTATGGTGTGTGCTCTGTTATTTAAGCTGAAGATACAGACTTATGTATGAAGTTTGTTTGGCAGGGTTGTGGGAACGAAACAGGTAATACAACTAGGAGTCAAACATTTCAGTGTAGTTTAATGCTATGGAAATAAATTCAATATTCATCATTATCCATAGAGCATCTCCAGAGGTTTTTACAGGAATGTTGCAGCAAATCTATTCAGCTCTTAAGAAAAGAGAGACCATGCTCACAGATGAGCTAATTTATATTAATACCTAGCATAACAGAAGTGACTTCACAAGATCTTTAGGCATTACGTCTAAAATTTGTTAAAGAGTACATACTTTATTACCTTATCTCATTTACTAAGGGTCGGTTCTCATCTATTTGCAAATTTTGCAGGCTTACAAAGCCTAAAGGTCTATTTTCAAAATAGTACATCTTGCTAAACTGTTCCCCTACAAAAGATTAATTATTTTAAGGTTTTTACCATACAAAACAAGAAAACTTCAATACTGATAGGCTGGGGATTTTTGCTGCTTACATTTACATATGTAAATTTCCCTAGGTAACAAAAATCTGTTCAGGTTTTAAATTCTCAGTGCTAATGCTAACAATAGCTACATTCACTACAGTGTGATTACACTGGACAGGCTTAGCATCTACAAAAACCACTTGGGTCTATTATGTGGTTTCATAAATACAAATTACTTGTGATAGAATTTGTCAGTGAATTGTACAGTAGAAATAGCTTCGGTATCAGCATCAGGACTGCATTGCATTCCTTGCTCTCATACACTCCAAATGCCACCATGCTGCAACTCAGAACCTCCACGTGCTTATTTCCTTAAATATCAGAGAACATAAACCATGTAAGAGCGTCAGAATGGCTGTCCTGTGTCTGAATAGTCATTGAGCCTAGCACCTTCTCTTCAACCAAGACAATGGAAAATGCTCTTTCTGGTGTCTGTATTGAAAATGAGAAGTGATCCAAAGGAATCACTCTTAAGTCTTGCAGTAGTGACATCCTGCAGAGCAGGAAACCTGCAGCCCCCATCAGCATTCTGCCTAAACGTGACAGTAAGGTACCTCGGCCTGTGAGGATGGAGCTGGTAAAATTGCATGAGAATTACAAAGTAAGGCTTGTCGGATACAGGTCATAAACTGGAGGAATACTGCTGTAGTAACAGTTTTGTATCGCTAATATTCTTACCAACAGAAGGTGTGGAAGAGAATCAAGTGGGCTTGTTTCCTATACAAAGGGTGTTTTCCAGAAGCATGCTTGCAGCTCCTTAATGTGTACCTGGATTTTTAATCTAGCAAGAAGATGACAAGAGGAGTGTAGCTGCCAGCAACGCAGGGTGGGTTGTGGCTGCAGATCCCCGAGTATGTGTTTGTGCATTTTGGTTTGTGCCTCTGGGAGCCCACTAAACTGCTGCCCTACCTGCCTCGTTTGACATTGACCATGGGGTGTCTGCATGAGTTCCAGTTGCACCTAATGTCACAATCCTGCAGTGTAAAAAGGACTTTAAGAGCTATACATTGTTTGTTTTTAAGATGTCTGTGCACAACTAGAACAACAAAAAAATGTGTTCAGCTGCATTTATTGAAACTGTTCAAGTGCTAGGGAAACATGGGAAAGCAGTTTCCAAACATCCTTAAACATCAAATTTTGGACAGTTCATTCGAACACCCATGAGATGAGATGCTGGACTTCATTTCACCCTCCAGGAAATGGCTCAGCAGTCTGTAGGAGGTGGGACACACACTAATGAATGTGCCTGGAGCATTTTATAGGAAATGAACACTGCAATAATAAATACTAGGGGAATTTTGTTTAAAGGAAGCTACAGTCTCTATTTTTCTGAATGAAATTAGTTACTGACCTCCGATTAGATGTTTTACAAGTTACAACAACAACAAATAGTTTGCTGTTTGAAGTGGGTGGCTGTCATTTTTGTTTAGTTTTACGAAGAGCACCTGGTGAAGATACATTTACAGACAGGTAATGATCTTAGTATCAAACCTTATCAGAAGTAATTGCAGTCCAGCAATTAAATTAGATTATTTGAAGCAGGATAATTGAACTAGGATGCAGTGTTTTGCCAAGTTTTATTCCCTTCTGTAAATCTACTCATGTCAGCTCTGTAGGCTTTCAGATGATTCTGAAAGATTTAGGAATCTCCAAAGATACCAGCTCGTGAGTGGTTGTAGCTTAGCCCAGGTAGACATGGTGGGGATACTTAGAACTTCCTTATAATGCTGCTGTTATATACATTTGGATTGTTGGACTATTTGGGGTGGGGGAGTGTGTGTGTATGTATTTTGTTTCGTTGTTTGTTGGTGTTTTTTTTTTTTTCTTTTCCATTTGGATTGTTGTAGGCACTGAGACGTGTGTATTGTACTCTTCTGAAGTGTTTGCATCTTTGTGTAGAGAGCCTGGATACTTAGATCAGCCGTATGATATCCTGGTACATTTGTTAAATTGCACCCACTGTGAATCAAGTCTTTGGTTTTCCAGCTGCCTCCTCTGTAAAGATTTTTATCTGTCAGTAAGAATAGTATCACTTCTGTACTCTAGACTCCCCTGCCAAATGAAGGGGAGAACTGATACCAGTAAAGATAAAAATATTGTCAGATTTTTAAATGTCTCAATGAGGACTACAAAAATAAGAATCTTTGTAGAAAGCAGGGCTGCTTATCCCCAGGGTGTCTGAGCATTCTTAGAATCCATGTGCCTTTCTTGCCTATCCATATGTTGTATCACATGTAGCTCACAAGCCCTTCAAGCGTACCTCCTGTTCTGGGGGTAACAGCCGGGCTCTGCTGATACAGGGATGCTGGGGGTGTTTGAACCCCTCGGTGTGCGAGGGGGAGAGCTGGAGGGCTGCTGGTGCCGAGGCTAGAGCTGCAGTGACATGCTAAACCCAACTCCACCCGGCAGTGGAGGTGGGGGACTTCTAGGAGACCATCATTGTCTCCACCATGACCCACTGACTCCTCAGTCCCCATCATCTTTGATCATATCATTTTGATATTAGTTGAGGGTCTGGTATTTCTCAGCCAAATGAACGTTTCGGTTGGCTGTTTGTGGGATCAGGAAACTGGGGTACCTGAGCTGTGTTATTTTAACACTCTGTCTTCTGATACAGCTCACCTGAGACGATAATTTGTGTGTCGGTCCTCTTTTTTATACCTCAAAATATTAAACAAAATGTACTACACCTAGAAGTCAGGTTTTGCATTTGAGGTTTCTGAAGAGGAATTTATTTATTTGGTAAAAAAAAAAAAAAAAAAAAGTACTTGGTAGCATTGCCCTTTACAGGGACACTGTGCCCTAATCATTTCTTCTGGTCAGTGACAGCAAACATATCATGCCTGGGGCAGCCTCTGTTGCACGATACATGCAGTCATAGAGCAAGCAGTCCCTGAAGAGCACCCTTGCAGGTTTTAGTTTGACCCCAGCCACAAGCAGAGTCTCTGAGTAAAACCGAAAATGTATATTGCATTCACTGCACTAAGTTAACCTGAAGAAGAGTATTAAAAAAGTTAAGAACGAAATAGTGCATGCAAAGGTGAACAGTTCAGAGAACAATCCCTACTTGAGAAACAGCTTCTAAATAGCAGGCAGAGAACGAAGCACATAAATTACCTATGTGCCAAACTACCTGAAAATAATTTGGATACTCACTGAAGCAAAGTATTGTATCCAATGGTTCACTGCTAGGGCAGATCCATCTGCTTTCATTTCACTTTATTTCTATCCCCTGTAAGAAAATCAACATACTTTTGCTACCCTAGTCTACAGTCCATAAAACCAGAACTATCAAAATTCCTTCTGTCTTGAATGGAGGTCTGAACACGTACTGTTTTTATTAGGAAGTGCTTTATTTTTATGTGATTACTTCATCTGAAGGAGGGTAGGAATAAGTAGCTCAGACTTGGGTTACAAGATCAAAACCATTGACTTAACCTTTTGGTTTCAGTTTGCTATCAGATGCCAAACTGCAAAGCCGGTGGATAGTATTATTTAACTTAACTGTAAGAGTTTATGGGATGTCTGCTGTTAGAGCTGAAACACTGAGAGTTGTGAGGTTTTTAACTTTACCTAGGGCCTTAGTCTAAACACGGATTTGGAAACTGCTGTCCCTGTATAGCACATGCATATCTGACTTGTCCAGCGGTGATGTGCAGACACCAAACAGCAATGGGAAATGGGGCAGGTTTGGGGATGAGGGTGTTGGCAGGTGAGAAAAACAAACAAAAAATGGTCAGAAGAGGCCAGGCTGTGTAGAGAAAATCACTGGCTCATTAGACTTTTTTCTTAGATACCGTTACAGTATTGATTCAATCTATAACGTATGATAAGATCAGAGCCCTGTTTACTTTTGGTAATTGCTGATCACATGGGCCTCTTTGCAAGAGCAAGGTGCTATGTAATGGCTTTATGGGCATAATCTTGGGAATAGAGTGAAACTGGATTAAGAAGCTTCTTTAAAATGTTACGATAAAACCAGAGATCATTAAAAGTCGTGCCAGAATAGCTAAAATCACTGAGCTCTCATGCAAGGTTCGTGTCCTTGTTCTTCCCGATTCAGAACAGGAATTTATGGTTGGATCTCATATGCAAGCTGAGAATTTCAAGAGCCGCAGTTGGTGCATTCTCTTTCTATTACCGTGTATTCCATGTATTCCTGTAAAGTTTGTCATCAGCTGTCTTTGGCAGAGTCCGTGAGCCATGAAGATATTTTAAAGTAAGCTAAGTAATTGATGATTGTTTAAAAAAACATTACACTACACACTCTGTATTAAACAAATGAGAAAGTTTTACACAGAAGTAAAATGCCACATTGGCTAAGTTCTGCTCCTCTGGAAGGCAATAGGAATTGTACCTCTGCTTTCAGCAGGAACGGGGAGAAAATGTCTTACAGTGAGTTTATCAGACAGATATGTAGGTAGGTGCTGTACGCTGGCAGACTGTTAAAGCCAGCCTTCATGACTTAGCAAAGGCAATTCTATTCATGGGATTCAGGCTTCAACAGCTGCAATAGGCAGAGCACATAGGGATTTTCAGATTCATCTGCATTGTTTGATGCCTAGACACCTCTGGAAATCTAGCCTCACAAGCAAAAGTGGGAAAAAAAATCCTGACTACAGGCAGAACAAAGCCCTATTTTGATATGACCTACACAAACTTTTAAGTGTGGCAGTGTCACAGCAATAAATTTCAGTGTTTCACTGTTTCCTTGGTTAGGACTGAGGCACAAACACTTTAAATCCAGGCTAGGTCCAGGAACCTCTATTTTATTTTATTTATTTATTTATTTATTTTAATTTTTTTTTTCAAATTTCATGAAACTTCTGGTTTTAGTCAACAGTGAATTGTAAAATCCTGCATGTAAAAGTATCATTTTTCTGGAGTAAATATTGTCAATCTAAGGTCTGTGTAATCATTTGAGGGTTGGAAACTCCAGATTGGGAAGGAAGGGGGTAGTACTTTAGAGGGCAGGTAGCTTTTTATGCCGTTGACAGCTGTCGGAGTGACTGAGACACTAATAATGTTACAGGTGATCTCTGCTGGAGTAGATTATTGAGCATCACAAAGCTAAGACGACTAGAATCTCATCATAAATGTATGCTTTCTCTCGTAGCTATTGGCATGCCATACGTGGTAGAGTAGGGAACATTACGCTCACCTCTAATTCAGTGAGAGTCACAACAGATAAATTGGAGGTCAAAAAGGCCTTTTGGGAGAGCTCTTGCTGAAAAGGGGTTATATAAATGTAAAGCAGTAGTATTATTATTTATGAGAAGATCGAGTCAAATGTCATCTTGGATGCATTTCATCAATCTGAGATTAGACTTGGGCCTGTAGCTCAGCAGCAGCTCAGTGATACAAACTGATAGGGGATGTTTTACCAGGCTAAACAGAAACTCAGATGAAATAGCAAGCGCTTCTTTACAACAGCCCTCCCATTCAGTGATATTTCTGACGTTTGGCATTTGGAGCAGCAGATGGGGTGGCACAGAGCTTTTCCACCAGGGCAAGAAACGACGTGCAGTCTCCAGCCCATTGCAGAAGTGTTTAATTTAGATCACGTAAAGATTTTTGCTGCATGATAGAACTGCGGAAACAGATATCAATATTTTATTCAATCCGTGAATTACAGCTGCATAGATATGTTAGGAACACTGACAAACCCATTGCCAACATGTGTAGCATATTCTGTCCTTGGGGGAACCTTTATTATTCAGTGAGCTGTTATCTCCCAGGAAAAAGAGGGATGTCTGCTCACCCCCACCGCCTTCTCCCTGCTCACTGGCTGTCTGTGTGCACACACGTATGAATAGCATAGGAAAAAGAAAGATGGAATGAAGCCTTCTCCCTCTAAGTGTCCCACTAAGACTAGGCAGACATACCTCTAGCCCACAGAAATATATATTTTTAAAATTAACTTCTGAAATCAAAACAGCTACCTTACCCCTTTTGCATTTTCTCTTCATTGGCTTTAATTAAGTTTACCCTAAGAAGCTTGTGAGGCCAGATAACCTTGTTACAGGAAAGAAAAAGATTACACCCTATGGGGTAGTGCCTACTAGCCTGGCCATCGTTTATAAAGCCAGGATTTAATATCCTTTAAGCTTTTCTGTTTGCAGACTCATTTTATTTAAACTGCGTTTGTATAAACTGCTCAGCAGATTACAGAAGCGGCTCTATAGCCTTAATTTCAGTGTCACTTTCCAGCTGTTTTGGTCAGGCTTCATGCCTGGATTTAATGTATTTGTGCACTAAAATGAAAATATATCTCAATGATAAATCCTCTCCAAAGCAGAGGGAAATAGCAGTAAATAACATCTGTTGAAATCAAATGAAAATAAAAACAAAAGCCCACAGGAAAACCAGATATAGTAGGGAGCTTAAAAGCAAACTGATTATAGAGTTCAGGCTTAAAAAGAGTGATCCAAATCCTTAAAATTATCCATAGGTAGGGGATGGGGAGTTTGTGACCTACCACTTGTATAGATTTGTCAGTTCCAGATGTACAGGGGATCAGTTATTAAAAGACATGTTGCACTTCTGGGACTGAACCAAGGCTCCTTGAATTAATCCAAGGGATCTGTAAGTTCATTACAGATATTCATGACAGCCACTGATTATCCCAGAAATAAATTCATGCAATGATATGCTCTTGAAATTGAAACAGCAGGGAAAGGCAGAGAGATCTCCCTTTCAGCCATCTCTTTAAAATAATAAATCCGGGTACCCCAGCTGTTCCATTTTGGTCATCTTTATATGCCCAGAGCTAAGCACCTAAATATCTGCTCTCTCTTTTATGTACTTATTTATTTTATTTCCTCAGAAGCTCTGATACTCTCCACCCAAGATTAGGCGAGCACAATCTGAAATCAGCTATAAAATCAGATGTAAGTCGTCTTATGCAGGTAGCTGTTGTCATCTGCATTTGAACACTGGTTTAGTTCAGTGCGTTGAAGCCACAGGCTCTGTATCGGCTCGAATCGGTGTTTCCGTCCCCCTGGCACTTCCAGTTTTGCAAGGTGAAATACTAGGCAGCCTGGCCGTGTCAGTCCTGCAGTATTTGGAGGACTGTAATTTACTTGTGTGCTAATGAAGAATGATAAGGAAGAACTTGGTCCTGCATCTTCCCAAGACACATTTTGATTTTTTTCTCTTATACATCAAACCACATAGAGGAGGGTCAGAGGAATACCGTAACTTTCATAAGTATCCTCTTGCATTTAAATGGAATTTTGCTCTGGCTTTACCTTCCAAGTTATGGACATACCATTTATCACATTTTACCCAGGCAAATGAGAGAAACACTATAATCTTGCCCTTTCCTGGTATATACACCATGGACATCTGACAGTACTTCCACACTTAAGACAGCATATAAGTGACCTCCTTCAAGTATACAGGGCTGGAATATTTCATAGCTCGTTTCATTGTGATTTATATGGAGATGTGGAAGAAAATAGCATCCTCACAGCTGAATCTGGTGCCCAGATGCTACGGCATGTTCCACAGGATTGTTCCAACTTGCAATATGGATTTGGCCTGTGGAAGCTTAAATCTAGTGTAGTTTGTGGATGGAGGCACGGCAAGAAGTAATAACCAAGTCAAACAGGGACCCAACTCTCACCAGCTCAGAGAAAGGATATGTGCATTCACACAACTTTGGGAAATTACAGAAATGTGAAATAAGGTGTAGATGTTAGAAAATCCATTCTATGTTACTTAAAATCTAGAGAGTATCTGCTTCAAAGAGGATAATTAAAGCAAGTATGACTTAATCCAGAACAAAGGTAGTATATGGTGACTTTGAATGCATTGCAGAAATATAGTGAACTGTAGTTTCATTTAAACCATCAAAGAATGTATTCCCTGAAAGAAGTGAATTTCCTCTGGTGTTTTGTTTGGGTTTGGGTTTGGGTTTTTTAATGAAAACTGTTCCTTCCTTGTTTACACAGAGTTAAAGGTGGGGACTAAAAATAATAATCAAAAACACCTGCATTGACCTATTAGTTTGCTAAATCCCAGCTCAGTCCCTGGAAAAAAAAAAAAATTAAAAAAAATATCTCATTTGCTCTTTCCTCTATAATTTTTAGTATTTTGTTCCAGCAGTTCTGTGTGTTGCAAGCAAAGTAATTTCCACCATATCCCCAGGAGACCATTCCACAGTCTAACAAACCTCATTCTAGGATGCTGAGATTTTTTTAAAAATTGTATTCCAATTGATGTTTTAGAATAGCACGTAGTATCTCAACTAAACTGAAAAATATGCAGAAGTCTCTAAGCAAAAATCTGCTCAAAAAAGAATGCAAGTCCTTGACTGGAGATGTGTATAGGCAAGACATACAGTATGCAGAGGAGATACAAGGATGAAAGTAATAATCCCTTCATAAATATCCTTCACTGAGAGAAAAAAATAATAGTGTAACGGAGAAATTCAATGTTATTTCCTTTGATACGCTGTTCTTACCTGATACTGCACCCAGAGAAACAATCTGCAGAAATCTGGTGTGCCTCCCACCGGCACAGGACGGGTATTTGTGGCAGAGCCGTCCAGCCCCCGTCCTTGTCCTGGGAACCAGGAGCTGCAGCCAGTGCAGCCAGCCTGCAGCCTGCCCTGACACAGGGACCGCAGCAGCGTGGAGCCCAGCTACAGAAACCTCTGCGGCTCATGTGTCAAATCCCTTAAAAATGAGCGTGATTGATCTGAGATTAACTCTTCTTTATGTTTCCTCTTGCTTTGCTTTCTCCCCAAAGAACAATTCACATATGAACTGCATAAAGGTGACAGACTACTGGTTTGGGGTGTATTCACTGCTGGAGAGGCGAAAGTAAAATGAAGAGCACAGTTAACAGGAAAAAATTTCTCCTGAGAACAGTACTTCTTCTTCTTTAACAGTCTGCCAGCCCAAACAAATATAAAAACATCAGGAGCTTTTTAAGGAGATTATAAATTTGTTATTCCACCGAGAAATTACTCAAACAAGTGATTTCAGCAGTCACTCACAGAAACTGTACAAAATGTCCAAAACCACAAGGCACATGCTACCCCCATGTCCCAACAGCTCTGAAAGCAAGCTGTGAAAGTGCTTGTATCCCACTGGCAAAAACTCCCTCTGGATGACCAAGACCAGAGATCACTTTAGCAAGGGCTAAACAGAGACAGCAGCCAAGCAATACTAAAAAGAGAATCCGATAATATTTGTTGATGATACATATTAACTTATAGGAATCCTGTTTTCTGATTTTGCTGAGAGAATGTAGTAAGAAATCTCATATTTATGAAGTTTGGTATGAGAAACCTAAAGTCCATCAGTCTTCTGAACTTCTCTGAATGCATTGTGTAGCCGTGCTGTAAAACCCCTGAATCATCTGTTTATGTTGCAGTCCTGACTCAGCATTTCTGTAATATAAATGGTGAATTTGAAGATTCAGCAAAGGAGGCTGGAAAGCAGAAATTAGAAGTCCAGGGAAATATGGATCCTAAGCAGCACCCACCCATGAATTTGACTTTTTTTAAACTGAAGACATAAAATATTTTGCCAGGTTTTGGTTGGGTTTTTTTGTTGTGGGTTTTTTTGTTTTGTTTTTGTTTGGTTTGTTGTTTTTTTTTAACAGAAGTATTTCTGTTGTGATTACAGTGATGCTCTACCCTTTCCAAGCCAGACAGGGTCCATGTGCAGGTCTCATATCTTGGTGCGCAGGGAGCACAGCTCCGTTTGTCCCTGTCCTGCTCTGGCCCTGGGCTGCATCACCTCACCCGTTGCCTGTGCTCATGCATTCAGAGCAGGGCCAGGCAGAAGCTGAAAGGTGGAGAGGAGAGGGAGAAAGTATAAAGATCTTAAAGGGATCTAGATGGACCAGCCTTGGGCTGGCTCCTATGTGCAGTACCAGTTTGGAAACAAACCAATATATTATGTATTTCTGAATGGAGGAAGCTCTTCACATGATGTTTGGTTGCTCTGATGTGTTTGTGGGTTGAAGAGGACAGCCAGGAGGTTACCAGCTGCCAGCACTGAAGTCTGTGCTGCTCACCTAACTTCTGTCTCTCGAACAAAGAAAACTCATCAGACCAGAGTGACACATGTGCTTGTATGTACCCACCTGACTTCCTTGTAACCCCTAGAGAGACGCAGGGGGCAAATCTTCGTAAGCTGCTCCCTAGTCCTTCAGAGGTATGGGCAGGAGATACCGGTTTGCTAGCAAGTAATCTGTGCTGATCCAAGGGAGTTGAGATTCCCAGTGGACTGATCAGCAAGGCTCTGAAATGCCTGGAGAGGATGAAGCAGCTGGTTTTCTTCTCAACTTCTGACAAACCCAGTGGCACAGCATAACTTCGTATTATCGCATGGGAAAGATGGGAGGCGCCTTTCCAGCTGGGTAATGGAGCATCATGAAGGAGAACCTGAGCGCTCTCGAGGAAGCTGGTGTCTTTGCGCAGAGCAGAACAGGCCAGAGATTTCTGGTTGGACGTGGGAGCAGCACAGCAACGTGCCAAGTGGATCAGCTCAACTTCTCAGCGGAGCTTGCTGCATTTTCCAGTTTCAGGAGTTAATTTGCTTGGTGTGAATTCAGCAATAGCTCACCGTACCCACTGCGCTCGTTAGAAACTCTCCTTGATCAGTGATTGGAGGACAGTATATTTTTATTTCTTCTAAAATGCATTATATGGATGTTACATTTGAACATTCTTTCAGCAAATGAGGAAGGTCCATCTAGGGAAGGCGTGACTACCAGTGTACTTACTTAAAATAGCTTTCCAATGTTAATTCCTACGTTCGTACTACTTTCATTTTTCTGTGTGTTCATTAAGTATTTGTTTCGGTAGAGATGCATTTAGACAAACATTTTCTTCCCTTGCTGATTATCCCCAGCACCACCTTCTGGTGGTGTGTTGTAGGAAAGGGTTTGTAGGGCTACCCTATGAACCGTGTCACTGGAAAGATCCAGGATTTTAAAAGAAAGACAAAGGAGGAGGCAGCTAGTCCATCTCCCAGAATGGTGGGCAAGAGGGGGCAGCAAGCCTCTGCTGCAGGTGGGTAGGACCTTCCACCAGCAGAACGGTTGTGGTCCCTTCACCACAAAAGAAAGCTTACGTGGCAGCTCATCCCAGAGAGCTGTGGATTCTCCAGTACAAGTGAGGCTTAAACTGGGATGTAAGAAGTTGAAGACTACAAGTGTTCCACAGTTTCCCCTGTTACTCATGCCACTCATCCCAGCTAACAAGGAACAAGTAGGAACAGCTTCATGCTCCGAAGTCCTTTACCTTAACCTGGGCAGCTTGCCTGCATCAACATGGATCAACCTGATCCATATTTCCTGGAGAGGGAAAAATTCCCACGTGGTTGTGTACATCCATAGTTCCAAAACATTTTTGGTTTTGGCTTTGCACAGCAGGAGATTTGCTACTTACACTGTCTTAGAAGCCTTCAGCTGTAGCGTGGGGCTAGGAGGAAAGACGATGATTAATGTGTAACCACCTCCTGTATCCTCCTTGCTCTGCTTTAGATGTCTGTCCAGCAAACAGCACACTGTTCCATGGAACAGCCCGGTAACGAGCCTCTTACACAGCACATAGCCATTACTGGGGGCTGATCCCAGTCCATCCTGCTCTCAAAATTAGCACTAATTACTTGACAACTTCACAGACCCTTAAGATGAAGGTATGGTTCAAGGTGAACACATGCAAGGCAGAGAACCCAGTATCCCGTCAGGCTCAGGAGATGCCCTGTGGAATTTGCTTTGCTGCTGACACAAGACATGCCTCAAGGGGCACAGGACAACAGTCAGCGCGCAGAATGGAAGGCAGCGGTGCTGCCGCACTCTGCTTCACGGCTCCCAAGTGCTTCTGTCAGCGGAGAACAGTAAACGTAACCAACCCCCTGTGGATTCCGTTCCCTGTGGGCACCTGGCCTGATACGGGCAGTGCTTTGCAGGCTGGCAGGAGGAGCAGGCGCCCGGCCGCTGTCAGTGGGAGGCACTGGATGCAGAAAGCGCTGTTTCCACAGGCAGGTCCCCGCAGGCAGCCAAACACCGCCCTGTGCAAACAGCTGCCCAGAGGACAAGAAGGGGCTTGAACTCACCAAGCTTCAGAAATCCTATATTCCACCACGGCGTGTGCAGCATGAACTGGCTCTACCCATAATTGTTCTGCCTGTTGGGTGTTAATAATTCTTTTTGCGTCCCAATCAAAGAAGGCAAATACAAGAGTGATCTGTATTAGCAGCTGCTGCAGTCGGTGACGGTGATGCTGCAGGCAACATCTAGCTGTCCTGACACATTCTTTTACGTAGGTCCAGGCCTGTGGAATTTCTCAGCTGAACTAACGATAAACACTGTGGGCAGTAGATAGCAGTCCTTCCAACGAAAAAAAAAAAGCTCTGCATCTATGACCTGTGGTATTCAAATATGATTCATTTATTCAATTATTTTTTAATTGAAGTCTCCCTGGATAGCTTTACCGACATCTTCAAGGCAGGAAGCTGTGCACTGGCTGCAGTTCTCATTGGCGAGTAAGATGTGTGCATGGCCATAGTAGCTGAAGGAGCAAGATAAGGAGCAGGGAAGCTCCTGCAGCAATGCACGCGGGCGGGCGCCTCCGGCTTGGGCAAGGGCAGAGTTTGCTGTTTCAGCCATCTGGATTTATGGTGCGTGTTCGCATTAAGGAAATAAGGATTCATATATTTTAAGCGCTAGTTAGTGTTGGTTTTTCTTCCACAGAATCCACAATTTATTTTTTTCCTGAATTTCCCAGCACCACATATTCTCTAGTTCTTTGCCTTGAGAATTGTTTTGAATCTCTTATTCTGACTCATTTTTTCTTACTGAAAAAACTGTTGTGGTGTTTTTTTTTTTTTTGGGGGGGGGAGGAGCTGGGAGGAATTGGAAGATAAAAGTCAGAATTATACAGAAAAGCAGTCTTGCTAAAAAATAACATAAGGTGGGTTGGGAAATGTGTAATAGCTTCACGGATTGTTGCTCTTACCACAGAACAACTTTTTCTATGCCACAGCTTAAAAAGCCATCTGCCTTGCCAGGGTCTCATCAAGGATTAATTATTAAATTATGAAGAAAATCTTCCCTAAAACAAACTGTTGACACATGTGGCACAAGTTAAAGAGCTCCAGAGCCCAAAGTTTCCCTGCTTTCAGCATAAGTTGGTTGCCAAATGTGTCATCATCTGTCACCTCTCTAGGTCCATCACAAATTCAGTACCCTTTCTGATTGCCTTCTCCAGCGTTTGCATTTTATGTATGTCTGTCTCCATCTTTTTGTCTTCTCCCTGACTGCTTGGAAGAGATATAAGACCTTTGAAATGGGGCTGTTCGTTATATTTTGACATAGTATCCTTCTTAACCTCCTGTCCTTACCTACTGATTAGTGCTGCTGGGAACTATTAAACACTTGCAGCAACCTGCTTCTGAGCTGGCTGCGTTTCAGGGCGGAGAGAAGTTGCACTTTAATATCGCGCTGGAACTGAGGGTCTCTGGGTAAAGCGAAAAAAAGATTTAATGGGAAGCTCTCCTGGTTTAGTGGCTCTTCATACCACTTCCTTTGTCATGTGAGAGCGTGGGTTTGAACGCTGGGATGCTCTCTGAGGGGAACAGGGACAAGACGAGGTGCATCTGAGAGGTATTCACAGCTCCAAAGACTATTATTTGGTAATCATAAAAGGTCAGTGCTAGCACTTGTAACTACAATGAGTTTTTAATATAACAACTAATACCTTAACAAAGAGCAGGGGAGAGAATAAGAGGTTGGGAGAAGGAGAAAAATGACCTGGAAGCATAAGGGTGTTGGTAGGTTGTTTTCATAATTTAATTTATCTACTATTAGAAGAGCCAGCTCTACTAGAGTAACGCCAGGAGTGTCACGTTCAGCACCATAGAGACGTACTGCTCAGCCGGGCTGGTGGTCCATCCTGCCCAGCGCCCTTTGGCACTGGCAATAGAGTGGTTATTCTGGGGAAGGTCACGAGACTGGTCACCCCCTGTGGTCAGTCCCTTGCCACCTTGGTACTGCTGCAGCCTCCAGGGCTGTTGTGTGTGTTAGAGGGTACATCCCTGCCTAGGCCTTTTTCTGTCTGTTTATAGACCTCTGGTCTATGGCTTGTCTGAACCTGCTTCTGCAGCCTGCTTTGACAGCAGGCACTAGAAGTTTGCTCCTTGCTGTGTAAGGAAGTACTTTTCAATCTGTTTTAACCCAGTCTCAAGGTCTTGCTTGAGCACTCCCTACTCCTACAGTTGCAGGATCTCATGAACAACAGTTCTGCATTCAGCTTATCCACTGCCTGAATGATATAATCAGCCTTAATATTATTCCCTTTAGTCTCTCTTTTCTTTCTTTCTTTCTTTTTTTTTTTTTTTTTTTTTTTAATTCAGACTGAAGAGTTTCTACCTTTTTAGTCTTCTGTTCCATCCCCTCAATAATTTTAGTTGCCTTTCTTTGTACCTGGAAGAACATACCATTATCCAGAATCCAAAATATTCTGTGGTTTGTTTGGGGGTTTTTGAATAAGCAAATGGATCTGTTCAAACTTTGGATGTCTCTTCAGATATTTGCTGGTGCAGTATCAGACTGCTGTTTTTGTTGAATCTTGGCTCTATTGAAAGCTCTAGGCAAAGGACTTGGTATCATATTTTTCCCTGTGTGTTTTCTAGTACTAAGCTATTGAGCAGCACCTGAAAAAAAATAATTCACATAAATTAGAAAGCTGTGTCTACTGTTCTTTTTGGCAAATGTCACTAAAACTTTGTGATATGTGTAGTCTATACTTCTCTTTATATCCAAGCATTTAATAGTTTTCATGCCTCCACATGCAGATGGAAACTCTATTTCTACTCATGCTTATCAGTTCTAGGTAAGTTTCTGGGTACACTTGACTTGTCTGCCATGAGCAATATACCTTAAGGTAAATGTAGGACCTCATAGATTGCTTAAAGGCATTTCTTGAAAGTTCTGTCTGACACTTTTGTATTACCCCTTTATCCACCATTTGATATTTTCCTACTCCTTCACATTACCATTCATTTTTTCCGCATTAGCAGTTTCAGCAGCCAGTATACATATAGACTCTTCCACTTGCCCAATTTACAATTCCCCTAAATCTTTGTACAGTTCCTTCCTCTGCAGATGGAGACATACCGACCTGTAAGTCACGGGGATCTATCTGCATTCTTTCTTCAGTCAATTTTCCTCAGGTTGGGTTATTTCTTTAAATTTGTCTTTCTATCTAGGGAGCTTTAAACTGCACATCAGGTTTTTGCAGTCTCTCTGTGTTCTGTTGTTTGTTCCAATCTTAGAATATCATCTATATGAACTCTAGTGTCTTTGCTGTCATCAAAAAATTATTCTCTTCTTGTTTTGAAATACTTCAGGCACAAGGTGTGAGCCAAAAGATATTTTGGGTAAACAGAGTCTTAGTAATGGCAGTTAAAAGTCTACAGACATTAATAATTTTTTGCAGAAAAATACCTGCTATTTCCCTTTCCCCAGTGTGACATGCCCAGAAAGTGTTCCCTTTCAACAGCCTAGTTGTCCTACCTGGGCCCTTAGCAGCCCTTGCCCAGTGTACCTGCCATACTGGTGTGAGTGGTGGTGTGTAAGGCACAGTTATGATGGTCCTGGTCTCTGCTTATCTAAAATTCTTACTTTTGGGGGGTTTCCTTCGAGTAGACAGCCTGATCTGTTTAACAGCAAAACACAGCGGAAAAAGCAGATATTTCATTTAAAGTACCAAGTGCAACTCTCAGTATATTGTAGGAGCTGTAAAGATACTTAAAAAGAATAAATGATGTATCATTTATGACTCATATAGGGTAGCTCTTCTACTTCCTCTTATCCCATTAAGAGGAGCAAGGGACACCGATGATAAACCTGCTGGAAGTGGAGAGGAGGAAGGCTGCAGATGCTCTCTGACTGTATCTCATATTCCACCACCAGACAGTGGTGCTGTACTGGTTGACGCTGGGAAGGTGCAGACGCTCCAAAGTTTGTCTTGCAGACACAGGCTGCTTGCTGTCCCAGTGCCAGCACCCACTGTGGCATGTCCCCTCACCAGATCAGAGACTAGAAACACCTTATTACTAAGGGGACCATTGCCAACAGCATGTGCACACCCATGTATGTGCACACAGCCCCTCACAGACATGCACGCGTACGCTTCAATCCCTGCTTGTGGCTGGAGATGAAGGACCTGATGATGCCACACCAGTTTACACCAGTGCATGGTTTTAGCCAGTTTGTCTGAATTCCTAGCACTAATATATATATAAAAAAAAATAATCCCCAAACATTAAAAGCAAAACAACCACCACAACAAAACCACCACCAAAAACTAAAGCAAACCACCCCAACCCCCTTTCTGTTACTTGTGAAGGTAGTGTTGGGTTTTGGTGTTTTGTTTTTGGTTTTTCCCTCCCAGATTCTCCACTAGCCTTCATAGCTCAGTGGAGACTTTGGAAAGACAGAGACAATGTTCTTAAAGTGTTTTCCAGGAAAACTCTTTCCCCCTTCCCCCAACTTTTTCACTGGCAGAGATCATCTGCAACATGGCGTAAGGAAAAGAGAACAAACGCAGAGACTCATTGAAGTGCCTTGTAGATGATCTAGCCTGGCTGATGCAGCTCGGCGCTCTGAGCTGCCTAACCATGGACCCCTGCCTGCCCCCCACGTGGGACACGCCTGCGAGTGCCTGGGCATGCAGAGGGGTACGTGGGCAGGCTACGGTTAAAATAAAAAAAAAAAAAAAAAGAGCGAGAGAAAAAAAGAAAAAACAAACCAAAGTCCTGCATAAAATGAAGAAAGCTTCACTTTCACTCTGTTCCTCTACCATTTCTCCAGCAAAATTAATACTTTGTGCATCTTCTTTTGGTAATTCTCCACCTGGCTCTTCTGTATCTCACAGACCTGGTCCCTGTCTGCTTTTATAGAGGCGCTCAGGAAAATGTGGTGGTGGTTGGTGCTGTAGATAATTGCTGAGCATTTGCTCGTTTGCAGAGATAGAGTTATCAGCAGAGGTAGTATTCTTGGGTGTTCTTCCAGCCTTTGGAAAATAGTTGTTACTGTAATCTGTAGGCAATTTTCCCTCTAATGCCATAGGCAAGTGCTTCTCTCTTCATGGCCGTTTACCAGTTCTCTGCCAGATTAATAGGAGAACGGTTCACTCAGTGACAATCTGAAACTTTAAAACACCCTCAAATGCCTCAGTACAGACCAAATAAAATAGTTTGTTTTCTGTGAATGATTAGTCCCTCTCATATCTTCCTTGCTCCATTGCTTTCAAAATGCTGATCTCGGGGTGCGTTTATTTGCTTGTGCCAGCCTGTTTATAGCTACTGTATCCCTTTGGTGGGAGCTTACTGTATCTTTCTCATTTGCAGTAATCACTGAATTTCCATGATCTATAATCATAATAATAAGTCAGTTGAGAGATGTTTTTCAGAAAACTAATTTCAGTTTCTAGGCCTGGGCTGTCACCTCCACTTCTGTCATGTTATGCAAGATGAAGCAAAATGAACCCAGTGCTGGGCAGGCGTGTGTGAAGGAGCAGGGCTGAAGGGAGGAGAACCCATCGCAGCACGTTTCCGAAGAACAGAGCTACTCAGCTGTACTGCAGCTCGCTTAGTCTTTGTAATGGTTTACGTGCTTTTTATTAAACTGTTGAAGCATCGTTATTCTCAGGCCTTTTCAGGCCTTCTAGGTGGCCATAAAGCAGCTTTAAGACCAGCATAGCTCACTTAAGTGAACTTCGATGCGTGACACCCAGGTACAAGATGTATGCTGCAGTGCCTCCCTAGCAGCCAAAGGAGCAGGGGACGAGGAGGGGAGGTGGGAGCCCCCTCCCCCGCCACACGGCTTCTCGCTGAAGAAAAAGCATAAATGCTGCATCTAACCCTGAGGCACTTGCCCAGCAGTTTTCAGTTCAAGAATTGATCGACTCTGGTGCTGTAACTGAGCATACCCTTAGGTAGTAGCATAGACATAATTTTATTTTTTATTTTTTTTAGCCATTACTGAAAGAACTAGGAAGAGAATAGATCAAGTCAGCCAATTTTTTACTGATCCTGTAAATAAGCCTTATTTAAGTACAAGAGGATGTTGTAGACAAATAGTGGCTATGCACAGATACAAAGGCATCACCAATTTGAAAGATTAGTTCTGCAACAAATAATTTATATTAAGAAGTGTGACACAGAAACTTAAAATCATGGAAAATTTTGGATTGCTAAGGACCTCTGGAGGTCAGTTAGTCCAGCCCCTGGCTCAAACTGGGTCCAGCTAGAATAGGACCTTGGTTCGGTACCTGAACCGACTGAGTTTTGAGCATCTCCAAATTTGGAGATTCCCCAACTTCTCTGGGCACCTGTCCCATGTCCCTCCTATAGTGAAAAATTAGAATTTCACATGTCATGTCCCAACATGTGCCCTTTCCACTGTGTACCTGCAGTAAAAGTCTGGCTCTATCTACTGTATGCTGTACTCTGCAGCTAAGCAGATAGTTGAAGACAGAAAGCTTGAAGACAGATAGCAGAGAAGACCTGAAAAGAGGTGATAGTGATCCTAGAAATCACACAGTAAAGTTTTCAAACTGTCTAGCTGCGGTTTTGGAGTGACTGAGTGTTGGCAGGCAGACAAAGCTTGGAAAGATTTGGAAATACGATGACCTTTCACATGAAGGATCTCAATTTGCAGATGTGCTATGGAAACTATAAATCAATGCTTAGTGTCCATTCTCTTTCTTTTGACTCAAAACAGATTTTGGAGTCTCGGAGTTGTGGGGTTTGGATATCATCTCTAAATGAGGGATAGACTGACCTCATTGAGCATGGGATAGTCTGGGATTTTGCAGAAATGTGCAAAAGAAGACAAGGCAACTGAAAGGTTGGATATCAAGTCAGATTGTCCACCTGTGTGTTTAGAGAGCCAATATCTCAGGGAAACTTCCAGCTTGATTAGATCAGGAGCAGGCAGAGGTGGACCTTTAGATGTGTTACTGGACAGTCACTTTCACTTAGCTTTCGCGTTAAAGGAAATCAAATATTCCAACAGGGGGTTACAAAACGTACCTGAAGTTGTTTTTCTGCCCTGCACCCATACAGCTCACCTCTAAAAATGAGGTTAGGAATTACTAGTACCAGGTTCCCGGCACAGGAGCAGGGGCTGTGCTGGGGCTGTGTGGTCTTTACAAGGCAGAAGCAAGACAGAGAGGGCAAGGACGGGTCGCTGCGTGTTGCACAGGTGAACCCTGTGCTCAAATTGCCATTGCCAGGAAGGGTTTCAAGGGCTGAAACCAGGACTGCTGTGCGAGGGCTTTGGCTGGGAAGAGCAACTTTTAGCACATTTCTAATGAAAAAAGCTCAGTTATCTAATGTTCTTTAGACTAAGTAAAGCTTTTTCTGTCCCTGTTTTGTTGTTGTTTTTCCTAGAACTCGGAGCAAGAGATTAACCTAAGAGTACTGTGGTTGGTGATGACCTTCAGTACAGAGCTCGCTCACCTGGCGGCAGTTCCTGCTCCTTGTCAGTGCCTTGAGGCTCATGGTCACACCCAGACGATGTCTCTTGCGCAGTGTTTAAGCTGTGACTCGATTTGCTTTAATGCATAAGATCAAGGAAAGCAGTTTCCTTTTCCTTTTATTGCTACTTTGTTCTGTTTTGTTTTCTTGAATTTGTGAGCAAGTAAACATACTGACAAGCAACCTTTAGGGAGTTTCTAAAGTCAGTTTAAAGGAGGATAATTTGTGATGCTGCTAACCCCTGTGTAGTGTTAACACTTTCAAATATGTCTAATTACACTTTAAGATAAGGATATTAATGCCATCAATCAGCACTGATAGCTCACTGTCACAGAATACAGCCCTTTGGCAACTCTCACATGTAATATAACAGCATAATTAATGGTTATAAAGACACCATTATGCACAACATAGTATTTCTATCAGTTGCCTTGTAATCATTAAATACCCTGAAAGGTGAGGTTAACAAGCTGAAGCCCCAGTCAGTGCTGCGAGGAAGGAGGGTCAGCCAGCCCTCCTTCAGCCCCAGTGATGTGGCAAAAGGGACCTTTTGTTAATCTTTGGCTCATAAACCGCGCAGAGAAATACTTGAGTTGTTTTCCACCCCGTTCTCGCCTGCTGAAAGTCGAAAGGTATCGGTGGATGCTTTTTTCCCAGAAGCAGAAAGGGAGGAGGAGATGCCTGCGAATGCCACCAGTGCCACCTAGTGCTGCCGGGCGGGGGGAGCGGGGTCCCCAGCTCGCCGCCTCTGCCGGGCACGACCTGGCGTTTCGCACCCAAACCGGGCAGGACAGTGATGCTTCTCTACCGTCCCGTTTGCTGAAGGGTTAAGAAAGGAAGGTAGCGGCTCCTGAAAATCCGTAAGGCGTTTTATTACACGCTGCTGTCCTTATCTTGCCTGCAAGTTTGCAGGTTGGCAAATGTTTAAGCATCCGTCTGTGTTTTCATGGAGACATTTAGGGTTGGGATTAACAGTGATTGCATATGTGAACGGCATCTGGGCGAGACTGAGAATGTGACTGCACAGACAGCTAGGTTGTAGCAGGAGAACTGACTGCATATAAACCGGTAACTAAAAGCCTTTCCTCTTTATTCTGTTTTACATGCCCTCACCCTAATTTGTCATTTTTTTCCTACTACAGCCTTGCACGTGTTCTTTGAATAAATTTGACTCTCTTTGTACTGACTTTGCAGCCTTGAGCTTGGTCCTTCCCTTTTGTTTGAGAAAATAAACAGAATATTTACTGTCGAGTTTAGAGAGAAGGTCTTGCGTGCCCAGTAAATCAGAAAAAGCAGAATTATTCACTCGTTGAGAGCTTCACATATGGACTAGTGTCAGGGAATACCGGTCCCTGCCTATAAGAATAATTTAAATTTCAGACAGATCCGTGACTGGGTTTATGAGCTGTCAGGATGTTGCTTCACTTTAGTGTCTCCTCTGTAGGAACATGTTTCTTTTGCACTGCTGCGTTCTGGCTGTGGTTACTGCTGGGATCTGGGCAGGGCTGCAAGGGAAGGATGGGGCCACTACAAGGACCCCGTGGCTTCTCTCTTGCCCTTGCAACGCACCTTGACCTCAGTGCTCGTTCCTGCCCTCTCCCCCATGGCTGCCAGGAGGTGTGCGAAGGTTTGCATCTCAAGCCCCATCATTTCCCCTGCCCTGTGCTGGGAAGCAGTGCGGCAAAGGGAGCGGCGGAGCTTGGGACTAAGGAAGCCTCGTGTCCTTTTTCCAATGCTGAATGCCCTGTGCAATTTATCCTGCCCGTGGTGGCATGTTTACACTGCAAACTGTGTGCATGCTACTGAACACAAAGAAGAATTATTATTAGTGTGCTGAGATCAAGCAGGCAACTGCATTACCCTGCAGTGAAGCAGGACTCGGTATCCTGGATGCAAGGCTGTCTTAGCCTCTGTGGCTTTAGGACCTTGGATTTCTGAGCACCTCGCTTTTGTCTCGTAAACATGCTAATGCATCTGATGCTAATGCTGTCACCTTATTAGGTTCTTCAGAACAGTATGGCGAGCTGTCTTTAAAAAAGAAAGCTATCTGGCTGTTGCAGCACAAGGCTCAATGCAGGCTGATTTACCTGCTGCTCAGCACTTCCCTGGGATTTAAGTAAGGTGTGTGCAGAATTCAGTTGTGCTTGATTTAGCACAGAGATTTTTAACTCTGTGTTCAAGCTGACAGTTCCTACATCACCATGTTGCTGCCTTTTCCTTCCTCTGTTCAAGGGTGTTCAAGTAAATACCTGGAAATACCAGATTCAAGCTGACTTCTTGGAGTAGATGATCTTTAAAGGTCCCTTCCCCTTCCAACACAAACCATTCTATGATTCTTACTCCAATGATGCAGATTTGTAGCCAAAATGTAAAAGTCTTGACCATGAATCCCTTCCGTCTCAGCCTCATGCATCTCAGAAGTCCCAGCCTGCAATAAAGGATCGCACCTACCTCAGGAATCTCAGAGATGGAGAAAAGCCTCATCTGGAATTCTTCTTTCATAGCTTCCAGGTTCTGAACTAAAGCTCCAAACAGCTCAAGCAGCTCGTGATTAGCTATGTCATGGCTTCATTATCTTGGCAGTTTTGCATGTGTCAACTTGGAGAAACTTAGACCCCATTTAAAGTACCACAGGTCTTAGGGTAGTAGGTGGAGGGATGTTTTGAGACTGTGTCATCTAACTTGAAGCTCTAGTTGCCAGAGGGAAGTTTTTAGACTGACTCTGGCATCTAAATTGAAGCTCTAGAGCTTAAAAAACTACCCATTTGAAGAGCGAGGTAACTTCTGAACTACCTTTGAACCTACAGCTTCGAGACATCTATGCCTCACGTGCTATATCCTGGGAGTGTTGTGAGGGTAAATGTTAGATAGTGCTCAGATCCTACAGTAGAGGTCTACATCTTTATTTGCCTTAATGTACTCGTTCTATCAGGGCTTTGATAAGTCCCTTGTAGCCAAGAACAACACTGTGTGATGTGGGCAGGTCAGTCAAGCTCTCAGGCTTTGCAGAATGAGCACTGTAAAAGCCTTTTTATCACACAAACGTCTCAGCACCACCGAATGCAGATGAATTGCTGCAGCATCTATCACTTTCCTGATTGTCCTGCCCAAGGGCAGGCTGCTTCTGTTTGAATGGGAAGGTCCTAACCCCGGATCTCCACTGGTGCCTATGTAGAGCTCAGGGTTTGCAGGAATTGTTTGTTAAACTATATTCAAGCCTCTAGGGAGATTCTCAGGTGGCTTCTTGGGCTGCAAGGCTTTCTGTGTCCAAACTGTTTGTTTCTCAAGTGCTCTACAAATGGAGACATCTCTATATGATGTTGCTGATTGACAGCTTATACCACACACCTCCCCCTGTAGGCTCCTGCATGGTTCCATAACTGTCATCTCAACCCATTTCCTAATACTACCAATTTCTGAGTATGAAACTCCTCGCAGCTCTTTTCACTTCAGTTCACACGCTGCTAACTTTCCTCTTCAGCCGTGTGTCTCCGTGACCATTAATACCAGCTGTGAGCATGAATGGATTGCTCAGCAGTACAAGTTTTGATCCACATCCAGTGTTGAATTTCTGTCACATTTCTGTCAAATTAGTGAGAGCTTATGTGAGCTTTAAGTTTTATGCCAGCTTTATGCTGGCCGTGGAAGGACAGATGATGCCTAATCTGAACAAAGTTAAGCAGGTGAGGATGGCAGGTAACACTTGATCTGTCATAGAGCTTGTTGATGCAAAATTAACCCATCAGAGTGATTTCTTAAAGGAAGGTGAATAGGCAGATTCATTTCTTGCCAGATCAGAGTTGTAGCCAAACAGCGTTTCTGATGTGGTACAGGGTGCCCTAAAGCTGCACGTACTGCCTGATTATAAGCATAATACCTTTCAGGAAAAGCTTTGTTTCCATTGTCATCTTAGAAATTCAGTAGTGAAATTAAGTGCTTTTCCAAGTGTTTAGAAAAAAACCAAAGCCAAACCTGAAGTTTACCCATCAATAAATAAGTATTCTATTTTTCTTTCAGGAGTGGGTAGTGATTATCGCTCTCCCTGGTACAAAGTTGTGGTGATGGTGTCTTTGTATCTTTTGCTTCATGCATTGTTTGAAGGTTTTTAACTTTCTACTGCTTGATATTTAGAATGAACCGAATGATACTTTGAAGCAGCAGACAAAAATCGGATTTTTATTGTTCTTTTAAATCAGTGCCTTTAAAGAGTACCATAATAATATTTTTTATGGCACTATTAGTCCTGTATGGCATTGCCATTTTTAGTCAAAGTTGTAATTTATACGATAACAACAACAATGGAAAACATCCTTTGGCAAGATGAAATACAAATGGTAATACCTCCTCCCATCACACTTGAGCATTTCTATCAAGAGCTGGAACCGCAGAGGTCTGTGAAAGATGCTGAGGACCAGCATCTTGCAACGGACCCAGTTTCAATCTGGGGAAAGGATGATCAGAATCAGGTTTTCTTGGCTTTAGATTAAGAAACTTTCTAGGCAGAAAATGAAGTCTATAGGTGGGTGCTAGGGGAAAAAAACCCCACACTACATTTCTGACCGAGCATTTCCTGAGACTTGTTGAAGGTTGCAATGTCCTTTCCTCAAGAGCATCTAAACTTCTTTCCTTTGCTTGTGCTCGCCTGGCCCACCCCCTGGCTCAGAGCAGTTATTATTGCTTTTCCAAAACCAGACACAGAATCTTGTGGGCCCAGTCCTCCTCCCGTTCTGCACAAAATTCTGACTTACCCACTCCTAAGTTAAAACAGGCGAGAGCAAAGGTGGTACAAAGGTAATCCTGACCTGTGAAAATGGAGACTCCCAAAACTGTTGCCCAGATGACTACTTAACCAAGGCCTGCATCATTAGAATACTTCTTAACTCATTTTTTTTTCAAAAGGGCCTAACTTCAGGCATCTTTTAAGGAAACTCTGGTAAAGGCTGCTTTTCTTGCATGAATCTAGAGGCACAGATGTGGAAGGCTGGAAAGGCCCCTGGGAAATAATCTCTGTTCCTCTGCATAGAGACAGATCCTGTTATGCTGCGACCTTCTCTCAAGAGATGTTTGTCCCATCGGTTGCTCGAAGATACTCAGTAAAGGCTGTTTCACACCCTCTAGGTAGCCAGTTCCTGCCTGTCACTCACCTTCCCAGCGTTCACGTTGCATCTTGCCTAGCTTTTTCTTTGCTGCAAGATAAACACATTTTTTCCCATCTTTTAATGTAGGCAGCCATTTATGCACTGAAATGAACATCAGCATCACAAATAGCTTTCTGTGTTTCGTATACATTGAGTGTGTCAATATGAAATGTATAATTTTATTGATTTATTGATTATCTTTTTTTTCTTGCAACAGCATCACATATTTACTTAGTGGTGCATAAAATTAAAGATCCTTTTTAGCAGCCTGGTCAGTTATTCCCTGCTTTTATTCAAGCATTTCGTTCCCAAGTACAATGCTGTCTTCTTGTCTCTGTGGTGTTTCTCTTGCTGACTTCAGCCATTTGTTCGCAGTACAAAGACCCCAGAATCCCAGACCGGTTGAGGTTCAAGGGACCTCTGGAGACCACCCAGTCCAACCCCTGCTAGAGCAGGGTCTCCCAGAGCAGGTTGCGCGGGATCACATCCAGGTGGGTTGAATGTCTCCAGAGAAGGAGACCCCACAGCCTCCCTGGGCAGCCTGTCCCAGGGCTCTGTCACCCTCAAGGTAAAGAAGTTCTTCCCTCATGTTCAGATGGAACTTCTCGTGTTGCAGTTTGTGCCCGTTGCCCCATGTCCTGTCCCTGGGCACCGCAGACAGGAGCCCGGCCCCGTCCTCTTGGCACCCGCCCTTAAGGTGTCTGTAGACACTGGTAAGGTCCCCTCTCAGCCTTCTCCTCTCCAGGCCGAGCAGCCCCAGCTCCCTCAGCCTGTCCCTGTCAGGGAGACGCTCCAGCCCCTCATCATCTTCACAGCCTCTGCTGGACCCTCCCCAGTAGTTCCCCATCTCTCTTAAACTGGGGAGCCCAGCACTGGACTCAGCACTGCAGGGAGGATCCCCTCCCTCGCCCTGCTGGCCACGCTCCTCCTCGTGCCCCCCAGGGTCCCACGGGCCCCTCGGCCCCCAGGACACACTGCTGGCCCGTGGGCAGCTGGCACCCCCTGGCACCCCCAGGCCCTTCCCTGCGGAGCTGCCCCCCAGCAGCTCAGCCCCAGCCCCTGCTGGTGCCCGGGGCTGTCCCTCCCCAGGGCAGGGTCTGACACTGGCCTTGGTGGGACTCCATGAGGTCCTTCCTCCCAAGCTCTCCAGCCTGCCCAGGCCTGCATGCAGGATCCTGAACTCCACCATCTGATGGCCACTGCAGCCAAGGCGATCCCCAGCTTTCACATCCCCAGCCAGCCCTTCTTTGTTAGCACAAGGTCCAGCAGCCCATCTCGCCTTGTTGGCTCCTCTACCACCCATGTCAAGAAGTTTCCACCATCGCTCTGCAGGAATCTCCTGGGCTGTGTGTGCCTGGCGGTGCTGGCTTTACAGCAGACATCAGGGGGGTTGAAGTCCCCCACGAGAACCAGGGCCCATGATCATGAGGCTACTTCCAGCTCTGTAGAAGGTCTCATTGACTTGCTTTTCCATCAGGTGGCCTGTAGCAAACACCCACAACAGAGTCCCCCATGTTGGCCTGCCCCTTAATCCTCACCCATAAGCTCTTGACGCATTCTTCATCCAGCCCCAGGCAGAGCTTGATACGTTCCAGTTCCTCCCTCACATAAAGAGCAATTCCAACACCTCTCCTTGCTGGCCTGTCTTTCCTAAAAAATACGTAGCCATTGCACATGTCACTTTGCATTCCAGTCCTGTCATCCCTCTAGTCTGATGTCTTCCACAAATTCTGCTCTGTGAGCAGGAAAGATAACAAAGCATTTAAGAGATTATTTGCAAGAATCACCCTAGAAAGGTCACCCCTAGTTTGCCTCCGTTTGTACAATTAATTTTGGAGAACAATTCTTGAGAGGTTTTTTTTTTTCTCAGTATTGCCCATTCACACTAAGACCATGTTCTCCTGGTTTGTTCATAGTGATGACATAGAGGGCAGTGTCAGAAATCCCACTGATGGTGAGATTCGTATATCACAGTTTTTTCCTGATCTGTTTGGCCAGATGTCCTGGCAAAGTAAAATAAAATAAAATGAAAAACAGGGAAAGTAAGGATTTCAGAAGATTTGCTTTTGGCTACTCCATTGGAATGTTTCTCAGCCCTTAAAATTTAGTTTTTGAAATAGGTGTTTAGCCATTTGTTTCAGAATTCTTCTAAAAAACCAAAGGCGTTCTGACTATTCTGTAGTTCTGAATCTCTTCTACCCTTCTTCCCCCCACAACTTTTTTACTTTATAAAATAGGTATTTTACTTCTCCTCCTCCAATCTCTTGGGATGTCTCCACCCTTCATCACTTTTTGACACCAACTGCTTTAAAACTGTTCTTTAAATATTGGTGGATTTCATCCCACGTCACTCGTGCAAGTGTATCTAACTCACCTAAATGTTCTTCGCCTTTTGCCTGAAGGCGGAACAACAGGCAGTATCAATCCAGCCTTCTCCACAGCGGCTGTGGGATGCTCTCCTTTTCCGTCAGGCATGGGTTTGGATTCTCCTTTGCCTCCCTGTGCTTCTCATGTATTTTGTTTATTTAATTCTGGCGGTTGCTAGCTTTGTCTTGTGCAGTATTGGGTGGGATTTGAGTATTTTATTGTTTGTTGGGGTTTTTTTCTTTTTAATTCTGTATTTTCATGCTTGGGCTATTCCTTTATTGTCATCTGCAGCGATGTGTCTTGTTTCCACTGCTTTTTTTCGCAGTGACTTTTTCTGATCTTCAGATCTGCAATGAGCTTCTGATACATTTGTAATACTCTCTTGCAGTGCTTCTTATCTTTCATCTGTGTTGGGACACTTTGTCGTGTCTTTAATAAAGTCTCTCTCAGTAGTGCTGACTCTCAAACAGTACACCTTTATCCCTTGGATTATATTTCTAAAATCTTCCTGATGGTTTTTGAGTTTATTTTTGCTGAAGTCTGCTGATCCTTGCTTTCCTGCTTTCATACTGTCCTTTCCTTAGCAAAGTCTTCTTTTGTGGTATTTTACAAATGATGTTCATACTTTCCAACCAGTCCTCCCTGGACTGAATGAGGAAAAAAATTCCTTTCCCCTTGTAGTTAGTTTCCCCAAAGCGTGTTGTTTCCATCTTAGCTTTTAGCTTGAGTGTGTCCCAAAAAATATCCTGGCCTTATGGTTAAGATAACCTGGCATGAGCGCTCTTTGGGGAAATTGTATATATGTTTAATTTTGCAATAGGGGAATTGGCTCAGAAAAGCTCCTACCCCCTTGGTGTGCAGCAGTGCCGGCGGGGTTGCCGCTCATCTCCTGCGTGACGCACTGCTGTGCACTCTGACATTGGGTAATGTGGGAACCAGGGCATCATCAAACGCAGAAGCTGTTTAATGAGCTACAGCTGACACTCGCAGAGGTGGGTGACACCGAATGCCTCTTTGCTTAGCACGAAAAAATGACTGATTTGAGATATATGTATGCTTATATAAACATGCATCTCAATGAAGTTATGGATTGTCCTTCTCTTACAACACCATCCTTGAAAACATCATGTGGTTACTTACGGTTTTAGTCCATTCCTAAGCACAGCTGCATTCATTCTCTGCTTCCAGCTAAGAATCTGCAATGGGCTGCTGCTGGGAAATCCTCCCCTTTATTTTTTCCTCCTTCAGAAGTTCTTGCAGCTCTGACTCTTCTCTCCCATCTGAACTTAGAGCAAGCACATACCATTTTCTCCTAAGTTTTGCAGACCTTTGTCTCTTTCTTTCCTTGCCTGTCATTCCTGGACATGCTTGATACTAACATACCAGTGCTACAGGTTGCCCCATCATGTTGCTGTAGTGCTGGCAGTTTCACCCATGCACTAAGATTTCAAATTCTTCCTGTTTTATTAACCACAATCCTAATATCTGGAAACAGATACTTGACAGGCTTCCTTATTGCTCTCCCCAGTTTGCCTTGTCCTGTCACCCTTAGCGGCCTGCTCACAGGCATGGTGTTTTTTTATGTCAAGTCTTCCTTTTGCAGGATGCTGTTTCATGTTCGGTAAGGCCAGTGCTCAATACTGCCCAAGCATCCTTGTATCGTGCATCCTCAGGACCCATGCTATGGAAATCCACTCTGTGCACTCAGTGTTGTGCACCAATACGCAGTAATGGGTCAGATTAAAGCAGACCTGCAAGTCTGAAAAGGAAGGGGGATACCCAAGTGTCATCTATGCTTGTTTGCCATTTATACTGATAATTAAAATCTAATGATAGTTGCATGTCTGCCAAGAAACAAACTCCCTTGGTTGAATGGGTGAGAAGAATTTTGCAAGGCAAGATTAAAGCATACTCCCTTCCCTGCTGGGATCCGTGCGTCAAGCTTTTGTGTGTGAACTCAGGAATTAATTGCTCCACAATGGAATCAGACTCTAAATTAGCGAAAGATTGTGTTGTCACCTCACCTTCAGTGGCTCAGCTGGCAGAACTATGTTCCTGATTAGCCAGACAACAATTACCCTGCATCATTCCATCATTCCTCCCCAAGTACATTTTTCATTCTTGCAGAGCATCCTCTTATCCCTGTTTTAAAAACTTGAATGATTTACATCCATCATCAGAGAGAACTGGCGTGTTCATCTCCAGGCAGGCCTTGGGTGCCCTGGTGGGATGTCCAGTATTTCCCTGGGGACTGTGATTTTCTGGGCTGTTGGCATCTCTTCACTTGAAACTTGACTGAGACTATGAATTCATGTCAAAGCGTACCATCTCAATTTTGTCTGCTTTTCACTTGCACACTATTTCAGTCATCTTTGGAGATCAGAGATCATCTGAGCTGTGAATTGTATAGCATCTCAAACTCAAAAGCGGTACTATAAAATGTCCACTATATGTGTTTATAAAGTGGCCTTTGTTCTGTTTGTTGGTATTCTGTTTGTTGCTGTACCCCTACCAGAAGTTGGCTGAATCTTCTGAAAGAAATTCTGACTGTCTTGCACCCTTTGGAACTAGTAGATTCAGAACAAGTAATGAATTTAAACAAGTACTGCCCTAATTTCTCTGCATCCATTTGGAATTGCCAGCAACCTGTATTTATCCTGAAACAGCCCGAGTAGCATTTTTTGGTTTTGGTTTTCTTTTGTTTTTGCTGTGGCCCTACTGCCTCCCTAGACAGTTCCTCTCTAACCTCACTGCGCTTGTCCCCATCCCATCAGAGCTGAACAAATACTGTAGTGGCTGCAGAAAGGGGAGAAGAGGGAAGCATAGACAGTTTCTATACTTCTTCCCCTTTTTAAGGCTATTCCCTGTTGTATGACTTCCATGACTTTTCCCTCCCTAGGAGGAAACAGAGCACCATGGAAACTGTGAAGCTTGCTCAGATGTAGCATCTTGACCTTACGGGAAGGGCGGTCCACCTCCAGTGACAGAGACCATGCAGACTCTACATGGATGGAGGAGAGGTTCACGTGAGTAACGAATGACCTATGAGTTTATTCAGAACCTCTGGGAGCAAAGAACAAAATCTCGGGGACATCTCGTGTCATGGCATTTCTTCAAGCACCAGTACTGCAACACAGTGCCTTGGCTCGGTCTCCATAATCTCCTTCATAACCTGCAAGATCTAGCTGCAGCCTGTTTAAAAATGTTCAGAGAGCAAACGCCTTTTCCATATATGAGAACCTGGAAGCCAAAAGGACCCTCAGTGATTAACTTTCATTTTATAAAATTTAAACCAGCCCCCTGTTCCTCAGGTGGTGTTCAGCCCATCACAAGTTTCAGGAGTTTAGAAGCACAAATCCTGAAGGTGATGGAAAACCAGCTGCTATAGACAGGTGTATATCTTTGAAAGGGTAAAATATCACTGCACTAGTCTTAAAGGAAAAAAGAGAATCTTGCCAATCTGTCTAACGCTTTTAACCTTTATCAGATAACTTTTGTGGTTTATGGTACAATTACAGGAAAGGATTAATATTTATATAATTAAGTAAGATTTATGATATCCCTTTTGCATAGAACCAGCATGTCAAGCTGTTCCTCTTTTCAAACAGTGAATATATTAAAATTGTTAAGTAAAACCAGTCCTACCACTCCATTTTGCTAGAGATCACATCTCCCCATTAAAAATGAGATTTACCATTTACGGTTCAGCAGTCAGCTTTATATGCAGGTTATTGCTCTGACTTTTACTCCAGAAACTAGGCCTGCTCTGCTTAACTTCTCATAAAAAAAAAAATAAATGCTGTCAAAAGCCTTTCTGGATTCTAGGTTATATTACATCAGAGTGGCTTCTGTCCTGATGTCCTCATCGATGTACTCTGTCATACTCTTCTGACAGTACTCCTTTTTAGTGAACCCATGCAGATAATTTCCCTTTTTAATGAGCCAATTTCTCCATCTCCTTATAAGAAGATTCCCAAATCTCTGTTTCACAGAAGAGATAGGGTAACAAATGTCTCAAATGAGATACTTACCTTATCATTAAAGTTTCTCAGTCATCTCATCGCCTCTGTTTCCATGTAAGACAGTGGCGAGAGAAAGAGAAGTATGAGTATGCGAGGCAGTGGTAGATGTTTAAGGAGAGGGGATTGCTTCCTTCTGTCACACTGTAACTCTCGTGTCTATGGGTGACTTATTTGGGCACCTTTGGCAAGGCTTGGAGGTTTGAAAGCAGGATGATATGGTTATGAATACATGGTGATAACAGTTACCTGGTAATTATCTGACTTTTGTTAATAGTCCCGGTAATGAGCTAAGATGAACATGCTCTTAGGCTGAGCGTTAATATATTTATCACCTCAAGGGCAGTCATGCCCAGTCTGGGACAGTCAGGCACTTGTCACCCGGGGGTATGTCAGAGCTCCTTGCAATGGGCTGACCTTTCATCTTGCAGAGCTGCCGTTTCCTCCTTTGCTTCTTCATCTTGCCGTGTGTCTAGGGTTTTTTTTGGTTTTGTTTTGTTTTTCTAATTCTCTAATGCTTTGACTTCTTTGCTTTAAACTTACTAGTATTGACTTTGTCTCATCTCTTCATCTTTTATTTGTTTCTGCTTTCTCCCCTTGTGTGGTGTATGGCCTATGAGCTGTCTCTATTAAGAATTGTGGTGGTAGGAGAGCTTTGGCTCATTGTTACAATTCTTTTGGTAGAAATAGACCCTAGATCACAACATCCCCAGAATTTGTGTGTTGGCTCATATGGAAGGTTGAGTGATGGAAAAGTAGTCCTGTGTCTCCTGCAGCCAGAGGCTGTAAGGAGAGGGCTTCAGAAAAGATGATAGCCCTAGGAAGATCTTCCTGAAATACAAGCTCAGTTTGTCAAATTTATTATCCTGACCAGAGATACAGGGTACAGTTGGTACCAATAGCTCACATCAATGATGTAAAAGAGGGAAGGAGGAAAGACAGAGAAAACAGAATTTTGAAATTTCTGCATGGAAGCTCACTATAAAAAGCAAATCCTCATGAATATTTAGTATGAAGACCAGGGTGCCCACTTTTGGCTTCTTTTGTGTATTGTAATTGTAGTTGTAAACCATAGTGTAAGAAAATCTCTCTGTATAGATCACAGTAATCTTGCCTATGAGGTTCTCTTGCCTGTTCTCTTCTCTGTTCTTCTGGCCGGTTGGGAGTCCAGCAGCCTCCTAATGCAGCAGCTCTCGAGCAGTCCTCCCAGGGTTTAAGGGGTCCCAAGCTTCCTCTTTGGCCCTATGTATATTATTATGCACCAAGTTACAGAAAACGGGCAAAACTACCTATATTAAAAGGTTTGCTACATGTACACTGTATTTAGAAAGTGATGACTTTAGACTCTATGTTACAAACAAAATTCAGTGATAGCTGAACAGGATTGAGGATCTCAAATCACTATTTTCTATTAAATAATCACATATTTCATTGCTCTGTTTAGCCTCCTAAATTGCACATTTCATTTTGGATTTGATGAAACTGTTATATTGCCTATTAGTTAGGAATCCAAGAACAGTCAGCACATTCTAAGTGAATATGCTGATTAAATAGGAAAGAATAACTGGGTCCTCCTACACAGACCAGAAAAGAAGAGTATTTTCTTGCAGTGAAAGCCCATTCAGCTTCCCACAAGCCATCTATGTGAATCCTCTGTATAGATGAATATTATGGTTCTTAGCTCAAAAGGGAGCGTGTGGGGTGACTATAAAATCCTCAGGGTTTTAGAGTTGGAAACCTACCTGCCATTGTCTTTTATTTTGGTCTGTGATTTCCAAAATTTTCATTCTATTTATGCCTGAAAAAGAAAACAACAACAACAAAAAAAAAAAAAACACAAGCAAAACCTCTTTTTTTTTTTTTTTTTGCTTTACTCATCTTTTTCTATAGGCAAGTCAGGAGACTGGCAGCTTTCCATGAAAAGCTATTCCTGCTTGTGCTGCTGTAGCACGCTGATTCTACTGCATAATAATTTTATAAAAAGTAAACCTCAAAATACAATTTAAACGTACTGGTCAAGTATTTCCAGTGATTTATAGAAACTCAGTACTGCTCCCAGTGGCACAACAACCAACAAATGCGTTTATATTAGTTTTATCCTAGTTCCTTCCAAGGAAAGAAAAACCTGGGCTCGTGTTAAAAACTGACAGCAGATGGATGCTGCAGCTCCCTCACAGATCGGTGGGGACAAAGTGCCTCTTCCCCTTGAGCACCAAAGTCCCTTGGCCTCCTTGCAAAGCCCAGCCGGCACAGAAATCACCTTTAAAGCGCTCGTCAGGGATAACCCTGCTGAAGGTGAGGAGGCAGTCCCGTCTAAGATTTGTCTCCATATAAAGTAATGAGAGGCTTGAAATCTGTCCCCCAGCTCTGCTAATCTTGCTAGGATCAATTTGTTCGGATGTAAATGGCTGCCGTTCATCGGCTGTTTAATACTGAAGCCCCACAGTCCCTCTCATTAATAAGGATGCTCAAAGAAAACATGCTGTGCTTTTATTTGTACATCTTCATCTTCTTACTCATTATAAGTAACAGTTTTACTGAGTGTTTCCATGCCTAATCATGTTGTTGTGGTGGGTTTTTTTCCTTTCCAATCTATAGTTGGGGTTCAATATACCATTACAATTTAAAGCCCCTGTAAAGAAAAAGTGGTTCTTATCTGCTGCAGAAATTACTTTCATTAAGCACGTTACAACAGTGTATGGGAGCATGGAGGTACTCAAGGAAAAGCTGTAAATTGTGGTGCTGTTAACTGCAAGCATACTAGATGGCAGAGAAGCCTCAACAGCTTCGGGCACAATGAATCAAAATGATGTTTTTTTTGCAGTAAAGCTGATCGCAAATAAAGGCAGTGGTGTTTTCAGATTGGCACTTGACTCGTGCTAAGCTTTGATCAGAGCTCTTGGTAGGCACGCAGTCTTGGGGCTGACAGGGCTTTTCCCCAAGCAGAGCGTGTCCCAACGCTAGCAAAGGCACACGCGCTGCGGTAGCGTACACCTGGCAGATTGCAGCCTGATTTCCTAGGGATATTGTGTAGTTTGTCGCCTTCTGTTCCAAGCCACTTGCTGCGGTATGGAGATCTTGGCTGACTTACGCTCTTAGAGAAAAAAAGTCAACAGATTTATGTTTACTATCAGTTGTGATGTTCCATTATCGACTTAGCAGCAGCCTAGTGACTGCAGAAGCAGCACAGATTAGGAAGCTACTAGATGCTGCAGTGAACAACCAGTGTGGTTCCCATCCAACAAAAGAAAGCCCACATGCCCTTTATTCTTTTACTTTCCTGTTTTTCTTTCTGCAAAATTGTCCTAAAGAGGAGAGCAGTCCTCTCCACGAAAGCTGTAACAGAGCTCACTGTTCACAAATTGAAGTGGTATTTAGCCTAAATGTCCTGAATTCTCTTAATTGCTGTTCTCTCTGTTTCCAGCTTTGTGGAAAGTACAGTGGGAGAGTCACTATTTAGTGTTAATCTTGATAATATACAATATAATACTCATATTCATAAAACATACATGAATATAAACCGAGGCAGAATCCAGCTTATCGGATTCTCTGTAACTTTAAGCTGGCCTTTCCAGATTCAGTCGCAGTCACTTAATTCCTGGTCCTTCCTACTTCATGTGCCACAGCGACGTTTCTCTGTGGTGCTGCCTTCCTGAGCAGCCCAGGCACACCAAGCCTGAAAGGTGAGCGAGAAAATGCATGAGCCTCTGGCGGGCCGGTCACTTGGGGCAGCCAAAATCCCTGCCAGCAGCAAACACAATGGTTAAATATCAACCGGGAGATAAAAAATGGCTTAGAGAGATGGTTAGATCAGGACTCACTTAGTGTCTCCGAAGCTCCATGACCAAACATCCTGAGCAGCACTGCACAAGTTAATTAACCCCTGAGAATTTATTTTCTCTAAATTGAGCATAAAAGCAGTTTCCTACTCCACGGAAGTGTTTGAAACTACATAATTACCAGGTAGTCCTTTGATTCATCTTCTCAAGCTGAAGGTGGCATAGGAGTGTGAAGCACTTGTAATTTAAAACATAATCAGATGCAGCTTAAGGAAGGCGCTCGGTGGCCTATGGGGAGAGAGGTGTCTCGCCGTGGAGCCCGTTAGGAGTCTGCTGGTGCTAATGGGCAGCTGCCGAGGAGGCGGGGAGCGGCACAGATTCCTGGCGATCTTCAGCTTCACACCATGGGAGGATGTGGACCATTACTTTCCAAAGGCAAAGATGAATCTTTTGAAAAAGCACACTTCAGTGACATATGTCTGGTCTCAGTAATTATTTACAAGTATTGAATAAGGCTTAGGCATGCCAGAGATAAGTAATAATATATCTTTTTCATAAATATATATGAAGAGCTCTGTATGTATTTGTGAAGCAATTGATTTTGAGGAAAACGGACCAGATGCATCAAATAAATTACTGAGCAAGTTGAGTGAAATTCACCAGCCCATGTCAGATATGAATTAGACAACAGCCAGTTTTGACTAAATCCTCTGCTGTGCGGTTTATGAATTCTAAGCACCACCTTCCACATAACAGCACAGGGGCAATTTAACATAGTTATGTCCCCTTGATTCTACAAAAAACCCCACAATAGTCATCAGAGTTATTTTCAAGAAAAATTCCAGAGGTTAATAAGCATGCAGTTGGTTTATACCCATGGGTCTATTAACCTATCTTTTCTTGCAGGATTTATGCACAAAACTCAGTGGGAGTTTTCTGGGAAGATTTGCATGTCCCATTAGAGTTAATAGGAGGCATGCATGTAAATGCCTGCCACATAGACAGGGAATAACCTTTTTTTGAAGGCTCTAAAGAAATTTTCTAGTTCACTCTTACTCTAGCGTATTAAACCCAACAGGCAGTCTGGAGATTTGTCCTATTCTTTATCTGTCGCGCTAACATCTTCAGCTCAGAAAACTGTCTTCCCATCTCTTTTTAGTTCTTTCTCTTACCAATTATTCTTCCCTTCTATATTCTTCCCCTCCTGCTTCTTCTTTTTCATGACTAGATGGACAGCTTAATCTCTGCTGATGCAAGAAACATCACTCCTTTCACCTCAGCAGTGTTACACTTTTCCAAGCCAGAGGAAACCCAAGGGTACCCTCTGTCCGGCTTGGTTCGTAATGCAGTAAGTAACAGCGTGGCACAATTCCTTCCCAGGGGATACTGATGTTGCAGGATGGTTGATACAGGGTTTCAAGGGGACACTGGACAAGTACTTGTTAAAAAACCCATTGAAGGCTGGGTCACTAGATAGACAAATGATGTGAGGATCAGGAAATGCCTGAACTGAACATAGCTGGTGGCTGGAAGAACGCTCGGGAGAAGTATTACAAATGATTGCTCTCTTCTTCCTCTCCTTTGGCTGTTTAGGTATGGCCACTGTTGGAGACGGTGATCTGAAGCAGTCTGCCTGCTTTTATGTGATGCTGGACATTCCAGTATTAGTCCTTGTCTTTATCTCCCCCTGTGCAGGTCCTGCACTTCAGGAGTTTAGCAGATTAAATCTTCAGGGCTGCAACAGTGATGAGGAAGGGAAGGAACTGCTCGCCTGTGGCTGCCCCTTCTGCCTGGCGGTAGGTGTGTCGTACTGAGGGGGGTTCCCCCAACACCCATAACTCTCCCTGGTTCTTCTGAAGTCTGAAGGGGAGAGAGACACAGCACCAGGCTGAGCCTAGGAAAGGAGAAACAGATTCCCTGAGGGGTTTTGTAGGTGGGGAGGGGCAGCAGAATAGGAGCTGGAGCAGCGAAAGCAGTGGTGGAATCAAGCTGTTCATGAGCGTACGTGCCTTTGCTAGGTGTCATGAGACTCAGCCCTGCTAACGGCTTCTGAGGAAGGAATGCCCAAGGAAAATCAAAGACCAGGAGACTGGTGGAAAGTAGTCGTCTTCCTCTGATGGAGAGCTTGCCTCAGATCTCAAATACCATGTCTTGTCCAGCACGTTGCTGGTAATTCCTTCAGCAGCAAGCGCAGCTGGAACATACCGCTTACAGACCACTGGACTCCATTAAGCAAAGCTGCATTTTCCTCAAAGCCTTTGATGAAGCGCATCAATGCCAGGATTTCCATGCCACTGTTTTGGCAAAGGCAAGAGAAGACTTCCCTACTGGTTCCTACTACAGAGGTGAGATTTTTCCTGACTTGGTTCTTTGTGGGAATGGAGCTACTGTTCTACCTCCTGTTGCTGAACTGTGGTGTGAGGTTGCTGTGTAAAGCTGAACAGATGCTGTGTGGCATCCTAAATATGCCATATGTTGCAATGCAGGGGATGTTGATTCTTAAATGTATAATTTGCAGAGCAATTTAGAAACCTCTTGTGACAAATGATTCAGCTCTTCAGAGCTCCTCTCTCTTGATCTGTGTTTGTATAGCAACTAGCATATAGTGCTCTAGTTCGTATTTGGATCTTTCTGTATGCCGTATGCGGTGTTCACGCTTCACTTATTTGGTTTAGTTAACTTCTTCACCGCTTAACGGTACAGTGCATGAATCCTGGAGACAGGACTACAGGTTATGACCTTTAGAAAGCCAGTGCAGTATAGGATTTGAGCATGTGTTTCGGTATGCTTGTTTTACTTTGTTGTTAAGTGGTCAACGAAAACATCATGGGTTGACTGTGGATCTTAGTGTGTCTTTCTCTCTTCCTCTTTCCCCCTCAGAACTCTGTCCCTCCTTTTTATTAAGAATAACATAAAAGAAACAAATGTTTTGATTTTGCTGATCCCTATAGCATTGCAGAGGGAATGTGTCTCCTAAGGCAACGCTTAAGCTTGTTCCAACAACTCCAGCTTCCAAAGGACTGCTGCCTTAGAAAGGAAACAGTTTAAAGTTTTTTTTTAAAAAAAAAAAAAAAAAAAAAAAAAACAAACCCAAAGAAACCAAACCAAAACTAAACAAACAAACAAACAACAAACCCGCACCACCAAAATCCAACTTCTTTTTATATCTTTGGCTCAAAAAATGGGTATGTAATTCATTGCACCTGTAGTCAATTATCCATTCAAAACAATTGCTATTTCACAGTGATTAGCTGATTTGCCAGTATGAGAGGCAGCTGGGTTTTCCATGGCCAAGTAGTAAAGCTCAAACCAATGAAATCTTCTGAGCCCACATTCTTCTCTTTTGAAAGCCCACAGAGAAATAATCTTTCTGTTGCAAAATAAGGCTTTCTTCTAAAATAAAAATAGCATTGTTTCAGGTTTTACATGGAAAGCCGGTAGTAGTTTTGGCGCTTTTTTATGTAAGATGACTGCAGTGGACAGATGTTCTCAGTGGAGACTAATTGCTTTACTCTTCCTAATGGACATTATTAAAACATTCGGGATACTGTGTGTCCTGAACTGCTGTGGCACAGCCTCTCAGTGCCTGGCTTCTGTAACTTTGTCATTACTGTCATGACAAACTTTATCTGTCCTTGCTGTGCTTTTCAAACCTTTGGCACTTTCTCCCAGCTGCTGAGGCTGGATGTTTAGCTGTTGAAATATAAGGAACCGTTTACCGTCTGATGTATTTTATGCATCATATAAAATTTATGTTGAAAAAATGCAAGTTTAAGGGAACAACCTAGCCCTACTTTCACCCTTAGTCATACTGGTGTGTAATGGGGTGAGCTTCACTACGCCAACACTATTACACAAATAGGTGAAAAATAACTTAGAAAGGAGAACATGTAAGGGACAGGCTATAGTGTTTAGATATTGACTTTTCTTTTTAAGAGGTGTAGAGTAATTCAATATAGCTAAGTGTTTGATGGAGTTACGGCTCATAAAAGTGGTTCTCCTCCATCTACTCCTCCAGGATTCATTCTCTGCATGGGATCCACTCTTATTAAAGCTGAGCAAGAAGGCTGTAAAGGACAGTTAATGGAGGGAAAGCAGCTTCTCTCTCTGTTTGTTTTAACACACTGGTGCAGTTGTAAGGGAGAATGGTACTTTTGAGAGAGATGTCCAGGAATAGTCACTACTTTCCAGGCAAAAGTGAAGCTTTAATCTCTCCTATTTCTTAAGAGTTTAATGATCATTAAATCAGACTAGCCTGCTATAAATGGAAGATGGCAACTCCATGGGAACAGCTTTGTGTGCTGTTGGAGCGGGTGAGGCTGCCATACTCTTTGCCTGTCAGGCGTGGAAGAAAAATGATTGTTGTCTGGTACTTAGACCTCAATTTGATTACCTGAGCATATGCCTCTTGTGCTCTCTGAGACACCATAAGGTGTCCAAGATGCCTGGATAGGACTAGCAGGTTTGATTTAAAAAAAAAAAAACCAACAACAAACAAACCCAAACAACAGGATACCCCTACCTTTCTGTGGCAGCAGCTGGAGGTCAATGGGGTACCCTAGGGTGTCAGCAGCACACTGAAACAAGCCCACGGTGTCCTGAGGTCTCTTACAAGCCTGAACAGTGAATTCCCAGTTCGATAGGTGAGGGAAGACTGCAGCTGACCGAGCAGGTGAAACCAAGAGCTAATTTGATGTCAAACACATTAATTTCAGAACCTTTATCAAGAGCAAGACCTAAGCATCAGTGAAGTACCTAAACTGGAGTGTGAGGTGGGATTCAATACATGGTGCCTGACAACACATGAATACCTACACTTGATGGTATTTCAGATGTGGTAATCAGGAGTAAATCTAGTTTTCTGTATTTGAATTTTCCCCTAAGAATTTCTCTCTATTGCTTTTGAAATAGTATAGAAAAAAATAGATCGGTACTAGCAATGGATAAACTTTAAAGGCTGCTAAAACTGAGCTCAACTTAGAGGTTTTTTTGTGGCTTGCTGGAGCTTTCAAAATTAGTGTGGCAGTCTTGCAAAGACAAAGTGAGAAAAGGTCGGTCCTTCATGAGAAACTGATTTCCCTCTAGAAGGAAATGTTTTGAGACCTGCTCTTTATGATAATTTGGGTGTTCTTTTCTTCTCAAGAAATTGGAAGTATAGTGACATTACAGCATAATAATATAAAATGTAATTAAACTTAATTTTAAAAAATACCATGGGCTATGGTTCAAATTTGTCTTCCATTTAGTGCAATATGAATATGTTCTTAGAACAATTTCTCGCTCTCTGCACATCATGCAGTAAGTCAGCTTTTAAGAAAGGCAGTATAAGTTCATGTCTTAAAAAGCTGTAATCAACATTTGAATCTCAGCGTGGGAGGGTCAGTGGGAGGAAAACTCCCTGCCTAGCAAGCACAGGATCCTCAGCGCTCGACCAGTTCAAACACCAGGAAGTTGCATGGTCTAAACAGCAGAAATCCTTCATCAGTGCGAATCCTCACCACTAACAAAGATGACAAAAGGATGTCTTTGCTTTTTTCCCTCCACAGCCACCTACTGGCTTGTTTCTCTGATCGACATCTGAAAGAAAAGCTTGTTCAAAATCACTTTAAGATGTGACAAGATAGCAGCAGATCTACATCTGAAGAATTATATTCAGTGGATGCTTTTTCAGTCTCCTTATAAAGCCAACAAAGGAAGGATTGCACAAAAAGTTTGGCAGTGATTACAAGACAAAAAGTTCCCACCTTTCATTTTCTATAGCAAAACTGATGAGAACAACTTTAGTAGCTAAAAAACATAGTAGCACTTTCTTCTTTGAAGTGTCCTTTCTACATTTCAACATGAAATTTGAACTATTGAACTTTGGTGCAGGGTTCACTGTGAGTGTTGTCAATCTCAAGGATCCACAATCACAAATCAAGCTCTAAAATGGTGTTAAAATACATATGCATGCATGCACTCGTGCATACACTGGCCACAGTACCGGAGCAGTAAGTAGTGGGGACATAGGAGAGATTTACTTGGCCTTCTGGTTTTAAAACCTTTAGAAGCCACTCATTTCATAGAGTTAAGATTTTCTCAACTATGGAGGATAGAAATTTTATTTCAAATAAAATCAATATTCTCATGTGATTTTTATCTGTAAGACCCAACCTCAATATAGTAAAAATGCAAAGAGCTGTGATAAAGTCATGAAGGTTGGGAACCCCAGATCTTCTAAGCAAAGCTGAGGCCCCATGAGGTCTTAATGTGGTGAACTTTAATAATTAGAGATAGTAATTCAGGAAAGCTGCTTTACTAGAAAAATAGAAGATAATAAAAATAAAGTGAATCATCAAGCAAGATATTTTGCTAGTCAGCAGATGTTTACAAACATATATATGTTTACATGTGTACATATAAATATGTACATACTATCTATATATATGTACATGAACATGCTGAGGCATACAGACATACATGACATAGCAGTAAGGTGTCTTATATTGAAGAAGAATTTTCCTGCTGAGAAAAGGCAGTAAGTATATATTTCCTGGATGTAACAGAATTTAATGGATGGATGTCATAAACAAGTGCTTCTCCTTCTCTTGAGCAAGGAGAGGTCAAAGTCCCATTTTAATATTTTTCAAAGTCAGGATTATAAATAAATAATTTAAAATAATTAAGAAAAAGATTCCAGTAATGAAAAGGGTGTTAGGTAAGGAGGATGAAGGGCTTCTTACGTATGTGGGTGGCCCTTTGGAAGGACCAGAGGTGTTATTGCACATTACAGCTCAGTTCTTGACTCATTTTTGCAGAGGTTCTTGGGTTCTACTAGAGTCAAAGGATAATCGTGCTTCGGAAAGAAACCAAATCTATTTGTTCCTTCCTCAAATCAAGATTCCTCCATCAATATCCATAAGGCATTGCAAGTCCTTCATCCTGTGATTCCTATCACAGCTGGGAACAGGGAAACACCTGCACCATTTTTCTGTGCATCCCCTTTCCAGTACCTTTCAGGAAATAAAGAGCAGCTTTTGGCTGCACAAGTATCTCGGGAAACTATTCTGTGGATGACTTTCTTCAATGGTAACCTGTGGTTCTCTGTCCCTGCTACCCCAAGCAATTACAGGAGAAAATCCTTGCTCCAGTCATCCTTTCTTCCAACTAGATTACTTTTGCTTACTACAATAGCTGGACTTTGACCTCTTATCCATTTAAAATGCAGCTGCTGAGTTCTTGAGTTCTCTTTTGCCTGTTGGCCTGATGCTCTGAGCATACAACCTGGTTTTCTGCTTTGCGGATCTTTTTTTTTCCCCTTTCCCATTTTACTTGCTGCTCTACCTTTTCCTATTCCTCACTGCACACTCTGTCTTACCTTGAAGGTCGCTCACAGCACTCTCTCCCTCCCTCCTTGTCTAGTCGAGTCTCTTATCTCGGAACATTAATTTAGCCTGACTACAGTGAGTGAAAGTAATAAAAAATAATTGGTTATTTGCAATAGTCCTAATCAAGGTTGTATTCATGTGTCTTTGTTTTTAGAGCTATAAGGTAATAAAAACAGTTGCTTTCTGTGAAATGTATTGGAATCCATTGAATCCATCACTAGATAAATATTGTACACCAAGATATTTCCTTTTCTTGCACTGAAAGTGTAGAAATTATAAACTTTAACTACTCCAGGAATATTAGGATGTCCACCTACTAAAGACGAGTTCCAATGCAGTTCTTGCTTCTCTCACAGCAGGGTTGTCTGAAACCAGCATTTGTGATTAAAACGGGCATTTAACAACACGAGTGACAATCTTTTGTTTAGATTGGTGAACTCATGACTATTATGAAGCATCCACATTTTAATTTCCAGCATTTTTACCCATTTAAATTGCAATCAGGACACAGCAGTAAGAGTGGTATTCTGTTTAGATGCCATCTTTCTAGTCAACGACTTCACAGTCCTTCCAGAGCTGCGTGGTCAAAATTACAGCCCACTGCTACACTGAGTTCCTGGTCTTCTGCTGAATTCTTCCAGGTGGATCAGAAGCCAGGGAAGGAGTTGTCTCCATAGCCAAGTTTCTGTTATGTGGGGTGGACATTCTCTTTTTCTGTGCCTTTCTAAAGGCCACAAATGCATGTCTTCAGCATAGGAGGAATCCAAATCCCAAAGACATTTATCCAGGCCACAGCACCAGCTCCCTCGGGCAGTGACCTGGCTTACATTTTCTGCTTGTTCTGAAGAGCAGGCTGGAGTATAAGAGCCTAGGCGGTGGGTAGGCTTTCAGCTCACTCCTCCTTTTCACTGTTGCTCAGTTTTCATCACTTCTCACGCTTCACACAAAATAATACTCTGAAATGCTTTCCTTAAGAGCAGTCTTTCATTTTTCCCTGCAGCCTTGCATTCATCTTTGAGTGGAAAACTGTACCTCACTTCTCTCTTCTCCTAAATAAATACACCAGTTTCAATTAGGTTTAAGCCGGTCCATAACCAAAACCTAATGCCAACGCCACACCACTCTTACATGCCTACAATACTTAGCAGTCCTAAAAATTTAAGTGTAAAATAATGGACATTTTCTATTGATCATAAACTCAATGGTACAACTGCAGACTCACATAACTTTATCCCTTCCTTGCCCTGCCCTGCCCTTCGTTAGCTTGGAGGATTCTCCTCAGTGCACAGAAGTTATATAGAAGGGATTATTTTGCAATTGTAGTTGTATTGAGTAATTTTGGAGTGGAAAAAAATCACTTTTTAAGCAATAGGGAACTCTTTTACTCTCCTATATATCAAAATAGGTGAGCAGATTTTATTTATTTCCCTGAAAAAAGTCATTCTACGACTGAGACCAGATATGGAGAATTCATCTGGAAATAGTGGTGCTTTTCAGAAAGGTAAAAGAAAATGAAAAGCAGAGAGAAGCCTTGAAATAACCTTATCTACAGAACAAAGCAGATTAATGTCTTTCTGAGTCCTCTTTGAGCTGTGGCGCTGTTTATGAAGGCTGAGGCAAACCATAACGTGTTACCTTTGGCCTTGCGTTGTTCTCTGTGCGGTGCGGTTGACTTCTCAGAAGCTCCAGGTCTGTTGTTTAACGCAAGTACCAAGCCTTCCCTTCGCTTCATTCGGAGCAGCCGTTCATCCTTGCTCTTTGCTAGGGTGATCCATGAGTTTTGTTGGGCTGAGCAAGAGCCGGACTCTGCAGACCTTTCTTACGGACACAAATGGTTTTCTTGCTGAGTCCATGAGTACGTGCTATTGAACAAGCAGTAAGGTAACACCGTTCGGTCGTGCAGGTGAAGCAAAGCCATACTCAAGATGACAACCAAAATTCCGTAGCACTGTGCGAAAATTTAGGTTCTGAAATCGTGCCATGAGAATGGGCTTCACCATAACGTAGTCGGTTTTACAGGCTGGTTTTGCACTGCAAGCTAACCATGGTAAGGTAATAAATGGTCTTTATCCACGTAAGGACTGACCAGTTCTGGTCTGACACCTTGAGAAGCACTGCTGCCCTGAAAGCTGCTGAGCCCGCTTTGTCCCTGGCGTCAGGCAGGGCAGGAGAGGAGGGACACAAACAGCTACACCCGAGGAAATGCAGGCACAGCGGGTGGAACCTGAGCTGTCTTTTCTGCCATGGATCCACAGGTAACAGGAGAATTTCCTAATGCTGCCCCTGAAATCCTATTTGCATAATGTAGCATTTTCCTTTTGGTTTAGGTATGGAAGACATAAAACTCAAGGTAGTGAAAATAACATTTACAGGGGTTTTGTTTTCTTTTAAACCCCAGGGAAAAGAGTATCAGAGTTAAGGTTTCCTTTTTTTTTAAGTTATATTGTTAGTCATAAGAAAAATATGATGGCAACTTGTGATCTTTTGTAACTCTTGCCGTAACACCTACAGAGAACAATGTAAAGCAAGGATGCAGTGACATGCTTTAAATTAGATCGCACTTTAGCAAGCTTCAAGAAGATATTTTATAGTAGCACAATTTCAAAAAGCAATATATTCTGTGGACTTTTTTTATAATAAATTGCAATCTCCAGGGCTGGCAATTCCCAGTATCCCCTCTGCTATTATTTTAGCAGCAGCACATCTTTGAATAAAATATTTCCTCTGTGAGAGTGCCTCGGATCCTTCTTGCAGTCTGGTCACAACCCGGGCTTGAAAGCGCCGGGCTCTGGGTTCCGCCAGGAAGCATGCGGATCGCAAGTGGCTGTTCTCGGCTGCACTCGGCTGTCAACATCCATTCTGCTGATTGGTATTAAACCAGTCTTTATACAGCAAAACAGAACAGAAGAGTGTAAAGGTTTTCCCCAATACAATTTTGATGCCAAGGAACGCTTTAAGATGCTGCCTAACGTGAACAATATTCACAAACCGTTAGTGAGATGAGGAGGAGGAAAAAAGGCAGCCAAAATTCAAAACGCCTCGTTCTGTTACTTCTGTTTAGCAAAGGGTGATGCAGTCGCACAAGCACCGATGTCAGTCCTTTTGCTGAGTTACACAGTAACATTCGGGTCCCAAATGAGAAGGCTAACTTCTTGTTACTTTTATTGGTGGATGCAAAAGGCTTTGATTCAGCAAGTTATTTGAGCGCACAATTGGCCATTGAATTAAATGGGACTTACCAGCTTAAAACTAAACGTGCCCTGCAGGCTGAACACTATAACACTGAGATATTAAAAATAGATTAGGGTACAGCAGTACATAAGTGGAGACCATCCACCATCTGAAGTACAGAAAGAATTGAGAAGCAAAGGAACAAATCCAGCACATGATGTTTAATACCTTTAGGCATGATGGGATAATAAGTAAGTTATTGTTTTCTGAGCCATTAAAGGAACGCATTGGTTTTAGAGATCTTATTTCTAGTGAAATTTTGGTTTTCACAGGAAATACAGACTCTTCTTATGGCTTGCAATGTGTTTGCTAGAAACAGCCATCTGCTTCTCCTGCTTTCTCCTAAGGGGAATAAATTCCTTGCATCTGGCCTGTATAATAGGACTTAGTGCCAGATCCAAGACCCAATGAAGTTAAATGATGTCTTTCCCTTAGTCAGGAAAAAATCAGGATTGTATTGCTTTTATAGCTAACATCTCCTGCTGCTTTTGCTGGTTTTTTGTTTTGAGTCTCATCCTACTCCAGATAATGGGCAGATGTTGCTGCCCGTATATCCTTATTTCTAGATTTATGCACAGGAATTCTTTTACCTTGCTGTCTTAGATGCTCAGTACTATCCATTTTCCAAAGAGCTTTTAAAAACTTCTAATTGCCTTAGTCTTAGAGACAAAACTGCTTAGAAAATCCAAAAATTGGCAACCAGGTGATAACTTAAAGCTTCCTATTTTTTTCCAGTTTCTTTACTTACTTTGTATCCAGATAATTATTTCTAATTTCTTTCAGCTTTATATGTTTCTGTTACTTTTTTGTTCATACTGTTAATGTCATTCTCTATGTGTTTTACCCGCTGCTCAGCTCTAGAAGCACCAGAGCCTTGCACAGTCATTTATTCAACAGCCAACTTTCTTTCTTTCTGCAGAGGACCTAGATTTTGCACATAATTTCAGACCACATGTAGGACAGAAATATTCTTTAGGGAAAGAAGTCCCTAGGACTTTCCTCTCTGCTGTAACACCTTCTGTGGGCAAGACCAGGTATCCATTTTTGTACAGTATTACATTTATCTTTACTATTTTAATAGCAGTTGGTAAAAGTTGTAGAGATGTGTGTCTTTCTTAACACATGGGAGGAAAAAAAAAAGTCTTATGCATCTACCCAAGCAGTGCTGTTGAGCTGGTTGCAGAAGTACGTGGGGAAATACAATCAACCAAAAAGTTACTGAAGTATATAGCATAGTGCAGTATAATGTTGCCACAGAGAATACTCTCTGTGCTTCTGTCCTGTGCCTACTTGTATGTATTCAGCAGTCAGTAAGTTTGGTGAAAACTTTGCTGATTACCAATTAATTTTCTAAAAAAGGATGGGTGGTAGTAGAGTACGGAATGGCTTCTACATGGTAAATAAATGAAGGTGTTACCTAAAAAACCCAGAAAACTGAAGCGAATTATGGCACAAGTTTATAATATCGTGGGTGGCTAGGGAAAGCGGAGAGAATGAGTGCTTGCTTGATGACAGCAAACAGAACTGGCCAGAGGCAGGCTAAGGCAAACAGAGGAAGTCCTTCTCACAATGTGTAGTTCAGCTGTCGAGCTCATACCGTGGGATGGCAGGGACGTTGAAGGCTTACATTAGTTCAAAAAGAAATTGGACTCATTCATGTAAGAAAAATCTATTGGAGGTATTAAACACAAAGCCAGTGATCTTTAAAACAGAAAGTTCTTGAGCCAAAAATTTTCTAGAAAGTGATTAGTACCGAAGTGAGATACATTTATGCTGTTCCTAAAGTATCTACTGTTATTCACTGCCGGAGGAATAGTGCTGGGCCAGAGGGACCTTTAGTCTGACCTGTTTCATTTGTGTTTATGTTTTTAAATAAAGGGGATGCTAGAAGTGTTAGCAGCTGCCTGGATTTGTGGCTTCCCTGATGCAGAAGTGCTGCCTTTCATGGGACCCTCGGAAGGAGCCACCTCAGACTCAGCTTTAAGCCCAGTGATGTAACAAAGGAGGTAGAAGACGATAGTTCAATACATTATTGGGGATTTTAGAGGAGTTACAAATGATTAGTGAATTAGAAATGTGTAGTAAAGAAAAGTAATCTAAGGGATTTGAAATTAGAAAAATATTTTTCTATGGTATCTAGCCTATAAAATCAAGATCAGTCTTCATAATGTAATGCAATGCAGCATTTCCTAAGCAGCAAGGATCCTGTATCTGCTTTTGGGATTGGAAACAAATGCTGCCAGCGTATTGTATTGTTAGTACTTGTCACTATTTGTCCTTTTTCTAGGACCTACTGATAACTCAGTAAAGAATAAGTTCTCATTATCTAATGAAATCACCTGGAAATTGTTTATTGAATTCAGCAGATTCATCCTTAAATGCTTTGGTCATTCTTTTCAAAGAGTCAGTGGTAATTTGTTGTCAGTCCAGATCTAATATACATCTCTAAATGTCCCTTGGGATTATTATTCTGTTCCTTCAAGACAATCTTCACTGGCAGAGAATGCAATTATTAGCATTTAAATTGTCGTTTGCTTTGATGTAAACAGTAATACGCATCCTCCACAGGAATATTCATTACTGCCTTTCTTCCTCGATGCATGAATGTAACCGTAAAAGCTTTATACTTTACTTGTGCATTTCCTACCATTCTTTTTTTTTTTTCTTTTTCATAGTGATTTACTCCATTTGTGATACATATTCAAAGACTATATCTTTTTTGGTTTGGACTTCAAAACCAGTGTGTGGGTATTGATGTTAAATATGCGTGTGTGTTGCTGCCTCCTGTGTGGAGGTTTCTGTTTCTGATTTTGGGTAGTCTAACCAGTACTGCTGGAACTGGTTGCGTGTCTGTTTGTTTAGGAAATGGGTATCAACTCCAGTGTGCTGATTTGGGCAGCTGCATAATGCCATGGGATGTGGAAGCAGACATCAGGGTGGTATTTGATGTGAAAGCGTTTTTCAGTACACTGTGCTAGCAAATGCGCTGGATATGTTCCAGTATTGCTCCTCTCTTCCATTCCACGTAACTTCAGGTACTTCATGAACTCCTTTTCATGCTTTCTGTAATGTGTTCTTGAATAAAATTGATCCCTCCACCCTCTGCACCAAACCGCTGCCCTCTGCTCATTCAAATCCCATCTCAAGGTGCTTTGATTTTGAATAATCAATTATCTCAATAATCCCTAAGTAGAGAAAGCATGTGGAGAATGGGAAATTCTACATTTTGTGGAGACTTCCAAGTTTTGGAAGAATTATTCGGTGTCATAGGCACGTGATGTCTTGCAGTAATGCTTACACCTTGACCTGTGTCTGGACTGTTATTTCTGATTTTACCTTTGAAGATAAGTGGGATGTCTTTTCCTCTGAAAACACCAATGGAAAAACTGTTTCCAGAAAAAAACCAGGCTTTTACATATCCTCATGTTCAACGAGAAAGAGGAGTTTGCTATGGTAACCAGTGCTGCAGGGTACAGCCAGCTCTGTAACCTCCCTTAGTGATCCTTAGTGGCCATGCAATGATCCATTTTTATATTTTTCCTCCCCATGTGTGCTAAGTGACAGATTTCTACCTTCCATGCTAGCACCCTGGAGGGTCCTTCTGAAAGTATGGCACAGTTGTGTCACTTGCTGCAAATATCGCTTAGGTGTTTCACGTTTAATAGTGTTAAATGCATCAGAGACCCTCTGGCAGTAGGTTCTCCAGGAGCTGGTAATCAAAGCAGACGAGTGGGAAGGGTGTCCTAGGTTCCTGACGGGCCTCCCTTGAACATTCACTTGTCCTTCTGCACTGCCTGGCCAGTCTGGCTTCATATGTCTGAAACTCCTTACAGTTAAGGTGGGAGACTCACAACACAAGTTACTAACTTCCCAGGATAAATGCCGAAAAGCATTAGTAATGATCACTTTGTTGGTCCTTCTGTGAAGTGTTACTACAAAGCAGAACGCATTGTATGGATGCACTTCCGTGTCTTGCTGTGGTTTCAGAGAACACTCACTTCTCCCCCTGCATCTAACGTCTTTATTCCAACCTCCTGTTTTTTGAAACAGGCAAAAAAAGATCTAAACTCTCCTTCCAACTGTTTGGTTTGGTTTTTTTTTCCCTTAAAATTTCTATCTTTCTTATTTCCCTCCATTCCAGCAAAACAAAAAATCATAGAATCATAGAATGGGTTGGGTTGGAAGGGATCTTAAAGACCATCTAGTTCCAAGGCCCCCTGCCAGGAGCAGGGACATCTTCTGCTAGTTCAGGCTGCTCCAAGCCCCGTCCAGCCTGGCCTTGAACCCTTCCAGGGAGGGGGTTCCTGAGTCTTCCAACCTGGAAGGGTCTTATAAGAAAGCACTTTCATATAGAAAACCTGTTGGTGACAGTATTTTATGGAACTGGGAAATTAATGTGAGTGGAGAGGCCACAGTTTAAAAAAAAAACTTTTTAAATTACCAGAACTGGTTTGTAAGTAAATTAGGAGTACAAAGGAGCAAGGGCTAGGAAAGTGTAGCCTAGCTACATGATGGAGGCGCAGAGCCTGGATTAAGTAAGATCATGATCTTTCTTACATTAAAGTTGTATTGCTTTCTGTTTTCAGTAATACATCATAGATATTTGGGGCCACAGAATATCCTGACTTGGAAGGGAACGACAGGGATCATCGAGTCCAAGTCCTGACTCTGCACAGGGCACCCTAAAAGTCAAACCTTATATCTGAGAGCATTGCTCAAACACTTCTTCAACACCGGAAGGTTTGGGTCTTGATCACTTCCCTGGGAAGCTTGTTCCAGTGCTTTTTCACCCTTCTCAGTGAGTAACTTTTTCCTAATATCTGAAATTCCCCTGATGCAGCTTTTGGCCATTCCCTGGCATCCTATCACCAGGCACCCGAGAAAGGCGATGAGCACTTCGCTCTCCGCTCCCCGCCGTGAGGCAGCAAGGAGGGCACCCCTCAGTCACCTCCTCTCTGCACCGAGCAAACCTAGCACCTTCTGGGTACTGGGGTCAGATTCATTGGTGCTGTAACTGTGTTAGTTCCAAAAGCTTACAACGCGGATGCGTTCGGCCCTTCATATTTAGTAGTTTGCTAACCAAAATGCAATAAAAGTCTTGGGTGTTTTTCAATTAAATGGATAAATAATATTAACACCATGAAAGAAATTTGCATTTATATAGCACTTCTCATTTACAAAGGATCTCAAAGCGATTTGCTGATAGTCATGTAAATTTCTAATTAAGAAGCCATTTTCTGATTATTTCTGCGTAAATGTATGTCTTTTTAATCACCAGAACTTCAGGCTACAGTATATTATCGGTGTCATACTCCAATCTACAGCCTTACAAATTATGAACTAGATCTGTAACCTCCTACTGTGCTAGCTGAATCCTTACTCTAACGGGTAATCCCACGGGTTTCAATGGAGCTGCTCACAGAACTGTTCGGCAGTGTATCATTAAAGGATTGTACAGCTTAGACCTATGCATGGCTGAGGCAATCCCGTCTTTATAAATTTAATGAATAAATAAATTTAATGAATAAACCCATAATTTAATCCCACCAGAATAACACGAGCTCATTTTTCATCTGGAACCTAACAGCAAAATTAAATCCTGAAAAGGGGAAGATCCTTCTCGGGAACTTGTGTCAGTCCTCCCGCGCTGTTCCTTATGGGCAGTGCCAGGAGAGGCAGCAGTGGCGTTTCTGACATGCTGCTCAGAAATATGAATTATTTTACCGACTCTCTTGTCCTCAAATAAGGAGCCCGAGTTTGCTGTAAACAAAGTGTCAGCCTGTATCACAACTTTTTATGTGCGTATTTCTAGTTTGCAGAGGGAGATAGAGAAAGAGTTAGATAATTTGCTTTTGTGAATAGATTTCTGCAGGGATCTAAAGCATGGGAGAGGCAGATCCACCAGGTGTATATGGATAACAAGAGCCTTCCTTGCTCCCCATCAGTTGGAATAACTGCTTGTAAAAAAGAAGTGCTAAAACCTAAGTGGGGTGGAAAAATTTTCAGTAGCTCATTCAGATGGAATTCACTGTGTTCAGAAGAAAAATGAGCACCTCAGACAAAGAAAAAGGAAAGAACCAGGAGCATTTACACAAGGTACTACTGTCACCTTTCATGCTTTTTATCACTTTTCTCCCTGATCTCTCAGTTCTGCCTTTTCAGATAGGAATTTCACTTTTATCCCATCCCACCCACTTGAAAGCTGTTCCAGAGCCCCTCACCCACAAGGCCACCTTGGCAAACAGATGGCATGGGCTTCAAACACCCTGAGATCCACGTGTCCGCTCTGTGTGCTGTCCCTCCTGGAGCCACCTTCATCCCTTACTGGCGTGCCTCACATTTGCTGAATTCAGCAAAACCGTTCTGGATTTGCCATCAGGGCAACACCATACATTTGTTTTGCTAGACAAATTGCATGGAGCCAGAATAGATTTTGCAGGGATACTTTTCCTGTGTGTCCTTACCAGCCTAACCATTGTCAGGGATGTGCCTTGGTGATGCAAAGGAGCTGGCATTGCTGCGCGTGGGAACAAGGTTTGAATAAAAATCAGCAAGAAGATTTGTGCGAGGTGACTTTCTATGCTGGACATGTGGAAATGAGAGGCTCTGAGTGACTTTGCAACAGAGAGCCTCCCAAACAAACAAAGGAGAGTGAGGCTTGAAGAAACGCTGAAAGAAAATTAATATATTAAGGGTTTTTATGAACTGAAGGAGTGATTGCCAACACTCCTTTCTCCATTTGATTTTAGCTTATCATACAAATCAAAACTTTTGGTCCTACATTCTCCAAGTCCTGCTTAAAGATAGCCAACCCCTTCTTTTCATCTGGTAAATTCCTCTTTTCTTCACACGCTCCCTCTGCACCACTTCTTTCTCCTGAGGCAGTCTGCAGAAACTGGAAGCCCCTTTATGTCTTTAATATGCAGGCGAGATGCTGTACGGAGGCATCAAATTACTAATGCAGAGCTAAGAACAAGGTATGATTCATTCATTCTTAGTCTTTCTAGTCCTGCACAACTATCTGATCAAGGTGATATTCAAGGAGGATAGTTTTACAGTGTAACAATAATTTTTATGTAATTTTTTTAAACCATTTTGTATTTTAATGTTGACACTAATTTTCGCAGGAGAAAGTACATGTACTTTGAAAAACGAGGTGCTGAAGCAAGTCATTCACCAAGTCTCCTTCATCTCTCACAAACATCAGAATAACTGTCAAAGTTTCCAAGGTTGCAAACCAGTTTGGTTTCTGGCATCTGGTACGTTAAGGTAAATATATAAGCACAGCGAGTGGGACATACTGCAGAGACCCCTGAGCTTGTACCCAAAAAGCTGGCTCCCAAACTGGGAGTAGACCTCACCTGATGGGTCTGTGCCTCCATTTGATGCTGCACCTGAAGCAACTGCCTCTTCTGCCAGGCAGTGATGTTAAGCTACCATAGCTATAATGCTCCTGGCATTTATTTTAGCACGGTGGCACATTGTACTGCCCAGATGTTCTGGCTTTTCTGCAGATAGCTGCGGGTATGAGTATCTGATTCATCACATAGGCAAATATGCCCTAAAAGCACAAAAAGGTCTTTCTTCCACAGAAAACTTCCAGTTTTGCCGCGGAGTTTATAGAAGACAAAATAAGACCTTTGAAGCTGAGGGATGCTTATGGGGGAGCAGTGTTTTTTGTTTGTTTTGATGTTTTTTGGAATTTCTTACTGGAAAGTGTGTTGCATGAGAATGCGATTAATAGGACATTGCCTTTCAAAGAAAAGGCAGAGACTAATGAGTCAAACCAAAATGATGGATTGCACAGGCAAGGACAAGATGCATTTGCCTGGTGTTGCAGAGGAATAGCTGGGGACCTGTGAGCACCGGGATGAGATAAACTCAACAGGTTTGTTTAATTATTATAGGCATGAATGAGTAAAAAGCATTAAGTAGGCAAGTGCAAAACATTGTAATAGGAATGTCAGGAGTATACTGGGATATCAGAGTTCCTCGGTCTGTGCTTATTCCATTTTACTGTGTGAGCTAAATCTCCAGTTCTTTTTTTGGCAGTTGTAAACGTTAATCGAAATGCCGTTTTAGGGACTTGCTGTACTGTTTTTATGATGTCCGGGAGAAGTTTATGATGGAATTAACTCTCATGCTGGTGAGGTGGGAAAGGATGCTGGGTTAAGTATATCACTGCATGAGAGCTGTGCAGCTGCACAGAACATACTGGTCAATCATAACAGTTTTGACGTGCTTTTGTAAAACAAAAGGAAGGAAAAAGGAAGCCAGTGTTTTGAATTGGCAAAAGGTCCTCTTAAATAGCAGCCTTAAAATTATTTGCTTTGATTGGCTTGTATCTGCTGAAGACCAGATAAACAATTTGGGATTTTGGTACATGCTTTTCTCATTTCTACTTCTAAATATAAAAAGTTCACATTAACTGGGTAAGAAGTGTATGGCAGGCAGGGTTTTGCTGTTTCCACAATAGAGAATCCCATAGGAACAATGAATCAATTGCAGAACTGAAGTAAACTTCGACTCCAGAAGACTCTGAATGGCACAAGCCTGGATGCAAAATGTTCAGAGAATTTTGAACAGGTAGTAGTAAACTGGATATAACTGTGGGTTATTCCTGATATAGTATATGCATCTGATTTGGCACAAATGATTATAATTAAGGCTGGCTACGGGTGTTGAAGGATGGCATTGGAGTAGTTATGGACCTGATCAAAGACATACTACAGCATCTGAGTAGTGGTCAAAATGACTTTTTAAAAAGAATTAGTCTGTCTCTAAAGATCCATAAACTCTGTTCACGGCTTTAATTTTTATTTGTCTCTAGTTAAAGACCTTGTTTCCTTTTTTTTTTTTTTTCCACTTCTTAGACTAGCTTCATCGTGTATGCTTAATGGAATTACAATCCTTTTCACTCCATACATTTTTCAGAAGATTCATGCATTTTCATACTAATAACCTGTGCACTGCTAAATAACCAATGCCAGCCATAGTACAGTTAATCTTTCCCTATTTCTGACAGAATTAATGGTAAGAACCATTTTGCTACAGTTGAGTGTAATTTCCTGTCTGGGGATATAACTATTAGCTGACAAGATATTAAGCAAAAATTGAATATTGCATTGAGAATGAAGCCTTCTAAACAGCTCCTAAATTTACACAAATCATATTAATTAATTAATCTTCTGCTAAAAATAAAACATGCCCAGCTGTGTTCAGCGTAAAAGTTTCCAGTCTGGTAGCATCTTGGAAGGAGCATAGCGGGAACCCTCGAAGCAGCAGACAAATCGAAGACCCTCCTCAGTCTACAGCAGCAAACTGGCTCAGAGCAGGAGCTCTGCCTGCCCTCATGGCCATTCCTGCCAGGCAGCTCGCTTTTCAGCCTGAGCTGGCAGGGAGGAGGAGGAGGGGCACGGGAGAATCTTGGAAATTATTTTGAAATCCCCTGGGATTCCTGAGTCTCCGCAGCAGACTTGTAACGCTCGGTATGGTGCCTCTTGTTTAATAAGCAAACCTAAGAGTAAGGTTTTCTTTGCAAATATTTAGCATCCCTGTTGTAGCTGTACGCGTCAGGAGCCTGAGAGGTGCTAAGCTCCCTTCCTTCCCAGGAAGAGGCATACATGCCATATCAGAGCAGGGAGAGCAGCACAAGCAGGAGCCTCTGAACGTTTTGCCAGGGAGTGGCTTTGCAGCTCTCACTGGTGTTGTGGTGCAGCCACAAGCCTGCGTCCCTACAGCCTGTTTGAGAATTTAGGCAGCAGCTGGGGAGATGATCAAAAGATAAAGTGAGCAGAGGAAGTGTACTTCGGTGTCTTTTCATCTGGATGTGCTGGAGTGTATAGGGCAAGCAAAGGGCGACGCAGGGACGGCAGGTCCTTTCATCGCAGTGGGCCAAAAGGATCTCAGGGCTTCAGTCCTCCTATGGCTTGTATCCTTGAAAAAGACTTCAGAGCTACCTGAAAATGCCATGTGACAAAGAGTCAATTTACTATCTTATCATTAATAGCTCAGGCCTAGTGGCCATCAAGAACCCCCAGGAGACGCTGCCAAGTGGCACTACGCTGCCAGACTAACCATCCCGTCGTTCCTTTGAATAGAGGCTGCCTTTGAAAATGAGCAGCTTCAGCCACAGCGACTCTACTGCAGCGGCTCCCGGCTTCCCAGAGCCCACAGGCGCTGCGAGGAGCACAGCACCAGCCGGATCAGAGCTCCTTTGAGCTGCAAGCCCTCCGCGTACACCAGCAGGCTCGGGCCAGGCGGTACCTTCGTTCAGAGCAGTTCTTTGTGCCACGACATGGCACACGGCAGGATTGTCATAGCGGGGGTTCACAGTAGTGTGCTTCTAACCTGGAGCTTTTGAAATAGTGCCTGCCCATCTCTGTCAATAACCCTTCTTCTAGGGGAGCCTTTGGGGATCTTTATTTTAATCTGAACTATGTCCCTTTTGTTTTGGGATCAGCTTTTAATTCTCTGGCTTCAGTCGCTAATCGATGCCTCTCCTGTGTGTCTCTGAACTTTCTTTTGGCTACCTGGAGACTCCTTGCTTATTCTGAGACACAATTTAATCATATTATTTGCCTGTCATCTGACAGTGATATTTTCCTGTGCTTCAGGATTTGTGCAAAATGAGTTCTAGGCGGACTGGACCCATCTTCCTGGGGGTTAGTTGCATCTGATGGAGTTTAAAAGATAGTTTAAAGGACTCTGTCCATTCTTATGCTCCTAACAGCATGCACAACACCCTCATTATGAAATCTGGATAGCCTGGGTTATTTTTTTTTTTTCATGGATTAGCATGTTTGCATGCTTTAAAAGTGGTTGACAGCCTGGAGGACTGGGTTCAGGAAGAGCTTTTTGTTGCAGTTACTAACACTTCTAGAACCAAAACACTTCTGAGCTTTTAGAAAACATTTTCACCAATTCTTTTTTGCTTTCTTGAAGTTTTAGGAACAAGAAACCAATTACCCAAACAAAACTACCTCCTTTTGATCAAAAGCATGGTGATCTGGAACTGCTTCTGAGAAAGAGGAAAGAGACAAACCCATCCAGCTTGGTATACGATCACTGATTTCCAGTGATCTTTCCCTGTATGACGAGGTGGAAGAGTGGAGTCAATTCTGCACGAAAGATACAGGCATCAGCTGTGGCTTTTCAGGTACATTCTTCTCCTTAAAACACTTCATTGATCCTAAAATCGGCAGGCAGCTGAAAAGCTTATGTTCACGCAAGTGTGTGTTGCCATTATTTTTCATTATGTTGGACTTCTCCCTTGAGCTATTTTTTTGCTTTTGTGTTGTTTTTTTTCCTTTTTTTTTCTTTATACACTGAAGCTTACAGTACTTTGGAGCCCTTTGACTGAATGTGAATAAAGTGATACCAGGCAACAAAAATAAAAATGTTTTCATGATCGACAAAAGAACAAACAGCATCAGATGGCTACAAGTCTATGGCAGCTCCTCAAGTGAGTTCCAGTTCAAGGCTTGTCTCATATAAAGAGGGATTCACACTTATTTGAAGCTAATAAACCAGCCTAATGCAAGTTTGGGACTCTGTGAACTGTTGAGTAGAGTCTAAAGTTGGATGGGAAGACTCTGAGGATGAAGAAAATCAAATAATAGTAAGGTAATTAATGTCTGTTCTGGAGTCATGTGGGCAGCACAATGTCTCTAGAGCATCAGCTGTAGAAGTTCTCTGCAAAAGGTCAATGGATTCGTGTGTTTTTTGTTGTTTGGGGTTTTTTGTCATCTTACTTCAGGGACTTGTGTCTACCATCTGAACAGCTGGAAAGGCAGAGCAATACTTTCTTCTCACACAGCATATGCTTAGTTGGAAGTGGGTGGTGACTGCTTTTGTCTACAAGGACTGTGGTGACACTGCACCCTCCTGTTACACATACATTCATTTGTTCACTAGCAGTGAAAGGTTAGGTGGATGTCTGGAAACATCTATAAGAAAAGGGTGGACCCATCAAAAGCAGTGAGTTGGCCTCAGCTCAGGTCACCTGGAGCGTAGGAAGAGAAGAAGAGGGCTTGCCATGATGGCATTGCAACATAAGATATAAAACCAACAACTTGAAAATTATTCTGAAAGGGATATGTCAGCCAGAGCTAGTATGAAAATTTCAACAATGTTGGAGGCAAAAGTGTTCCCTCTAGTGTCTCGCTGCAATTTATTTGGTAATGTTTCATGAAACATTGAAGCACAGATGCAGCAAAACCATTTCTCTATTTTTAAAACTTTTCAGGGACTTCTTTATTAGCCTTATAACTGCCTGGTCTTCACTTCCCCTTCTTTTCTTTCCTCCTCTTGCCTCATAATATTGATGTATCTTCCCTCTTAAGTCATTCTCCCTCTGGTAGAAAGTTTGGAGATGAAAAATATGCCCGCTAGAAAGTTTTCTGTGGGAAAAGATGAAATTCAGGGGGTTCCATTAGAAGAATGGAAAGAAGCAGTTCCACAGAATCCCATCGCTCCAGATGACAGAGCAAGGAGGTACAGGGAAAACCAGGGTGTGCTGGGGTCTGCCTCCATCCAGGGGGGCTCTGGAAAGCAAGTGAGGAGGGGAAGGATGTGAGGAACTTTGAACTACAGCTCCCACAAGGCGCTGTGCGAGCCTGCACTGTCACGAAAAGCACTGGGGACCCAGCCCTAAATGTAACTTTACAGTATTTTTCTTCCAATTGACACACTTCATAACATTTTATTCTCTCAGGGGTGGTGTTATTTGTGCTTTCTGTCTGATTCAGGAAAAGAACTAATTACAAAACAGTCTTTCTGAAGGCAAAAGCTCCATTTGTCTGCAGTCTCCCCATCTGATGGTCTTCAGCAGTGTGGTCCCACGTTTATTTCTTTTCTGAGGTCTCCTGTCTCATTTGGTACAGAAGAGCCACCACGAATGAAACAACATAGCCCTGTGAATGCCTGCCAGCCGTTGAAAAATGGAACTGAGAATCATTTGCAGAAATCAGTGTTATTTATGATCACCTGTAGAAACCCATATTATGTGTTTCTAATGAATTTGATCTATTTTTCTTTGTGATCATTTCTTTACTAGTAGGACTGGCAGTTTTAAACAATTTTAAATTAAAGCAGATCAAGAAAGAGATAGAATAAATAGAATGTCTTGCCTACGGATGCTGATCCTGCTCCTTTTACTAAAGCAAAAAACCCTCATAATTCATTCATGCCTGTGCAGTCATGACTTATGAAGCTTTTACACTCATGAGAGAAACATAATACTCACCCTTCATGGGTGAAATATTCTATATGGACTTGGAATTTATTTTCCACTGGTCTCTCTCTTGAAATGCTCATCTTAAAGGTCTGATGAGAAGTTTTGTTCAAGAATTAGATTTCTTTACAGAAATCAGAGCGGTTAACCAGACCACTGACAAAATCTGACCAGTTTCTCTCTCATTATTTTATCCCAGCTTTACAGCTTTATTCCAATTTTCTTCATGCTCACGTTGGACATGACGTACCAAGACATTATGTATGGGAGTTAGCTGAGGATACTGTACATAACTGTTTCTAAGCGCAGCTATTACCGAGGGTAGTGTTTAGGGGTGAACACGAATTGCAGCAGATCTCTAGGCGACCCGAGGAAGACTCGCGTTCATGGTTTGGGCCAGCAAGGATGTGCCAGCCTGTCGAGCCAGATTCCACCGAGCTGACCAGTCTGCACTGTATGGTGGATTTAAAGAATTTCAGGAAGGACTTTTGAATAGACCATTTAAGAACGGTAATTATGCTAGTAACAAAGCCAAGTGAAGCAGTCAGAAGTCTCAGCCAGGACTTACCCAAAGTACCGGTAAAATACATCTGTGTGTAAGGCAGGTCATTGCCTGGCGGCTGGATACACACGGATGTGTTGTCCAGACCCTGTGGCAGCGGTGTCGGTGTGCGGCACAGTTTGGAGGCTCTCATGAGATTCCAGTCCTGCCATCGCAGTCCGGCGCTCTGTAGAATTAAGTTCATGCCTTAAGCTAGGTATGTGTATCGGTATGTAACAAAAAATCGAGTCTAAGGGGCAAATACGCAGAATTGTGTAGGAAAGTGAAGGTGAAAATACGTAGCTGGCAGGATTTGCAAAAGGATGGAAAAGCTGGAGAGTAGAAGTCTCATTAGGCACACAAAAATCCTTTAAAATCTGGCCTGGACCAAACGAATGCCCTTATGCAAGATATGTTAGCCAATTTTTTACTTTTCCAAGTACTAAGTAAGATCTTCGCTCTTCTGAAAATCTGGCTCAGGGTGAGAATGCTGAGATTTTTATGAAATCTGGATGTAAGGTCAAAATGTAGCTTTCCTCCACATATTACTGAAAGCAATAGACACTCTTCAGAAATTAAGGAATTCATGCAACATCTTTGTGCCTCTGTTTACCCTTATGTACCCTCATGTATTCATGGTATTTTCAGACTTTCTTTTCAGGCTGTCTTAATGTTCATTTCACATTCACAGAAGTTCAGGTGAAATTTCACGTACAAATGTACGTGGACAAGGACAAGGACAAGTACGTTATGGCTCTCACATAAAATGTTTGAGTCTGGAACAGTGATTAGGCATTGCCATAATTCTAATACTGTAGAGCTGAAACTTTTTATCGCTTTGGAGAAAGTTCTTTTTACCAGTTTTTGTTCTGTTTCTCGCTTAATTGCTGGCAAAAATGTGTTGTGTAACACCTCATTAGATAATTACTTGATTACAATTTAATTTCTTATGCAGAATCTTCCAGAAGTAATGCACTTACAGTCTCAAACTTTCTGTGGGTGGTATTACTAGGCAATTGTATTTTAAACAGATTGCATGGATATGATTATTTCATTAAACTGCCGATTGTTCTTGTATGTATGTGTGCTGGCAAGGAAATAATCAGATAATGGATGCTAAGGCCACAGTCTGAATTGCACACTGCTCCTTAGCTATCTGACCTGTAATTTTAATGCAACATTTTCCCCTTCACTAGCGCACACTGCATTTATATTAAAATTATAGCTAAATTGCACAAAAGTCAGAGAATTCTGAAATGAGGCGTTAGGTAAAACTGGCAGTTCTTTCCATGTGTATAATTAAAATAAATTTTTACTGTTGGAGGAGTGCTACCAAAAAAGAGGGAAGAGGTGAGAAAGAGTGAGCTGAGCTCTTGATTTTTCTTGTGCATCATCAGCAAGCAGACTTACTGAATTCTTTGTAGTGACACCTGTGTGGTGTCCCCATTGACTGGTAAGGTGCTACAAATGTTGAAAATTCCTAATTCTGAAGAACCTGGAGTTTCACAGGTGGGAATGACGGGCTCATTTGGTCTCTGGTGCCTTTATTTTCAGAAGAGACTTTTTGGGTGAATCCTCAGTCCTTTTGTAGGGGTTTGCAGTTGATTTTGATCAACTTTTTAAGGCAGACTGAATGCTGATGTATGAAGAACGTTGTGTTTTCATGCACGACTTTGTTACGTGCTGCAGAAAGGGGGCTGTGGTTGTGGTTCGATACATGGCTGCACAGCAGTGGGCGAGGGACGTGCCCTGGGGAGGGTGTTCCATCTCCCTCTCTAACCCATAAGCCCACCATACAGCATCAGTGGAATGCATGAAGGCTGTTCTTAGTGTTCCCAGCAGAACAGCTGATTTCCACTGAAGAAGGAGGAAGAAATTGAAAAGGGAATAGAAAGAAAAGGAAAAAAGGTGGTGAGGTAGAATACAAATGCTGAACATGTAAAAACAAACATCAGGCTCCTTTTAATTTGTTCCCCCTCACATTTTTGAAAATGTTTTCACACTGGCTTAGAAAAGACCGTGTAGAAGTATGACATGGAGAAAGCATTAAAAATAAATACAGGGAAAACATCAACAGCAACTAAGGTTGGCCTTCATCTAGGAAGCCATGTGAGAAGGGAAAGACAGGAATGAGTAAGATGTAACTGTATAACAAGAATAGAACTGTCAGCTGAGCATAAAACTCATTAATTTCCTGGTCTCCTGCTTATCTAAGAAACATTTATTTAAGGGTCCAGTAGGGAAAACTGAAGTTAGTATCAGATTCTTTGTTAATAGTTAGGTGCTTTTGTTAAGCAAAGGTATTTTGCCTCAAGGAAGCTAAGACTTAAGCAGAGGTGGAGCCCGAGCAGCACTCCTACCACCAGTGACCCTCAGAGCAAAGTAGTGCGGTGGAAGGAGCAGCAGGGAGGCAGGAGCTGAACCAGGGCTGCCTCTTCTGCCCCCTTCTCTTATATTTCTCTTATGCCCGTTCCTGTATCAGCATGCTCTGGACCAATTGAGTGTATCGTACTACAGTCGATCAGTTGACAATAGTCAAATAGTCTTCTATTTCTTAAAACCAGAAACAAGAGGGGCCCATGAAAATAATTACATCCCAATCTTATTTCAACCACTCTTTGATATTTTTTTTTTCCTTTAAAATGTGTGTCTATTGAACTCAGTTATTGCTGAAGGCAGGGAATGAAGAAAACATGATCTGTTGACAGCTGGTTACAGTTTGGTTCACATAAAGTGCTCTTAATCCTTGCAACAGCAGTGAGAATTATGCATTAAAGAAATGGACTGTATCATACGCAGGACTAGTAGCTAAGATTGTAGCTGAGATTGCTCAGTACTTCCTTTTATTATAATAATAGCTTTTATTTCCCTAATTGCCTATAACTTTGCTCAAATGTAATCCTGTGGATTGACACTTGTCATGTAAAGCTTATACCTCAGCTGGAGTTACTGAGTTGAAATTTTCAGCAACAACAGTTTAGCCACTTCCAAGAACCAGATTAGGGGAGGAAATCTGTTCAGTGCCGTTTAAAAGTTTTATGGCAGCTCCTTTTCAAAATGAGCATATACATATAAAGGAATCCAACTGAGGCTGCCCTTGTAACCCTTATTTTGGCTTTTTCCAGCTGCTGAGCATCTGACTTTCAACCTTGACGTTGTTGTCTAGTACTTCATGTTGGTGATACTATGTAATTTCACAGTGAGTTCCTGCAAAAGCATAGATTTGATCCGAACGTACAGAACACAAATTGCAGAGAAATAAAACCGTCCGGTGCTTTTAAACGGAACCTTGGATTTATTTCTGCAGTTCTCCTGCTTTCCTTCTAATGAACATGAATCTATCTCTTAAATACATTTATCTTTGCATTAAAATCTGTTTCTTTCTACTACAACGTAGTGCTTATGCAAGTGTTCCTGCTGTTTCTTGTCCTGCTTTTGGCTTACATCTGTATATTAGGTCTTTGGGGAAAGAGCAAAATAAATTGACTGCAGCTGTTTTTTCAAATATTGGACTATCTCTGAGAAGTGTGTTTCTCTCCTCTTATCACTCATGCCTGCCTCTTCCATGAGCTTGCTAATCATTTTGTTTCTTTATAAGAATGGAGTATTTCCTCTGTCATCACCCCTTGACAATGCAAATGGTATGGAATCGAAACCTGAACTTTTCTGTGTTTTGTGCCAGCAATACTGGCAAGCCTTTCCAGAGCCGCCTCCTGGAAATCAGATGAAAGATCGGATTAAACTACTAAACCTTCACTGGCCATGGAAGTTTTGGTTAGTTCGAGAATCTGTCTCTGCTCTGACTTCAGACCAAAACATGTTCCCTGTAACTACAGGATAGAAAGTGTTTTTCTCATAGCGGTGCAGATAGGTCAGCGATTAATTGCTGCATTTCCTGACTATTGGTACTGCAGTAAATTTTTTTAAATACTGTGCATATGGTATTGACAAACTATATATCTAAATATAATCATTTCAGAGTCATATTAATTAAATCTGTTCAAGTTTGGCAGATCAGGCTCTTCCTCAGCTTGTTTTGAAAAATTAGAAAGTATTTGTTACGCCATCATCAGGTTAAAATAAGGCAGAACTGAGGCTGAACACTTAGGAGCGTAAAAATGTGGATGCACACCCCTCAGATCTTCCAAGCTGTCCACCATTAACTTTGATACCTTCATCTGATCTGATGTACTTTACCTGTATAAAAGGCAAGGTATATTTTTTGAAAAAGCCAGATTTCACACTTTGCATGAAAAAATTTGACAAAACAGTTTTGCCTAATATTGCTTATAATCCCTTGCTTTTTTGCTAACTAATGTATTGAGGAACACAGAATACAGAGTGAAGTGTTAGAAGGACGTAAATCCTTGAGAAGATTAAATTCAAGAAAGAAGTTTTCAAGTGCATTTTAAACTCAGGTCTCCAAAACTCATGAGTCACGAGCACTGGTCTTACAGCAGAGCCTGCGTGTGTGTTGAGAGCAGAAGAATCAGCAGAGTTTCTCTAAAGAGTTTTTGCAAAAAATCTCAAGAAGAAAGAGATCATCAAACCTCTCCCCGGAGTTTGTATGATGAGACTGTAAAGACAACACTAGATCTACTAGAATCAATGAGAGCATCGCCCTTGGGACTTCAGCAGTAACATTTATTCCCGTCTTGAGGTTTTGTTCTCAGGAAGGGAGCAGTAGTGGTTTTTATGGAAGGAAAATGTGAAAACTTGGAGAGTTCCGGATATTCTGTCTACAGAAGCTATAGCAATAAGGCGCTAAAGTAACTAGAGAAGAAAACAAAAGTCTAAAGGCAAAATGACATAAAAGCAGAACCAAAATAGAGGTAATAAAATGAAAGGGGGGTTAGTTTTTTTGAGCATTTCTTTGTTACTGTCCTTCTTGCTAAATGCTCAATTACCAACCTTACAGGCTGAACCGTGTTAATCAAAAAGAGGTGGTGGTTAGCAGCAACTCAGCAGTTGTGTGTAAATAGAGGTTTAGCTATTGAATGACAATTAAATGCTTTTAAAAAGTAAATTTCCAAGCGATGAACTCAGCCTCATGAGGGCTGGAAGGAAAATAGTAAAGCTGGATTCAGCCACAAACCACTAACTGTAAACAAATGACTGGCAGCATATCTGCTTCCTAAAATACCTTATTAACACCCTGTCTTTAACTCTTCCGTCATGGAACAAACTCACAAAGACCTACAACAAAATACTGAAACCTTTCAGCTTCTGAAACAGCAGATCTGGAGAGTGCCTTATTTTAAAGGGAAAACAGCGAGCAGTCTAAAAACTGGATTATTCGCTTAAATTCCATTGCTGCCTTATATCCTTAAGGTTAAACTTCACCTGAGCAGTCTTGACAAATTTTGGGTCATGATCTAAAAACAATGCAGCCTAACGTGTGGCTGATGTCAGCGAGCGACGGCCGAGGAGGGCACAGCCCGGCCAGAGCGGCTCGGCTCAGAGGGGGGTCCTGGGGGTCCCAGTGCAACTGCAGGCTTGCTCTTCTGGCGTGAAGTTTGGGGGGGTTAGCGTTTCTCCCACTCATTTTTTCAGGCTGTGAAGTCAGGGGAGCCGGTGGGGGCGCAGGGGGTTGTGCGGGTTCCTGACAGTGATGCAGCAGAGGCTTTTCCTCCCAGAGCCAGAAGGAAGAGGTGAAGCCGCGGTTCGACGATGAGGCAATGATGCTCCATGCTCGTCTCAGGTCCTGGATTCATCCCACCTTCCCTCCGTCTCATAACCGAAGCTCCTATACTGAAATCCTCATTACCTGGGGAGATTTGGGTGGACAATGAAGTCTGTCTCAGGAGGTACACCTCCCTCTCCATGGCCTGGAGGACCCTGGGCCGAGGGGGACCGGGAAGGCAATACTCATGATAAGTACCCAGGTGAGGCAGGTCCAGGTCTGTGAGTCAGGAGCACCCTGACCACGAAACGGGCTCTGCAGACATTTCCCTTCACCTGCATAAAGGAGCGGAATTAAGTATTTAAGGTGCAGCCTCATGTCTTAAACCATTTTGATGAATATTCCACCTTGAATTTTTTTTCCTAAGGCTTTAATTACAGTCAAGAATGGCTGTGCTACCCACTGCAGTTCCCTTAGACCCAAAATCACAGAGCATTACATTAAAAAAAAAAAAAATGCTACGCACTGATGCTTAAAATTGAATGTCTTTTTTACTTACAGACACTAGCAGGTGTTGAGCAGGGGAGAAAAAAAAAAAATCATGTACCAGGATAGTAAGTATGGTAGGGATAGAAAAGAAATGTGAACAGTGCTCACACCTCCTCAGCTCTGTTGTGCCAAAACCCAAGCCCCACACAAGCTCTCTCCTTCACTCCTGTTTGATGCCCCGTTTCAATTCCTGCTTAACTTCTGACCCCCGCCCCTCTTGGTCAGGCCCTCCGTGCCTCCTGACCACTTTGTTTTAATCTTTCATACCTGACCTTATCAGGAAATGTGCTGGATATAACATGTAGCTGTTTTTAAAGATTCAATAAGCAGAGGCCGATGAGGACAGTGATGGAAGATGCACAACCTACGGAGAACGCCCCACGCCTCTGCCCCTTTAATGCTGATCCTGTAGCCCCACTGATTCTTCTGTCACTGTAGAGTACCCCAGGGTCTCATAATGTTCATCCTTTACATAAATTATAGAAACATACTCACTTTCCCTTTGGGAAACGAGAGAAAGAAGCATTTTGATATTTTTTTTTTTTAATTGGTGGTGTTAGAAAGAGCTGCTGACGTGCGCCTGGGAAGAGAAGCCCTCTGCTGCGGCACTGAGTTGGGAAGAGGGAGAAGGCACTCGAGTGTTTCCGTGCTGTCCCTTGCACACTCTGCAGAGGTCCTATTTTCTCCCTTGTAGAGAAACCCTATTAAAAGATGATGATTTGATATGGAGGAGAGCCTTGTCCTTTAGGATATGGATTAAGATCACCAATTTATTTCTGTGCTGGGCATTCAACGAATCTCAGAATCACAGTGTAACGATTTAGTCCTATCTGAACTTCCCTGTGCCACTTGGTCAACCCCAACCCCCCCAGTCCCTGCAGAATACACCTCATTTCAATATGCCATCCGTTTTGTTCCTACTGCAGACTTTCATTAGCTTACTCTTTATCTGCCCTGAAGTGTGTAATGATAATAGTGCTGCTTATACAGCTCCTTTCATTTTCAAAGCATTTTACAAACATTAACTAATTAATGAAGAAGGCAGAGCATCAAATAAAGAATTTTTTAATCTATTGCTGATCTGATATAGACAGATAATATGATTTGTTCACTACCTGAGCAGTTCAGAGGTGGACTTTAATTAATAGTGCTGGCCAATTTTACTGTCACTGATGATGGCAGAGAGAAAAAAAAAATCAGTTTTATGTTTCTCCTACATGAGGTACCTTTTTTCAATTGAATTCATACTTCAAGGCTTCATTTATAATTAGTTCCATTGAGTGGGAATCCAGGAGCACAGTATACTGATTTTCACAGAAATGAAGAAATTAAGATCCACACAATTATTTCCAAATCATCAAAATCTATGGATTTGACATTTCAGATGAAGAAATAATGTCATACTGTTTTGAAAGCTACTTTTGTGCAATTTCATGCTCTACAAAAAATCCATTTGGATACAGAACTGTAACACTTTGTGCACGCATCTCACTTTTTGGTTGATAATAATGGTTCAGCTTGGGGTTTTCCATCTTTGCTTTCAATGACCACCTGCCATCATCTTCTGCTGAGGAGCAAGAGAAACTGCCAATTTTTAACCAGAGTTAGAGTCACACGATCAAAGTAAAATAACTGGGGGGGGGGGGGGGGGGAATCTGTTGGCGCTGCGATATGGCAGCAAAAAAGTGGTCTCTCAACTTCTCTTTGCAAATATTTATTCTCTGATTCGTGATGCAGTAAGAGGAAGAACAAAAGAAGATTATCAAGCGGCATTTCTTGTGGTGGATTTATTTATAGGTATTCAGAAAAAACTGAAGGGCTTGAGATGCCAGCACTGGAATGTGCAACTTTTTTGTCTCCAGAGTTACGGCATGTCTGTGCTGGTTAACCCGGCTGAAACCACGTGAGGCTGCTGAGCAGCGAAGTCTTGTTCTCCATCCAGAGGTGATTCTGTTGGGAATAGTTTTGCAACCTTTTCAAATGTGTGTTGTCCAGAGCAGACAGAGTTTGAACAGACCATGGAAAAGAGATGAATCATTCTGATATTATAAAAATAGTGCAAGACTTACTGAGTCTTTAAAAAAAAAAACCCCAAACCCAATCCCCCATTTGGTTTGAATTAATGTGTGGGTTCCCATTACTCACGGCTGCTGGCAACTGCTGGCAGAGTGAATTGCAAAAGCATGGGGGACGTTAGTGCTAATTATTACTGTTTATTCAAATGCTATTACTGGAAGAATGCCTTTTGGAGAGTGGCAGTAGGCATGGGCAACGTGAGCTGCTGCTTGGGGCAGCAAGTGGGTCAGAGCCATGCCACCTGCTTTGCCTAATGCAGAGCACTGGACAGCCAAGATCAGGGTTTGTGGGGTAGCAACTACTGCTAGGGAAGGGGTTTCTCCAAGGAGTAGCAGTTGCTGGTCCTAGTCCAGCCATTCTCCTCCCCTAGCCGTGCCAGCAAGCATGTCTTTTCTGGGACCTTCCGCCCCTCTTCCTCTCCCAGCTCCATCCCTTCTCCTTTTTGTGCTCTTTGAACAGAGCAGCAAATTCTGGCCTTCACCCGCAGGGTTGCCAAACCCCGTCTTGCTAATGGGATCACAAAAGCTTGAGCCTTATATATAAATACAAATAATTTTTTTATATGATAAATATATTTTATATATTCCTTCCATTCTGTTACTATGCTTTTAGAAGGATTCAGCCCTCCAGGATCTGCACTGCATGACTGGAGTGACCAAACGCACAACAGCGAGCAGTCTAAGGCACGCTGCTTATTCATAGATGAATCAAAGTTATTTAGCAAATATTTGTGAATAAAGAATATCTTCCAAGGCGAGGTTCTCATCAGCAATTCATTAGCAGTAATGGGAACCTGATTTGTGACTCGTCTCTGCAGTAAGTGACCAAGTCGCTTTGAGCTCTCCCCATAGGGGTGGCCTCTTTGGAATGGCGTTTTGCTATGTGAAGATCAGGTTTTGTTTGTCTCTATATGATATCTGAGGCAGTAGATTTCATTCTTCATGGCAATATATCCACCACTTTATCAGGAGACTCTAGCTGCAACCAAAAACCAGTTTTAGAAATAAAACTTTCTGTCTCAGGATTACTGCAGTAATGAAGAAAAGTTTGAGACTGACAAGCTTGAGTCAAAGAGATCATTTCAGAAATGGACCCATAAAACTTCTCTAAATTCTTTCTAATCTGGGTCGGGGGGAAGAGGCTTCTATATTTAATTTAATTCTTGATTTATGTGCAAATTGCTTGGCAAACAAGTTTATGCATTTTAATTACATTTCTAATGAAAAATATTTGCAGATGCACCTGTTTTCATGGCAAAGTGTAGACTGGGCTTGCAAAGCTAATATATATAATTTAGTAACTGTCGATTCAATGGTTTTGGTAGAACAGATATTGCTGGAGGAGAAAATGCTGTCACGTAATTTTTTTGCTGATACCAAGCTGCACAAGACACAGAGTGGCTGGGGCTGGTTGTTTGTGGGGACCCCAAGAGTAAAGCAGCCTGTGTGATGCATGTGACAGCAGAAACATCCCACAGTAACACAACAGGGCTGTTTTCTCTAGGCGTGGGGGGCTCACTGAAAGAGAACTGTTGATGCAAGCCCCCTAGTTCATGTGTGCAGAGACTTGCCAGGTGTATTTCCTTGCTGTTTCACCATGAGAACAACGGTTTTTGAAATATGTCATCAGTGTTGGCTCAGCTGGTTTCTGACTTGTGCTTTTCTTAGCAAAATGGTCCATGTGATGCCCCAGCTGGAGGCTGACAGTTTGACCCATATTGGTCGATACTTGACCCTAGGCAAAATGAGATGATGCGAAGTACCTTGTGCAGCGAGGGTTTGTTCCTACAGGAATCTCTGGGTGATAGGTTTAATTTTTACTGGTGCTGTATGATATGAGTTTTGCAAACCATGCTTGTTTCTGTTATTCAAAAGAAAATTCAAAGTAAAACGCTTAAATTAATGTTCACTGTTTATTTCTGCTTCATTATTTAAAGTGTTTATTCAGTACCACAATTTAGTCTTCACTGAGCTTGCAATGCATCTTGTATAGAATCGCCAGAACTATAATATAACATAAGCAAATCTAATGCTAAATGGTGCTTGTTAATGGTTGAAATTATAGTTTAGATCCTGAGAGTATAAAAGCATCGTGAGATCCTTTGCACTTGGATATGGGTTTTGGAATTCATGTTAATGTTGATGAAATTTATGCTCAGGGATCTGGGAGAAAATATGCACCGTGAAAACGGGATGTCTCGTAGCTGTGCTTCACCACAATGCGTAGTGCTGAAACGATCCCTGCCTGTTGCAAGCCTCATTCAAGGCACAGTAATTATAGTAATTAATGGCATTGTAAAGCACTACTTATTTTTAGTAGGTGTAATTGCCAAGGATGATTCTTTTTAAAATGCTTTGAACTGCATTCTCTGTCAGTAAGCACAGAGGCTGTCAGATATTCTCTCCTAATTGAGAAAAACAAATCAGTCATCAAAGTCAAAATTCTTAGGAAAACTGGAGGCACAGTTCATGCTAAGAAGGGACTTGCTCACTCAGGAGTGACATTGATTGATTTTTAATGCGTCTGCTCGTGAAGTAAGATACTGTTTTAATACCTGAACAAGGCTGTGACAAGCAATTGTGACAAGTGATGTACGGAGCTTCCCCCATCACCCAGGTTCAGCTCAGATTGTGCTTGCAGGGGATAGCCTGAGCTTTCTAAAGATCGGTCCCTGACAGGTAAGGATCCTGTTTTCTTTGTGACAGGCTTGTTTGCTTCCTTCAGAAATGCACTGCAAGAAACTCTTACCATTTTTTTCTGCAGCTTAAATAGAATAAATACAAGAAGAACAAAGGAAATATCTAGGCATAAGAATGACTTTTGGTTGAACAAATTGGTTTCACCTCTGCAAAATCAAACAGAAGCATTGTGATTTTCTGTAGCATTTAAATGGCTAAGTAACACACAGCGGGGAAAAAAAAAGTAAAACCAGGTAAGTGAGGAATATATGAAATGATGACGGCAGGTATCCCAAACCCCAGGAGGCTTATGAGGAGAGAAGTAGTGAACAAATCGGAAAAACACAAACCCCCCCTTTCCCATTGAGTTCCAAGACAGCTGATTTTGAAGGATAGAACAGAAGGTCAGGATGCCACAAAACATGATTTAGTAAAATAGTACAGGAGTTAAGTAAAGAAAGTAGCTATTAAAAAGGAATTAAACCCGAGAACAGTAGAATCCTAATGACACATACTCCTGGGGTGTGGATCCATCACGGTACTATCTCCATCAGTAGACCTGCCAGAGCTAGTGGGCGACAAGGTCAACAGTGTTTCATTGCACCCAAATCCAGGGTGCAAACCACCCAAATGCAGCATACCATTTCCTGACGTTTGAAGCCCATCATCTATCGCAGAGTATCTACAGCGTCGATGCACGCTTTTACAGGTGCTGAGGGCTAAGTCCTCAGCACGGGGTCGAATCACCAGAACCTTGCTGGCTCGCAGGACACTAGCCCTGTGCCAGCTACCTGAAGACTCAGCTTTAAATAAGGGGGGTTAGCTAAGAACCGAACGATTAAATCGCCATATATGACATAAAGGTAGTCACACCACACTGGTTTTATACCAGAGTAATTCGTCTGACTTAGAGAAATGTCTCCTGGTTTTTCACGTGACTATAACTCATCAAAAGAGGAGCTGCTGCGTGGTGGGGCAGAGACCAGGCTGCAGAGCATGGGCTGGTTTAAACTGGGAAAGTTTAAGGGCGGTGCAGAGCAGTCTTTGAGAAAGAAACCACACAAGTCACAGTGAATGGGCAACAAGAGTTTTGTGGGAATAGGTATTTACCGCGTTTGACTCCTTCTTCTTTTGTTTCCTTTTTAAAAGGTTAAGCCCAAAGTCTGGGCAAGTCTGCCTGGAGGGGATGGGGTGGGCTGTAGCATGGAGCAGATGAGAAGTGTCGGTGTTGGCGCTGTCAGGGAAGCCAGCCCGCCCCGGCTGCAGGGCTGCGGGGAAGGGCCATTTGCTGCGTGATACTCCATTTTGTTGCGTGAAGCTCCGATTTGCTGCGTAATGCTCCAATTTGTTGTGTGATGCTCCGATTTGCTGCGTAATGCTCTGATTTGTTGTGTGATGCTCCGATTTGCTGTGTGATGCTCCAATTTGTTGCATGATGCTCCGATTTTCTGTGTGATGCTCCAATTTGCTACATAATGCTCCGATTTGCTGTGCGATGCTCCGATTTGCTGCGTGATGCTCCGCAGGGAGCAGCCACCAGAGGAGGAGGAGGGCTGTGCTGCAAATGAAGCCCCTGGGTTTGCTCAGCCAGCCACCTCCGACACTGTTCTCTGCAAGTTGTCCCAAACATCCATTGACACAGTGGCATGTATGTCCAGCTAAGCTGGAAGAGCTCGCAGTCAGTGGAGAATTCAAAGCATTTAGTTTCAACATGCACCGAGTCCAAAGGTGCTTTTTTCATTGCCTGTTGGGGTTTGGGGTTTTCTTTAGTTTTTTGGTTGTATGGGGGTATTGTGTATGTGTGTGTGTCTGTGGTTGTTGTTGTTTCTCAGAGGAAAGAAATCTGTCTCAGCTCACACAGGTGTTAGTATGTGGACAGAGTTAGTCTCAAAGCAGCCATGTAGGCTGACAGACTAGGAGCCCTTGTGTTGTTCTGCTCCGCTTCTGGTTTAATATCCACACCTCACGGAAACCCAGACACAAATAATGAGGAGGCGAATGGCAAACGCATTTGTGTCAATATTTCCATGTTCTGATGATTTCTTGAACAGGACTTTCCATGGCTGTGTTTGCAGATCAAATAAAACTGCAGGGAATAATGCAAGTATACTAATGTGCTAAAAGCGATGGTCAACAAGTAAGGGCTCAGCACGTGTGCATTTTAATGAGGTGTTAATTGAGAGTAGGGTGAAGGTAAAGGGGAAGCTCAGAGAGGTAGTTTGTTGGATTTATGGAAGCCAGAACCATCTAAATGCTGGGATGTCTAATACAGAATAAGGACAAGTTCAGTTCTAGTTTTTCCTACTTCAGGCTGTTACAGTTACATTGGTTGGAACATTTGTAATTGATTTACTAAGAGCTATCACTCCAAGTTCAAAAAAAACAGATGGGTAGTATTTAATTGCTGAAGCAGGGCCGCCCACATATTTACATATAGAAAACGAAGGAAGCAAAATATTCATTCTGACCATGTCCCATTCTTTAATCCTCCAGTTACACTGAAAGTTTGTCTGGTGCTTTGTTCCCAAATCACATCGCAAAACACTGAAGTCATTTTACAGCCTTTCCTTTTCCCCCTGAAGGAGTGTGGCACACCATACTTCCATGTTTCAAGTGTTTCAACCAAGGAGAAAGTCATATGAAAGGCTCTCAAAAGTGCTACTTTATCTCTGTATTCACTATTCAGGCTTGAAAGCAAACCCTTTTTTGGCTGCCTCACAGAATAAAATATTTAAAGACATGACTTTGATTTCCTACTTTAAATAGAAAACAAAAGCACTGTTTTTAAGACGCTAAATCACTTTTTACTCTGATACTGCATTAGGCTCACTAGAGACTTGTGTCTGTCTCAGTTTTCAAAGTGCTGCGAGAGGTTTTAGTTTTGTAATTCCTCTTTGGATGAATCCCTTATTCCCTGCTTCGAAATGTAGTAAAGCTGAAAAGTCAGTCCTGTGATAGCTGGGAATATTCTTGCGGGGGTTTTTCCTGCAAAACTGGCGTGCATGTAGCTAATGGGCGGGTTTTTGTGGTGCCCTTAATCTACATCTGTAAATTGAAGTGAAGCACTGATTTTTTTGCAGGGGGGAGTTATTTTTTTCCGCAGTGTAAGTCTCTCCCACATCTGCTCGGTCAGGGATAAAACTGACCCGTAGGCTCCGGCTGGCAAAGGGCTGCAGGAATTGGGCGCTTGTATGACGAGCAGATGAAGAGGAATCCCTGAGTGGCAGAAAGCCAGCATCAGTATTTTACTTACACGATCTCCTGGGCGATAATACCCTGAAGAAGAAACAAATGTAGCTGGAATAAGCATAACAACATTTGCTGAATTATTGCCAGCCCGTACTAACTAAAGCAACTCAAAACTTTTTTTATAGGAGACCCAAGGTCCCCTTCCACCTGGCCGTTACTGGGGGGGTGCAAGGTCCCGTGTGATGTTAGGATCAATTTTGTCCCTTTATTCTGTCCCAAGCATGAGCAGGTAGAAAACCAACAACACTTTCAGCCTGAACCAAAGTGTCACTGGAGGGGCTGCGCTTTGTGCAAGCTCATCCTGCAGGGATGGCAGGCACCCAGGACCCGCAGCACTGATGGCCCAGGTGGCTACTGGGTGTGGGCTGGCTTGGTGACAGCGTGGCTCTCAAATGGGGCACCTGAGCCCCCCTCAGCCCCCCTCAGAGCCGCTCAGCTTGTCCTGCTCAGGGGCAACGCTCCCACACAGCACCACGGGGGTCGGTGACCGAGCATCCTGGTAACGCAAGGTCTGGGTTTCTCTTTTGTTCAGTCTGGATGAAATCAATGGCATTACTGAGAAACGTAATACGGTTCAAAAGTTGTTTACTCCAAAAGCCTGTGGAACTTAATAGAATAAAAAAAAATAATTTTGTTGCATAACAGGTTTTGACCCACCTGTAGAATTCTCTGGCAAAAAAGTTATTCCCCATTTCACCAGTTTCAGGAAGTTATTTTGAAGTTGCTATTTTCTACAAAAAACTTGGAGTGCTTATTAATAACCACAAAGGTAACAATCAACAAGTAGAATAGAATATGGGTAGATACACCAGCAGGAAAAAAACCCCAAGCAGAATGAGCGAAGGTTCATAACTCTTTTTCTCTCCCACATTACTCTTGCAGCTGCCTCACCTAGACCCCCCCCTGCACTCTGCCTCTGGTCCAGGGGCATCCCAACTTACTGTGGTGTTAGCAGCTGGCCTGGAAGCAAACCATTCATTTCTTTAAACAGCCAATAGCTTATACTGTTAAAATGGCTTTTTTTTTTTTTTTTTCTTCCTTACTTTCTGTAATCTGAAATTCCAGTATTAAAAATTTAGAAAACCTCAAGGTTCAACATAGTGGAATATAACTACAGGTGTGCTGGAGACTGGGCTTTTGACACCATTTTGAATAAATTCCATTAACGTTTTCTAGGTTATACTCACCTACAACATGCAAAATCGTGGTATGCCAGGATCTGCTCTGGGAAAGAAAGGGTTGGCCAATAATAGATTTCACTTTTTGAAAATGAGAAGAAAAAAAAATATTCATGAAACGTGGTACAATAATAATTACATGGAATTGGTGTGCAAATGATAATGTGTGATTGAATACCTCCTTTACTGGAGATTCTACTACTATGGTAACAGACAAAAAGCCTAATATATTCTGACTAATCAGGATTGATGTTAATTAAAGAAGAGTTCAAGATAATGACTTCTCATTACTATGTGATAGCTAGAAATAGATTGTTCTACCTCTAGGTAAAATAACCAATTAGATAACTTCTGGTTTTAAGGACTTCTTTTTTGAGAAGTCTTATCTCATCCTCTGTTCTTTTTCTGTTGTCAAAATATTAATATGTACATGTCTGATTTTTATCGCTGCTCATCTAGATGCACTTCTTTCAGTGGTTCTCAGACTGCATTATTCTTGCACTTCAATGGATTTATTTTTTCCTGTTGCCGTAAGGAAAGCACAGCTTATTGGTTAAAAAATAAACAAACACAGAGACACTAGGAATAAATCCTTGGTTTATACACTGGAAAATGCAGATAATGTGAAGCAAAGGCAGAGTTGAATCCCTCACAGAAGTGGTAGAGATTCCTTCGGAAAAGGAAAAAAACCCTTCAGTTTTGTCTTTCTAGTTATTTGACTGCCCTGATAGCAGAACTCAGGGATGGTAAACCCCCATTTGGGAGGTGTTGCCCATTTCTGCAGATAGTAAAAAGCAAGAAGGCAAAAAGCCTCTGAAAAAGCATTGGCTTTCCAATCTTTTCCTAAAAGCACCATGAGCAGTGGTTTCAGCATCATCACTCATGTTTCTCATTGGTGAGGGTGTAAGGAAAGCAGGAGCCCCTCCAGAGCCTAGGTGCTGATGACCTGGCACCAGCAGAGCTCCTCGGCTAGGAAAGCAAAAGAGGCTTCGTTTCAGTGACTGGTTCCACCAGATTTCTTCTTTTTCCTGTTCTGCCTTTCTTGGACACTAGATTTTTTTAAAAAGTTCGAGAGCCAAGGGCATTAAACAAGGTGGGCTGCATCATCATGAACCTATAATCATCCTGAACAGTCAAAGGACGCAGGCTGAAGTTCTGCCTTCCTCTGCGCCCCTCCCCAGGGCGACTCCAGCACTGCAGCGGCTGGTGCAAGGGCAGATCGGGAGTCACACTGGGTGGAATTAAGCTGTTGTAATTTTGAAAGAAACATTTAAAAATGATGGTTTGGTGATACTAAGCATATAGCAAATGCTTTCTGGAAGCGTGTACAGTCATTAGAGCTGTGCAGAACCAAATAAAACTGAAAACCAGGCTTACAAATTGTTTGGAAAATCCGGTTCAAGACTTTAACAAGCAGGATGAAATTTGAGAGAAAACGAGCTGAATTTTCAAAAAACATAGTGTTTCTTGGGGGGTGGGGGTGGGCGGGGGATAGTTGTAATTAAACTACAAGAGCTTCCAGGACACTGCCTATTACTACACAGAATACATTGGCTTTGTTTAAGAATTCCTTTGAAACCAGAGATTTATTCAAACCCAGAAATACCAGGTGATGCTTAAGGTGCAGATACATGTGAAATAAAGCAAGAGGTGGTCTGCTGCAGTGCACAAGGAAAACAAAACCCGTGATCACAACAAAAAGGGGATGGCATATGCAAATAGCAAAGGAAAAAGACTGATGAGTTTACCTGTTCCTGTTTGTGCTTACATAAAACTGTTCCTTACAGTATGTCCTTCACCGTTTTGTTTTGCCTTGCTGTAAATTCCACTAGAAAACTCCGATAAGCAGGACCTCATGAAGCCCATGCAATCTATTACAAATGGTTGGAGAGAAATTGGTTTAGAAACTATTAATTTGCTTAAGAATGAAATGGAGTGAAGCACCAAAACACTAATGGAAACGGAGTTTGTATTAAGTGTGGAAATGTAGCAATATGTCTTTGAATATAGTGTATAGATTAGAAACAGAAACGTTCTCAGACAAAAGGGAAAATATGTTTATGTTATCTGTAAGGATAGAATAAGGAACCATTTGCATCAAAGGAATTAATGAGTTCGCATTGTATCCCTGGATTCACTGTGTTCCATGATACAGCTGCTTCGAACTGAATAGCAAATGCACTGTTCCCTAAAAGCAGAATTTGTTGCCACCTGAAATAAATCTAAAACGTTGACTAACTACTGTCAACAGAAGGCCAGTGGCACACAGCTGAGACATTAATCACACACAAATTCTCCAGCCAGGTCTTTATAACGTTTTACAAAATTGGGCCAAGCTATATAGGGATGAACAGGGCCCTTTCGAACTCACCTGTGTTGCTTTTTAATAAGGATGTCAGTGTAGACTCTTCTAAATTGGATGATGAGATAGCTCCTTGAGTTTTGCTACTTTAACTCATTTAAAGAAAGTAGAAACTAGTGTGTGGGAGACATCTGGTGACATATAGGGATTCCAAAAGCACTTGAGAAGCTTGAAAATAATTTAATTATCCTTGTATCACACTGGTTTTCCTCCTGAGCTCCTGGGAACTGTACAGTTACCATTGTGTTCATCCTAGAATATTTAAGGCCCCTGCCTAGCAAACCCTTGGTTTACAGTGAGATTTCTGTTTTATCACATAAATTATTGCCATAGATTGAAGATCTAATGGAAGTCTTTTCAGCTTTCACCAAGTACCAAGGAACATGCATCGTCTTTGATGAAGAAGGGGCAAGTATAAATGTTAGGTTACAGTCATTATCTGACCGGGAGAAAAATAATTAATGCCATATTCTGTACCAAGACAGCTTCAGAACAAACAAGAAACAGTTGGCTTTAATGAAGAAGCTGAAGCAAGAGAAGGTTACTTAGCAAAAAGGTGAATTAAGGTGCTGTTGGAAATCTCATTAGTGAAAAACAGAGTCAGACGATGAAATAGAAATAACAGTCCACTAATAACTTGCTTAAGTTACTTAGGTGAAAGAGAAAATCATCTTCAGTGTATTTCTTTATGAAAGAATAGCTCAAGCAATATATCCCAATTTCAATACAGTCTGTTTTGTTCATAATACGCTTTTCTGATTCCAGATTAGGCTTTTCAGCAGACGAGCAATAAGCACCCTGCTGCTCCTGTGTTACCACTCCTGGCAAGACACAGAATGTCAATAAGGACACTGCCTCCGAAGTGCCGCAGCGAGGAAGGAACTACGGCTGCCTCGTGTGGAGTACGCTGAGTTAGAGCCGGTCCGTCCCAGTAGCTGCTGACAATCCAAGCAACATGTTACTGGTAAGAAAATTAGGATAACCCAACTAAGCCATGATTTCCAAGGAGTTGCTTGCCATCAGATTGCGGCATGGGATTGTTCCTGGGTAAATGTCCTCAGTGATGTCTTCACACCCAGACTTGTTGTGTCATTCTGTCCAACCATGACAGTGAGTTTATTTTTCCAAAGCTTAAGAGCTTAGCAATTTCTTTTTACTTTTTATTCCCTCCCTCCATCTTTCCCTTTCTTCTTCCTGTTATTTTCAAGCACAAGGAATGATTCGTCTCCCTTCTTTCTTGTGACTTTCCACCTCAGGTGAACTAAGCAGAAATGGAACCATCATTTTTTGAAGAGAAGGGGTGTGATGGAGATTTGTGGGGTTGGTCTTTATCTTCAACATGCTCAGTTGCAGTTTCCTAGAAGCCAGCATATTCTTCACAACATTTTCACAGACATAGCTTGCAATTTCCCTTTTCACATTATTGATTCCAAGCATTTCTTGGATACATCTGTAGATGTTGAAAACACTGAAGTCAATAGCAAGCTTGGGTAGTAGAGTGAACAGCACTAGAAAGGACCGTAAACAAACTCTAACGCCGGTCTTACAAACCAAGAATAGAACACAGCGATAGCCCTCATCTCTATTTTATCTTTCCATGCAGCAAGAAAACTTAGCATATCTGAAAGCAGTTAATGAAAGCAGTATAAAACTACATCTACTGTGGCTTGTGGCCAGCCAAATATGCAGTAATAAGCCTGTTAAAATCAACAAAAAGTACTTGGAATTGGCCAAGAAGCATGCTACTTTGGACGGACTGGAGGGTTGTATGTAGAAAAGGAATGAGACCAAAACATTGCATTACAGGAAAAATGTGATAGTGGAAAGAAAAACAGTAGGGCTTCGGCTATGATTTTTAGCTATGTTCTTTAATGCAGCAATTAGAATGGGAGTCAGGAAATACCTCTGTAATCGCTGACATGATCTCAAGCAAAATGCTTGCCATCTGGAGTTTTGGTGTTCCTACCTGTAAAATCTGAGAAACACCTGGAAATTCACAAGGGAGAGGTGTTATATATAACATCGAGAATATGCTGTTCAGAAGGGCTCTGCCTATGGGCCATATGTGATTCTTCACTCATTGGCCCAGGTCCTTCTGAAATTAAAGATTAAACTAAACCCAGCAGCTCAGATTTTAGTCCCTCGGAATTGTAAGGGTCAGGAAGCTTTGTAATTGAGCGTGCAACTGCATGTAGAGCTGGAGGGAACCTAAAGAAAAAATAAATCCTTTGAATTACCAAGTCAATAGAGATGTCACGTGCTGTGGTTTTGGCCTGCTTAGTTATGCGGGGTGCGCGGAGTCCTGTCTGCTGTCCTGGGAAAGAGCTGTCAGAATGAGTAGAAGATAGTCTACAATGCTGTATAATGGAAAGATTTGCCAAACTTGTCGTTATTTTTCCCCTTTCGTTTTGACCATCTTCAATAACTTGCAGTTTTCAGAGGACCAGGGAAGGCACTCTGAAATGTCGATACTGGTGTTTCTCTGTCCCAGCCTTGCCGTGCTGAGCAGGAGCAGCATCGCAGAGCGGTCTCTTGTGCTGAGTCGTGCTGCCGAGTCCCACCGATGTGCTGCAGTGAGGACAGTTTTCTGCCATTCATTCCCTAAGCCAGAAAGAGAAGAAAGTGATTCTGGCTGGTGCCAGAGTCCCATATGGAGAAAACTCTGTGGGAAATTTCTAAAGGGTGGTAAGGAAAAAACTTAGGATGAGCTGATGGGTTCACTGCTGTGGCTGAAGTTATCAAAAAAAACCCCAGTCTTAGTCCCTGGGTGTACTTCAGGAATTCAGTCGTCCATTTATCCAGCTGAATTAAACTGCTGAAGCTCCGCTGATTTCGGGAGAATTGATGAAGATGTGACAATTTGCCTTGGCTGATGAGATGGCCTGGGATACCGCTTTTGATGCCGAGAGGGAGCTCAGTCTGCTGAAAAAAGAGCTGTCAGCATGTCGTAGTGTTTGTAGGATTCGTTGCATAATGTCACTTCGAGAGACGGTAAGGGGAAAAGGAGCCACCGAAAAGCAGCGGCTGTGGGCAGCAGGCCAGAAGCAATCATTTCACTGCCGTACCCATTAAAAGAAAAAAGGGGGGGGGGGGGGGGGGGGGGGAAACATCTGCGGCAGCTAAATTGGTATAATAAAGTCAGCAGACGAAAGCAAAAAGATCAGAAGAAAAGAAACACAAAACATAGAAAAATGAAACTGGAGAAGTTTAAACATGCTTTTTATTTCCAGAAGTTTGCAATGGAAGAGGAGGGAGGAAGATATTTTATTAAAAAAATATGAAGAGTCGAGACTGTTTCCTCCTCCTGAGAGGAAACTGCTGGCAGAAGGAAGCCAGAGCTGTAGCACAGAGTATTTCTTGACGCTCCCAGCCATGGGGGAGAAACCCTGTCACAAGAGAGACCAGGGCATGGCTGGGGCTGGAGAATCTCCAGCTCGGTGCCATGATTTCCACCAGTTCTGTTTCTTTTGCCTTTAGGGTGACACTTTTTAAAAATGAGCTTCCAACTACTTTTCGCGAACGACTTCATGGCACATTTCACAAACGTGTTGATCCTTGTGTCCTGGCAAAATTCCAGTTTGGATAATTGCATCTGCATTGGGTAATTACATCTGCATAAGCTTAGCTAGAGATGCCATCCAGAGCACAGGAAGGATCCTGCACACAAGCTGCTGGCCTCAACTTTGAAAAGGGACCTTGAAGTTTGTGTGTTGTTAAATGGTCTCGCGATTTTTAACCCAAGGGTGGCAAAATCAGGGTGACCATGTTGCTGTTGGCTTACCGTGTGCTAATTAATTGAAGTCTGCAGAGTGCTTTTACCCCCTTCAGCGTAAACAGGGCCACATATATGTATGCTGCTTCACAATGAAAAGAGTAGGGTGCATATACGAGGGAAAGTAAAAAAAAGCAAAGCAGGAAAGGGTAAAGCTATAGAAGAGAAAGAGAGAGGCTGAAAGAAAAATGGCAAAGAAAAACTCATTGCATGCATTGTGTCACATCCAAGCTTCTACAAGTAGCCTGTGACATTATTATTACAAGAAAATCTAAAAAAATTGATGGAAGGCTTGCATAAAATTTATTTTTCCTATTTTATTTTAAGGCTATTAATATACTACTATACATTGCACTTAAAATACAGAAGCAGAACCTTGCTAGCTATTGTTCAAATACATGTGATGCTTGATGCCTGTCATGAAGTTCCAGCGCGCATCCTTATACAAGGTGACATTTGAAGGCACAAGACCTCACTGAAGTTCAGTGCTGCTGACACTGAGATTTTCTCAAAATATTTGTAAATATACTGGGTGTTTGTTGTATACAAACATTTATTCATATTCATATTATTGTGGAGGAATTTATGAACCGTGGGGTCTGCTTATAAATATCTAATTGTATATTTACAACTGGCATCATCAATAGGAAAGATCCATGTTGGCCAGTGGAACTGGTGCTGCTCTGATCGCCATCAACTGAATTCATGGATCACTGACGTGCCGATGTCCAGCTCTGTTAGCCAAGGAAGCTTAGGGTACATAGAAAAAATTAATTCTGAAAGAAATTTGTTTAAAAAACAGTGTGTATTGTATAGGACACTTTTTGGGGCCGGCTGCTGAAGAACAGACTGGAAAGGGGATAACTTGCTAAAGTATGTTTTTGATACATGATTGTCGGTTTTTGTCAGATTGTCAGAACCAGGCAACTCCTCTTGTGATGAAATAAATCCAAATAACAAAAGCCTCCCGATATAAATAGACTATTTGCACTTAAATCATTTTTAGGTCTAGCCTACCTGGCTGTGTCTGGTTCCAGAAAATGGAATCAGCCACCCAGAGTAGTGCCATGTTTTCTCTATGGTGGCTTTAGCCACAAATCTATCGTTTAGAAGAAGGAAGGGGCAGAACAACTCGTATTCCCACCCCACCCCACCCACCCACCCTTATTTATTGCTGTGCTATAAAATGTGATGGTTGTGGTTTTGTTTTCCATGAATTAGTCATATTCAGAGCATCCTGCTTTGCGGATCCTGTTGCGTCACATTGCCCCGAAGCATCTTCTGGGTTAAGTCAGCGTTGCCAAGACTGAGGAAGTCAGAGCTCTGTGTGGAACTCCTTCAGACCTTTGGATGCCATAAAATGCTGTCAGGCAGGATTGTATGCACTGGGAACATCAGGCACCTACATCCTTTTGAAGGTTTAGCATCTGAATGTTTCTGATCCCAGCCTCATTAGTCAGCAGTCCATGCTATTGATCATAAATAGCAGAGATATAGAAAGGATCCTAACACAATAGGTTGAGCAGTGTGTAATAAGGTCAGGCCTTTGGTACAGGATGCATAGTCATGGACCCAACTGCATTCTGCTGAACTGTAAATAATTCAGGAGTGCAGTCCCTCTGTTCAATAGGGAATGGTAAGTAGGCAGTTGCGAAGATAATTCACGTCTTAATGGGGCTCAGTCATGCTCTGGAGGTGCCTGTGGCCCTGGACAACAGAGGGTTCCTCTGGTGGTTATATATTTAAAGCACTTCAGTTCGGCGAGTCTCTTAAGCCACAATTTTAAAGCCAGAAGGATGAATTCTGTCCAGCCGGTGGACCTCTGGTGCACAGTAAGCCACAGAATTTCACCAAGCGTCATCGCTTGTGCACCAAGCCTTCCGCCTGAACTGGAGCATATCTCTTAAAAAGATCAGCGGGAGAAACTGCCTGTTTAAAACCAGGATGTTCGGTTTTATTATTATAGTTACAGCATATTTCCTAAAATTGTTGGAATGCCAGATGCCACTTTGGTGAACTCCAGATGGCGGAACTTTAATCAGTAGTGAGATGTGATTTACTAGAAATGCTCCTTTACAGCAAAAGTAGGTCTTAGGCTTCTTCTTTCCTTAAGTTTTTTGCTTTGCTCTTCCGACTACGCTTTTAAAGTTACTTCACTGTACAAATTTACAGTAAGTATCACTATTGTTAAAAAGTACCACAGACCTAAATATTGTTTGCGATGCAGGATGGGAAGCAGTACAATTCTTTATTATAAGGGCTACCCAAGAATCTAGAACATCAGACTATCTTTTTTTTTTTCAGGCTGAAAGCCGACTTTTGTTTAGTGTTCACAGTATGCCTTCAAATACTTTCCTCCACTTCTCAACCTCAGGGTATTTTTTCATATGGTAACAGCATGCATAGTTTTAAATATTTGCATAAGGACCAGGTTCTCTGGTCTGCTTTGTTTTGTGCTGCCTGCAGCTTCCCAGCTGGGGTTTCTCCGTTGATGAGAGAGCATAAAATCAAAGATAGCACTCTTCTTCTTTCCCCTTTCCAGCCCACTCGCAGAGGCAAAGCAGTGGGCAGCAGCCAGAACACGATGCACTGCTATACCCATCTGTCCTGTATTCTCTCTGATCACATCTATCATCTTTATTCAAGGAGACAGATCTGCTGGAAGGAACCGAAAAGATCTGACTGCATCTTTCTGTTGTGGAAGACTTTTATACTTTTCCTTTCAGCTAGAAATGCAACCCAATAATAATGTGTCCTATTTCCTCTTATGGGCCTCAGGAATTAGATGATGCTGCAGTGTCGTAGAGAAAGAGTGGAAGGGAGCAGCAAGCTGATGTGATTCCCCCATTATGCCTCCATAGAGCTTATACGTTTAACCACCATTGCTCTTTTTTTTCCTTTTTTCTTTTTTTTAGACTCATAAGTCTGTGTGAACATCGTTCAGAAGGCGCAAGACATTACTGGTGAGAATTTTAACTATTATAACCTATTAAGATAGCTAGAAATAATCTGGGGATGGGGGGATCATTTACACCAAGAAGTTATATTTTCCAGCTCATAATAGCACAAATATGAAGAGCCAAAGCCAGCCTTACAGCATGTATAACTTTGAGTGCCCTGGAGTTCCTCCCACCATGAATTCTGGGGTGCAAACTCTTGCTTTCATGGGCTGCATCTGCCGTGTGGAGCTGTGTTTTACGTGGCTCGTGCAGCTTCCATGCCCACTGAGCAGTGGCCGTGTGGGCTGATGCAAAGCCCAGGTGCCCACATACCTGTCCTGTTCTTCAGGTGGATCCTGAGCTCTGTGCTGCCATAGTTGCCCGGGGTATCAGCAACAACAGCTTTAATGCAGGATTTAATTAAGTTTATATTATTAAATAATTTAAATTATTTTTTTAAATTAATTAAAGAGATTTAATGCAGAAGAGGCCACGGAACAATTCACTATCAGAAGTAGCTGTAGTAACAGCTGCAAATGTCTGACGTAGATTTACGGAGGGACTCGCGGGGTGTTATGCCAGCGACCTGCTGCCCTGCCAGCCTTATTCCCCCTCTGGGCACACTGAAGCTGTGTCCACACCTGACGGCAGACCCCTAAAAACGCCAGCTAGGTCAGAAATAGGGGTGAGGTTAACTCTACAGATGGGTTAAAGGCAACTGATCTCCCCATTTCTGCCTCTCTTCATTTCTCTCGGATAAATAAATCCTGTTACAGGGAGAAATTCAGCGTATCGATTTGGTCTTACCTAATATTTGTTCTCCCTAACCCTCAGTTACAGGGGTCAATGAACAGAACATATGTTGAAAGAAGAAGCAGAAGAGCCCTGAATGGTCAGGTCGGATGATCACTATTCGGACTGAACTCTCTGAGCCTCTGCCTCTCTACTGACATCATATGACATCTTTCATCCCCAAATATCTCATTGCTGAGTGCCTTGTAAAACTTGACCTGCCTTTCAACAAATGACTTCATGCCGTGCTGAAACACAGCTCCTCCAGGACCGCAAAGTGCTGCCCACTGAGGAGCGCATTGCAGCATGAATGAAGATCAGATGAATCCTGCGTTGTCCGACATGTTCCAGGAGACATTTGGGTCAAGATTTTGGGGCTGAACCTCCATTCAAGCCAAAAGGTTGATTGTATAATTAAGGACGAGGTATTCATGAGATCAGTTTTACACCTCCCCTGAAGTGTGCCATCACTCCCATCCTTTCTCAGGGTATGGAAATATAGATTCATAGAACCATTTAGGTTGGAAAAGACCTTCGAGATCATCAAGTCCAACTGTTAACCTAGGACTGCCAAGTCCACCATTAAACCACGTCCCTAAGCACCGCATCTACGCAGGGTATAATGAGGTTGTTAGTTCAGTATCACTAATAACAGCTGATCATGTAATTCTGCCAGGACCTGCAACTTTGTAGTTTTTTCTTGGAAGTTACTGATTCTAACGCTAGTCCTTCCCCCAGCTGCCTTTTGCAGATCGATAAAATCTCAGCTTTCAGTAACAATACGGTAAAAGTGCACTTTCTTTGTGCTGTGTATCTTCTGCTGCTACACCAGTAACCAACCATTTGTCATATAATCAGATCCTTGCTGAACTATATGCCATCTGTGATCAAATGAACGATGAATAAATTCAGACTGCAATTTTAGCTAGCCTATTTTTTGTTCATATTTCGTTCTTAGTAGATTTGAGTCTTTTTGACCTTGTGAAAAATGGCTGCGTTGGAACTAAAAATGTGTTTTATTTCTAGATAACGGACTATGCCAACTTCCATTTCTTTTGGAATTCAATAGAAACTGTTTGGTATATCAGAACATTTTCTACATCCTTATTTACTTTTTCTTCCTTTCAGACTATGCTCTTTGATATAGCTAAAACTCTAATCTTTGCTCATATCTCCTGGCTCCAGCAATTCTTTTTTGATTTCCATTGTTTTCCGTGTGGCAGGAACTCTTGCTGTCATTTAGTTTTCCACTCGTGTAGCTATGAGCTAACAAATTACACCAATTTCTTGAGGCCTTCCGAGCTAAGTGAATTTGGCTCAATCTTTCTCAGCTATCAGCCCTTCCATTATTGTTAGGGAATGCTTCAGTGATATTTATTTGTCATTCTGGTAATGCAAGTTCTTTTGCTTTGATGCTGAGACTCTGAAACCTGGATGCCTGACAACATAGCACTTCCTCCAGAAAGAGTCTAATTAAAATGTGCTGATGCAATGACCCTTGGTCACTTGCAGCCCCTGAAGACATCTTCTACGGATATCTGGTTTTGTTGCATGTCAGCTTTCAGCAAACCAAAAAAGGGTTGGATTTCCTTACAACACTGTGCAAGGGGTGGTGTGGGCCTTTACGCAAGGCAAGAACCATCCCTTCCAAAGCTGCCTGGAAACAGTGCGCTCTCCGCGGCCCTTGGGAAAGATGCAGGCCGCTCCTACCCCATGATGTGGCCGCTGAGCTTTGTGCAGCTGCTTATCAGGCATTTTCTGCAGCTTTTTTAATGATCTGATTTGCATGTTTACCTATATTGTGTGCACAGCCATAAACATTGGTTTTGCTAAACAGTGTTTTGGCAGAAGTGAACGGCATCAGATGGAGACTCGAAATGCTCGACAGAAATCCCTGGGGCAGAAACAGCAGATGTGGGGAGGCAGAGATTGCAGCAAGCCTCATAAGGAGACTGGGCAAGGACCTTGGGGAAGACAGAGGCAGTCTGCATCAGCCAGGGGAGCCTGAGATGGATACAGTTGCTTAGCAGAGGGGACCCCCCCCGCCAGCTTCATGCAGGTTGTCATTAGCTTCTGTAACTCTTGGCTTTTCTGTCGGGTCCCATCATCCCATTCTGTTGCCTTCCTAGCCCCTCAACTGTGTCTGTTTTTCTCTAGCTCTTCTCATTTACTTCCCATTAATATTTTCATTTCAGTTTTGCCTCAGCACAGGATCTCACCACACTTCCCCTTTCCACCTCTGCTTCTCCCCGTTGCTGCTGTTTCTCCCACTTTCTTTTTTGCACGGCTCCTGTTCTTTCCTCTCAGTTCCTCACCACAGGTTTTGCCCTGCTGATGTGTGGTGGTGACACTGTAACGCTGTTCCTGTCTCAACCTGTCTCACAGAGGGAAGAAACGTCTTTATATGACTCGAGCTGCCAGGAGACCCATGGGAATCCAAAGGACTGTTTAGGGCAATCCGTAGACTTTGTGCTTCATGAAGGTGAGCCTTCATGTGCCTCAGAGCCCTCTGGTGCCTGATTTGAACTTCCAAATATGCCCACTTGCTGGAAGCCCAGTCGGATAGAGAGTATGTATAGACTCGTTAAGAGGTGCCGGAGGGAGAGCAGGAGGAGTGAGCATCCTCCTGAGTGCCACACGGAGTGCATGATGACTGCCAGGTCTTCGTTAGGCTTTGAACATAGAGCTTCAGGTAGCTGTAGCTTGGGTCACACTTCCAGTGAATATTCTTCATTGGTAGCAGGGGACAGACAGCTCCATCAGAGGTGTAGCACACCAGAGATGTGGACGTGATGGAACTTGTCATGCTAAAGCAATTCTATGACACAAAATAGCAGAACAGGTGCTATACCATTCCCTCCCTCTTAAGCACAGAGGGGAGAACATCTTCATATGACTCGAGCTGCCAGGAGACCATGGGAGTCTAAAGGACTGTTTAGGGCAATCGGTAGACTTTGTGCTTGGTGAAGGTGAGCCTTCATGTGCCTCAGGCACAGGGGTTTGCAAGCACTGAAGGTGACTCACTGACAGCTTAGGCTGCCAGTATGAGCTGCGCTACGGCAAAAGAGGTGAACCCAAGCCAAAAGATAAAGACCTATGCTGTCTGACCAGCCAGTGTAGCATATGTGGTGGGGAAGGGCTCTTGGGATGTTCCCCCACAGACTTTGCTTGAAGAGAGTAGGATCTTCTCTGCCATTGCATGGTATGTAAGTTGTGACTCCTGAATTTTTCCCTGTTAATACTTCTTATATAGTATGTTACGGCTGGTAAACCACCCTTAGAAAAGATGACGTTCAGCAGTGTGAGTTCTTCAGCCTTACTCAAATCTAACTACCTCATAGCAAAACATGTTCAACAGGCAAATGAGAGTGACCTGGTGCCACACTCATTGGCCAGCTGGCAAGGGGGTGCCCCCTAGAAATGTGCTAGGTGGATTGCTTCGTTATCCTTCTGCACCATCATAGGAAAGTTCAGAAGGGAGCAAAAGGCCACCTAATCCATCCTGTGACCACACAGGAAGATGAACTGTCGGTAACTAGTCATATGGGTTGGTGGTGTTCTTCTTTGCTTCTAGTCTGTAAGAGGTTAGAAACTATAATATTGGTTTGGTAGTTGGTATTTTCAAAGATATATGTTTGATTTTCCTGATAGAAAGTTCTAGTTTAGGATGGTGTATTATCAAATTATTTTAGAAGGAACTAAGTTATGTATTTTAAACAAAAGTGAAAAGTATAAGGCAGCATAATAATATTAAAAAAAAAAACCCTTATCTAAAACTAAGGTAGCTGCTTAACAGATTACAGTTGCATTTAAGTTTTCTGCATCTGAGCAAATACTACACTGCAAACTGTATTCAGAAGACTTTGCTCTTTTTAATGTCAGTCTTTAATCTTTTTGATTTTATTTATATATAGTCTGCAAATGCAGTCATTGATAGAAACCATTCACTATTCACCCCATTGTTTGCTTTATCAGGGGTAAAGGTGGAAAAAACTAGACATACTTTAAGAAATGTTATCATTTGCAAAAAATGTGTTCTTTAATATATATTTACAATAAAATCGGCTGATAAAACTTATTTGGGCTTGAATCTTCAAGCTATCTGTAAGCTAACCCTATGACCTCCAGGTCTGCGCTCCAGGTTCAACCTCCCCGATACGTTCTGGTCAACCATCGTATGTCCAACACTGAGAGAAGAAAGTTTACTTTTAAGATTCCTCCTGCCTGTCTCTTAGTAGTGGTGACAGGCAGTCTCAGTACATTGTAGATTGCTGGATATTTGGATCTAGCGGTAGTACTCCTGGGGGCAGCAGTTTTAATTCAGTCTCAAAAGGAACAGAAGATCTCTTTGTTTCCAGAGGAGTGACCGCAGTGAGTAAGCAGGGCTATAGATCAAATGGTTAGATGGAACAAGAAGTGAGATGATGTATTTTAAATTGCACAATGGTAAAATAGTGGGGAGGTGCCAAGCGCTCTTTGGAAAGTGGTTTCAGATGTTTCCTACCCAGAACAATACAGATTTTGGAGACTTCATTTAAAAGCAATCACAAGGCAAAAGGTCACCATGCAAGCTGACTAATTGGTTGCTGGCCAGATGGAAACCTGTACTTGGTTCATTTCAAGGACAAGTTGCTGCTGGCTAATGTATGGCAGATGGGGAGCCAGGGGAGTTTATTTTCATGAGTCATGCTGACATGAGGGCTGCATAAAGCTTTGCACTGGGGGTCAAGCCACATCTTGGTTTTCTCATCTGAAGGATACTCTGTGCACATCCCATGTTAGAGTGAGGAAGAAGATGTGTATGGGTCAGAAGACATCTCACCAAAACATCCTATTTCCCTGTGACCTCAAACTGAAGTATTATGCTCACTGTCAAAGTATAGGTCTAACCCTCTCCTTTCTCCTGTGTTCTGTTTGGGATGCTTTCTGGATGACCTGTGGTATTCATCTTTGTCCACCATTTTGTCACTGTCTCCATAACACAGTACATAAATGGAAACATCTTTCCAGAACAAATCTACAAGATGAGGTCCCTCTCTCTTATTCTTCCCAAAGACACACTTCTACTAGGAAGTTTTCTGGGAGCTGCATGATAGCTTACTGAGGAATAAACCCTAGATGATTGTCACTTGTATGAAATGGTAATTAGTATAGCTTGTAAAGAATTTTAATTATACTAAAAAAAGAAAAAAAAATATTGTGTTATCTGACACGTCTATGAAGATCCACCCATTCCCACCTTGAACACGGTCTCTTGTGGCATTTCCTTCCACACTTGTCATGAATCCTTCAGGTTAGCCTCCATCTTTATTTGATAAGCATCTCTTCTTTTCTGTTTTTGCTGTGGAAGTAGATTCTTTAGCTTCAGGCAAAACATAGGATCTACTCCTTGGTTTTCAGAGCTTTGTAAAGTCGTCTTTCAACTCTGTTGTAGTTTCCGGTATCCTAGGAACAAAGATACATTCATGTTTGAAATATCAAAACTCATCCATCAGTCTTACTTGAAAAGTGAAAATCTAAGATTTGCCAAGTGAAGAAAAGCCAAGATTCCAAGTAAAGTTTTTGTAGGTAGTGTTGCCTTCATTTTCTGCCATGCAGAGCAATGATGGAGTTACAGCCAGGCTTTACTAAAGTACAGGAGGATTGTCCCACATGTGTGTGTCCAGAAAGCTCTCTCAGAAGTTGCATTTGCATTTGGCAGCCCTTCTTCCTAACATGAATCCTTATTTTATTTTATTTTTTTAATCCCCATCTTTTCTTATACACAAGGCCCTCTAAAACTTTAGTTAGCAAAGGGGAATGCACAATGCCCTGCGTGCTCTGTGCAGATGACAGCTCTGGGCATGCCCTCTTATGTTTATGTTGTAGAATATGACTTTCATAAATATTTTTCTCCAGTGACTTAGGTTGTAAATATATTAATATGCAACTTGGTGCCAAGCTGGAGAGCTAACATGAGGAGACAGCTGTCAATATGCTATGTATGTGATATTTGGCCTGTGCTTTCAAAGCAGAAATAAATATTAAAAAAAAAAATTAAATGTACATTTTTAAAAGTTACCATTTTTTAAAGAGATCCTCTAACATCCCTCTGCAATCATAGCAATGAATTAATATTGCAATGAATTCTAGGACCAGTAAGGATCTCTGCTTGTGAATGTAAACTCTTGAGTTCTAAATAATTTAACTAATCTAAAAGGCAGGTTTTTACAGAATATGCTCATATAAGGTGTTTCATTCAGCAGAAGAAGAGTTTTGGTGGGGTTTTTTCTATTTGCTTACTCACAAAGGTATTGAAAAATGTCCTTAAAAAGTCAAGAATAAGCAAGCTACAAAGACGAGCATCGAGTTAGCCAGCCTGTAAATCCCAAGCTAAACTCAGGGGAAAACAATTCAGTTCTTAGCTAGTTAGAGGAAGGGGGACAGCAAAAATAGTTAAGGCAAACCAGGAAGAGATAAAAATAGACAAGCTGAAATGGAGGAAACTATTTGCACTCTGATCATTTCAATGCTGTCTCAATCCCTGTAGTTATGAAATTGTTTTTAAAGTTGTGAGCTGGGGTTTTTAAAAACTATAGAATTAATTCTCTTGGTGGTGGTACCTTGTTGCCAGGCTTTCAGGAGTGGTATCTCACAGAGCTTGTCTGCAAACCTGAGGTCAGAAATCTACTTTAAGAAGACAAGATGCATTAGAAGTTATGCTGTAATCCCACGACTCCAAGAGCTGGGTATTTAAGAAAAAATTCCAAGTGCTGGTGCTCTTGGAAATTAAATTAATTGCACTGCTGCCTGAAATGTTCTCCTTGGTTTGTCTTTCATCCCTGAGATTCTGCAGCCCAAGGGAGACCCAAAACTGCCAAGAGGTTGCTGGTCTGCAGAGGCACCACAGCACACAGCCTGATTTCTTCAGAGCAGGGTGTGGGGAAAGAAAGGCATTGCAGGGAGGCAGCATGTGGCTTTTCCAAGTGCTCAAAGAAGGATGGAGCAGACACCTCTGAAGCAGTGGTACCTGTGTGTGACCACAGCTGTGGTGACCTTCATGGCGTTGGTGTTGGTGCTGAGCTCTGCACACAAGAGTCTGGCTATGGTTTGCAACACAGAGCAGTAGTAAACACAGCTACACCCACTGTAACCTCCTCCTACGCTGCACATAAATCCTGCGCTGATCTGTCCTCTCCAGCAGCATCAGCCGCAGTGCTGGTCCCGGGGGGGACTTTTCATGTTGGGCTCTGCAAGAGGGTCAGTGGCCTGAACTTGTCCTGTATCAGAGCTGAGCAGGAAAAGGAAATTGATGGACTGAACAGTAAAACAGCTTTATAGGACTTTAAAAGCCAGCTTTCATCATGTGAGGGGTGCCTTTGGCTCCATATTGATTTGATTGGGTTATCTGCAGCAAAGCATCTGTTTTAATTTACAGCTAATGCTCCAAAGGCTGGAATCCTGAGTCAGAAATTCTCCCCCACCCCCTCAAAATGAACAAAGGTAGTATTAATCCCCAACACAGAAAGCGAATGAGTGAACGGAAAAAAACACAGACATGTAACTACTCTGATTTAAAGACACATCATACGAAAGTCAAAAATGCTTCTTCGCTACCACCCTTAGGTCTTTGCTGTCTCAGTGGTGTTTGACCAAGAGCAAACTTTAGCTGGAGCTTTTGATCAGATCTGGGAGAAAGTTGACTGGGGTTTGATCCAAAATATATCAGGAAATTCAATTTTGTAGAGGCCAAAACTCATGTAAATCTATTAGAGAACAGTTTCAGCCAGAAACATAGGGGGAGAATAAAACAGTTGGAAGTTTTCTTTTTTTAAAAAAAAAAAAAGAGAAGAAGAAAAAAAAAGTGCTTTTTTTGGTAATCTATTTGTTCAAAAGAAAAAAAGAAAAAACAACAGTAAAACAGATTGCAACCCCCCGAAAAACAATTCTCTAAGTCAAACAAAATGTTTTATTCAACCCAAGAGTATATTACCAGGTTGGTGGTGGTGGTTGTTGTTGAGGAAAGTAGTGATCATTTCTGGTTTAGGTCAGCCCAAATAAAAGTTAATGTGACATATTTCAGGTTAGCAGCAAACCCAACAAAACCATTATTCACTTGGATATGTTTTTCTTGACTTTTATTACAGTAATAAGTTTTATCTGTACAGTATGCAAGCTGTTATTCTAATAACTGTTGTTATGCCTGAAAACATCTTCCACGTCCCAATTCTGAAATTTTCCTACGCAGAGAAAATTGCTAGCTTAGGTTTGCTTTATGATGTAACCTACTTTCTGCCCTTTAAGCTGACAGAGGGGAGACTTAGATTAGATATTGGGAGGAAATTCTTTACTGTGAGGGTGGTGAGACACAGGCTGCCCGGAGCAGCTGTGGGTGCCCCATCCCTGGCAGTGCCCAAGGCCAGGCTGGACGGGGCTGGGAGCAGCCGGGGCTGGGGGAAGGGGTCCCTGCCCGTGGCAGGGGGGTGGGACTAGATGGTCTTTAACATCACTTCCAGCCCAAACCGTTCTGTGATTCTGCTGCTGACTGGCTTTAGCTTTTCAGAGTAATCTAAAATTACGTTTTAGAGCATGGAGCCTTCAGCTGCACTTCAAACTGCAAAGCCTTAATGAGCCCAATGGGGCGTTTTGAGAAACGCTCTCCCAGTATCCAGATAGGTCGCTGGCCCTCCCAGTGGTCTGCAGGCTTTGAAAGATGAGCACAGTGAAGCTGCCAGAGGAAGATAAAGACAAAATATAAGCCATGTGTGTGACACTGAGGCAAGGTCACCGCTTAGGGGCCCCGAAAAGGGGCAGGCTGAGCTAATTTGCAGCTTGTGAGTTGACTCAGAGCATTGCAGGATCGAAGATGTTGCTTCCTTAGAATCAAGTCAAATATTGGTGTTGAAAGCCTCGGTGTGAGAGAATGGAGAGTGGGACAGAAGCGCTCGAGGAAACTTCTGCCGACGAGCTGTTGCTGGGCTGTCCTATCGAGCAGGACCGTCACCTCAGTGGCTGGCACTCTCTCGTCTACCAAAATGTCAAACCGATGAAAAAAAAAAGACACTTGTTTTTCTTTCCTGCTGCTGGTGTTTCTGTTGAAATTGCAAAGGTTTTTGAAAGTGCTGATACAGAAGATTTGCAATTGGGTGCAGCTGTTGACAACTCCTTTCCCGAGTCATGAAGTCTAAGCGCAGCGGTGCCTGCTGCTGCCCGCGGCCGCCTTGCTGCCACTTAGCAGGGCAACAGCTGAGACCTGTACGGCAACTTTTTTTTTATGACACACTGAACAAGCCAGAGCACTTCCAGCCTGAGAACAAGGGAATAAAATATTGATCTAGGTACAGCGAAATAGTAAGACAAGCCAGGCTGTATCTCCCTTCAAACTGCCAATCTGCCATCTGCTCGCCTTTCGTTTTCCCTCACACTGCTGCCGCCAGGAGTGTCCAAACTTCAGCGCGTGTTTTGCAAACAGCAGTGCCCGACGGGCTGTGGCTGTAGGTCTACCATCGGCGTCAGGCCTGTTCCAGCCTGCTTAACCGTTTAATTTGGTAAATGTCAATATGGCCTCTTTGTTCTTCTCGGCACCATATGCTATCCGATTAAAAGTCAATCAGGTTTCTGTCGGCTCCTCTTTCTTTTGGGAAGCTCATTGGCAGCTGACAGCCCCCACTGGGAGTTTTAGGTAAAGAAGAGCTGTGTGCTGTGAAAGTGATGCTGTTGTTGTGGGCATTGCAGTTCTGCTGCAAAAACACTGCCATGAAGCAGGGCATCACCACCCACGAACACTGGACGGAAACCCTGCATGCCCTGAAGGGAGGGCAAGGGAAGGATTTCCCAGGTAGGCTAGAGAGTACGAGGATGGGTGTGAAGCTGTGGAGTTTTCCTAATAAATCAGTTAATAGGAAGGACACTAAACTTGCTCATAGAAAAGTGCTGAAGAGTTTTACTCATTTCCCTTAATACTTCAGTCAAAGGAGAGACACAAAAGAATTTTTATTAAGCAAAAGTCAAAGGCAGATGAAGACGAGAGGTGAAAAGGGGGGAACGAAAGAAAAAGAGAAAGAAACAATAGTAGATCCTACCGTCCTGCTCTTAGAAACGTTACCCGCAAATATTCAAGATAGGAATCTCTGTTTTACAATTCTGCACTGCTTTGCTCCTCTCCCTCATACAAATGCTCTGTGCACACGCTTTGTGTTCTTTGAGGGCCATTAATTTATCTTCTCTTCTTCATGGTCCTCTGGATTATCTGGTTTGATTTTTTAAATAGGAGCAGTCCAGACAAGGCAGAGGGAAAGGCAGGCTCTGACTGCAGAACGGGCAGAGTGATTTACTGGAAGGAGTGTTAACCTAGGGCAGGGCGAAGGCAGCCTCAAAGTCCTGTTTCTGGTACAGCCACTGACCTCCCAGTAACCTTAACCACATGGCACCTCTTTGGTTGGTGTCTCTCACCCCTGCAGCCCTGCCAGAGGAGCCCCAAGAGCTCTGGCTCGCTCACATTCACTCCCCAGCTGCACGTTCGCCTCATCTAGCATTCAGCCCATGAGGCAGAGAGCACCTTGGAGTTTTCTTCTCTCCGCACTGGAAGGGAAAAACTTCTCTGTCTCTCTAAGGGCTTTCTCTTTGCAGGGAAGAATGTCTGTAAGAGGTATTTTTTTCCCTGTAGATAAAAGTGATCATGTATCAGAGGGCAGTCCTCCCACCTTTTACACCTAGCCCGCTTTGTGGGCACAGCCAGGGGGACCACGCACCCGCTGCCTGTGCAAGGTGGAGAGCGAGCGGTGGTGGAAGCAGGGGTGAGACGTGCCACCCGCTCAGCCGGCTGTCTGTCCCACGCTGCTCCGAACCTCCCCACCGCAGGAGCCAGCCCGTGCGGTGGCGTGATCAAAGGCAAAAGACTTGGGGCTGCAGTTCCATTTGGAAAATGGCTTTTCATTGGCTTTGTAATATGAGCAGGGGGAGACCGGTTACTAAGATCGAGTTTTTCCTTTCCTGCTGCATTGCATTTGCTCGCTCATGGCGTTGGGGTTTTTGTAACTTGCCAGTTTGGAAAGTGCAGCCGCGCTATGTGGCACCACAACGGCGCTGCCAGCCTCCGGCTGACAACAGGGCTCTGAGCTCCTGCTCAGCAGCGGGCTCCTACACCCCCAGTTAAGCCATGAAGTCTGAGGCAGCGTGTTACAAACACGGTGATGACTGCCCAGTCAGCTGGTTTTTACTGGTGGATGAAAATAAGTGTCATTTAGGCTTGTCCTTCAAGTGCGAATCCTCATGCAGCACCGGGCAGCCGTAGTGTGTCTCTTGGAAGGAATGTGGGGATTTAGCTTCTGTAAAGGCAGTTTCATCTGAGAATGTTACTTGGAGATATTGGAGATATTTTTTTTCCCCCTCATTCCTGCTGCTGTAGAAGGATCTGTGTATCTGGGTTATTATTTTTATTTGCTGTCTTGTTTTTTCCATCCTCTTGTACGTCTCATCTTTTGGACTGTTCTTTTTGAGTGAAAACTAAGTTATTGCGTGTCTATATGTTAAAATACTAAGCATTTAAGAGTACTGATCAATTTACAAGTCTTTGGAAGCCATCACAATGAACTGTTTGCTATTAACTAAATGACAGGTTAGTAAAGTTTATCCTCAAAACATAAACCAGAATTCTTGCTTTACTCTTTGATTGATTGTTTTTGTTAAACATGCTCTGTAAATTTAGCAATCATTGTTCAAGCCAGGATTTGGAAGCTGCTAGGTAGCCCATGTCATGCCATTAACGTAAAATATATTAAAAGGTTTTTTTCTACCCAGGCTGGTAAGTCACTTGAGTCCCTGAACATCATTGTCTAGGTACAGTACCAGATTCTCTTGCTTACACAAGAAAAAAAGGGCTACATACATGCCAGTCTTAAAAAGTTGAAGAAAAACTTTGCTCTTTTTTTCCAGTGTGGGTGTCGTACGCAGTTTGGCTGAAGTAACCACAACTGCAAGTGGTACAAAATGAGCTTTTGATCTTCTCAGTGTTGAGCAAGCCCAAGAAAGAAGCTGTCCTTTTATTCTACTGTGGCCCTTGCAATTTAAGTTAGATTAGCACGGCTTTGCAGAAGAACATTGCACTCCCTTTCGTCTGCGTGCCTGCCACACGTGGGAGAAAGACAGATTGCAATTCCAAGCTGTCACTCTAACATCACTCACGCGTGTTTCGCTCACTTCAGGGAGAGGAAGGCTATTGCTTTCTCCTTCCTGCAATGACTTTGTTGGCTCTAACACTTACACTTGCTCACTTGGTAGCTGGTGTAAATTGAGAGGCTAAAGGGAACAGAGTGACTAAAAGGGCCAGGAGACAGGATTAAGGAGCGTGCTTTCTCCATGAATGGATTGAGTGTGAAATTAGTACTCCAGCTAACCTGTTGGAGACCAACACGGATGCAGTACGCGTGGAGCTGGTCAAAATTAAGTACTTGCTACTGACCAGCCACAATTAAACTCTCTGGCCTTTGATGAAGAGAGATGCTGTGAATTGTGCTAAAAATACTCCGCTTTGGCTGAAATAAGAGGATGAGACTAGATAATCACAGAATGCAACATTAACCAGCGAGACAAAAATGGATAGTCAATTTAGTCCAAAGCTTACTGGTTCATTATTTCGTATCACCAGGCTCTTCAAAACAAATTACAGCGTTTACTCAGTGGAAACTGGAGCTTGTCTGGTTGCAACACTCTCCTAGATATTCTTTAGCTCAAGCAGTGTGTTGATACGTGCATTTTGCTTTGACAAATGAGGCAAATTGGATGCCCTAAAGGATCAACAGATTTTGCTACTTTCCACATACTTCAAATACATTCAGTAGCTACCAGACTGCAGACACCCCAAAACTTAGGGGCTTGACTAAGTTGAGGCTAAATTAAAGGTATTTATTAAAAATGTGAGGCCACGTACATAATACCCAAAGATAACCCAAGAGGGAAGAGTGCCTAGAGCTCAGAGACAGGGACCGAGTTCTGTCCCAGTCTCCGCAGGGCAGGCTAATCTAAAGGACAAATGGTGGCTGCAGACCTGATCTAAATTAGAGCAGTCTGCAGCTCTGGCCATAGCCCTTGATTAAGGGGCTGAATCGATATCAGGAGACAGCAGCCATGAATCTGTTTCTGCCTCTTAATTTGGTATTTTTCAGTAGCTGGAGCAAGGCTTAGCTGGTTGTTTTCCTTATTAGCACAGTGATGCTCTGGCATCGCTGTGAGCACCCTGGCTAAGCGGCTGCCCTTTCACTGAGGCATTTACAGCTACAGCAGGGGCAGCGAGTGGGGAGGGCGGGCGGGAGGGAGGCTTGCCTCTGTCACTATGGTGTGACCGACAAACTGGGGTTGGTTCTTGCTTTTGGCAGCTTCAGTCTAATCCCGGGAAGGGAGCTGCACTGTGCTGACCCTGGCTGGATGGCAGGCGCCCACCAAAGCTGCTCCATCACTGCCCTCCTCAGCTGGGCAGGGGAGAGAGAAGAGGAGGGTCGGGATGGGGGCAGGGAGATCACTCAGCAGTTACCGGCACAGGCAAACAGACTCAACCTGGGGAAAGCTAATTTAATTTAACACCATTCAAATCAGAAAAACACCTTCCCGCCACCCTCCCTTCTTCCCAGGCTCAGCTTCACTCCTGATTTCTCTCCCTCCTCCCAGTCAGCGGCACAGGGGATGGGGTCAGTCCCTCACACGCCGTTGCTGTGTCCTCTTCCTCCTCACAGCCCTCCCCTGCTCCAGCGTGAGGTCTCTCCCACAGGGGACAGTCCTCCACGAACTTCTCCAACAGGAGTCCTTCCCACAGGCTGTGGTTCTTCACACACTGCCCCAGCGTGGGTCCCTCCCGTGGGTCACAGCCCCCTGCGGGCACCCCCTGCCCCGGGGGTCCTGCCCGGGCTGCCGGGGGGAGCTGCTCCCCCGGGGGGTCCATGGGCTGGGGGCACAGCCCGCCTGGCCGGGGGCTCCCCAGGGCTGCCGGGGGGGCTCTGCTCCGCGCCTGGAGCCCCCCGGCCTCCCCCTGCCCCGCCTGGTGCCCGGGGGCTGGGGCTCTCACATGGCCTCCCTCCGCCCTCTGGCCAGTGCAGATGGATTTTATTTTTTTCCTTCTTAAAAATGTTATCCCCAAGGCACTGCCACTGTCACTGATGCCTCAGCCTTGGCTAGTGCTGGGTCCATCAGCGCCGGCTGGCACTTGCTCCATCGGACATGGGGGAAGCTTCTGGCATCTTCTTGCAGAAGCCACCCCTGCAGCCCCCCTGCCGAAAACTTTGCCCCACAAACCCCGCACAAGAGCATTTATTATCGGACATGTCTGGGAGGGGCACAGGTTACTCACCCTAACTCTGCCACAGGTCTCCCAGGGCCAGAGAGGTGGGACCGTTGCTCTGATGGGGACTGCGATGAGCTCTGCCTGAGAGGAGAAATCAAGAGCTCATTTGAGTGATGAAAGACACCACCAAGTTTGGTATTTACTCAGCTGAAGGACGCATATTTAAAGAGAAGGAAACCTCACCATGTCACACAACTTCTTTTTGCCTGTCTAAACCTGGCCCCATGGCTCAGCTTGACTCCATGTAATCCGTGAGGCAGCTGACATAGCCCCTGACAGCAAGATGTTGCTCTGCTGAACTTCCCTCTGTGGCTGCCGATTTCTTGGCATGACTGTCCCAGCAGCACATCCAAAGTCTTCAGTTAGAAAGCCTAACTTCAAACCGCCCGTGCTTAGCTGGGTCCGTGCGGCACCTGCTCTGCACGAAAGATGCAATGCCAGTGCCTGCGCCGAGCCTGCCAGGTGCCCAGCGCAGGCGGGGGGACTCTGAGCAGAAAGCTTCTGCAGCCTCAGGGAGAGGAGCTGGGCCATGCCGAGAAGCACACAGCGAAGGACACTGCGTGTGCCTGCACTCACCGGCACCGAAACCAGCCTCTCAAGAGGGCTGTGTGCTGTGGCACTCCAGCCTTAACTGTAGACGTCGCTTGATGCTTCTGCTTACCTGTCAGTAATGCTGACAAATGGCTCGTGTGTGAGCATGGCCATGCACTTTCCAGGACCTTAGCAGCTCATTTTATCCTCCTCAACCTGCTGCTGAAATTTTTTAGCCTTTATTTATCCACTTACCAGGCATCTTGAGCAGTCGCAGGTCTCCAACAAGATGCCAATGCGTGTCACTGAGGCAAGGAATTAGATGACATTTTTGTACCTTTTTCCTTCCACTTGCATTACTCTAGCTTCTTTCTTTACTGCTGTTACAAATATTCCTATGCCAGCATTTGCAAAGCATCAGCATTTTTTGCTGTTTTTTTCTTTTTTCTGACCTGTGGATATTGCACGGTATGTGATGACCTGATCGCTCCCTGTTCTTTGTGATCTTGTTGGGATATATCACTCCTTACTGTGCACAGCTCCTTTACACTTTTCTGGGAGTATAAAAGGGGCAGCAAACCTAGGAATAATGAGAAAGAGTTTGGTGTAAGGGAGCGACGTGAGAGGCACCCTCGGAAATATGGAAGGGGCAGGTGGTATTCAGCTTCTTACCACCTGCCTGGCTCCTGAAGTAGAGAAGCTGTTAAAGCAGGGTTGAGTGTACCTGGCCAAAATCCACTGCCTAGCTCAGATGGAGACTCTACTTTCCTCCACTCCGTTCATCCTCCCCACCCCATTCCCACACTAATGTTGTTTGGAAAGACCCTACTCTTCACCAGGAAGTAAAATGAGAGGAGATAAATAAGGAAGGGTAATGATACAGAAGGCCAGTTCTCCCTGAAATGTATGTCTTCTGTGCAGTGGCTATAATGTACTGTAACAGCCTCAATTTCTTGTTTCAATAAATGTAAAGCCTTAATTTTTTGAAGGCAACATGATACAGCTGGTTGTGCTATGAATTAGTTTTTCCCCAGTCAATAGCAACTGAGCAGTAATAACCTTAATTAACATTTGCATAATTGTGATTAGTAACTTACAAAAGAACTGTTGTAGCAACATTATAAAAGATTATTTAGCAGTTATTGAATTATGCTTTCTTTATTTAATTTTTTTAAGTCACAGTGAGCAGCAAACAGGATATGTCTAGTTGATCATGTAATTAAATATGTTAAGTAGCTGTTAAGCTGAAGTAATTAAGAAAAGTTTGAGCACTTTCTAGGGCAAGTAAGATCTACAAGAAGGCCAAGTGTTTCCCAAGGAGTGCTGCTAAAACATCAAGGTTGCCCAGCTTGAAACTCAATTCTAGGTTGTTTGTCACTGCTTGCCGATAGCTTCATATGCGTATTCTCAAGAAGTGCTCCTTGAGCACTAATGCCCAATTCAATTAGATGGTATACTTCATTATTTACTACTCATCTTCAGCGGTGCTATGAGAATTGGGGCCAGGGATAACTCTTTCTCAATGTCAAATTACCTCAAATGTCAGTCGTGATGGATCCAGGACTAACTTTGGACCAAGATTAAAGCTCCATGACTTTGCCCTGGGCATGCTTGGAATTTTTATGTAGATGCTCAGAAAGCAACCAGCAAAGGAGAAGCAGGTAGTGAAGCAGAGGGGAGATGACACCTGTAGGTCTCTCCGAACAGCCACAAGAAGCTAGTTGTGATTAATAATCAGCTGCAGGTCACCAGCTACTTAAGGCAGAAACAAGGGCAATAAGCCTCCTGATAAGGCTCTGCAGGAAGCATCAGCTTGGATTTTTACTTTGAGGTTTGAAAGCGCAGAGGTGACGGTGTTGAAAAATGCAGAACATTTTAAAGACAGAGATCTGTGCTTTGGTCTCACAGAACTCAGAATCTATCACCCACTTTGAAAAGATCAGAAGGGAAGAGAATACAGAAGCTAAAGGAAAAACAATGAGTGTCAGGCATGGTAAGGTGTCACAACACTATCCAAACTATCAAGCTGCAACAAGGCTTTTACCATCCCATCCCAGGTTAACTTCAATAAGCAGTTCCCACACCTTGCCCCAGCACAGCCACCAATCCCCCACAAGGTTTCTAAGGTTCATCTACTGCCCAGGCTGTTTCTTCACCCTCTTCAGGCCAGTCCACCCTGCTTCCTGCCCCTGCTGCATCCTTTTCCTGGTCTCTCCTCCATCCAGGGTACTCTCTCTCTCCTCCCTCTCCTTCTTCCAGGTCTCTCTTCATGCAGGGCTCCTCTTTCCTACCCCTTAGAGCTATTTAACTACTTAGCAGGAATGAACCACAGCTGCACCTTACCCACATCAGCCAACCCACCACCCCTGAAGCCAGCCCACAGCTGTATGTTATCAGTGCTAATTAACCCAGCTTCATTCCTCTACAGTAAGGAAGTTCTTTTCATTCCCTCAACCCAAGGGCTTGATATCAGAAAACCACTTATACACAGGGAGAACCGAGCTGTTTCTCCGTGAGTTACAAACACCACAGGGAGGGAGCATTTCAGCACTGCGGGAATTACCAATAGACTGATACCACTATCTAAAGCTGAGGAACTTTCCACAAGTGGGAGGTTACAGAAAGAAAATCAAATATGATAGGACGTTTTCCCCTAAAGTTGCCCACCTTTGGATTTATTACAGTTTATTTGTGCTTCCAGCCTGAAGTTTGTTCTTCTCATTCAGCCTTCTTGCCTTTATTCTATGTTTATGTTTCCTGGGCTTTTTCTTTTCCCCTTTCCTCACAGCGTGCCACCCAGCTGTGCGAGAGCACGTTGCCAGAGCAGCCCTTGTAATGCTGCACCCAACTTCTCTGCCATCCCAACAACCTTTACTCTTGTTCTTCTGGTTTGGTTTGTTCTCAGATATTTGTGTCACATTTGGAAAAGATTTATCTTTCCGGTCTCAGCATGCTAAATTATTCTGATTTTCATAAGTTGAAAGTGACCAAAGGTGTCTGTTTTCAATTAATTTTTAAGACTCATTCTTTCTGAGATTGCATATCTCTAAACTTGGACTTCCTTTATGCTTTGGCAACAAGTTGAAAATGAGATAGCTTGGTTGAGAAGGAAGCAAATTATTAACCCTCTCAAATGCTAAGAGCATCGGCTAATGAAAACTGTATTTTAGAGATCTTTGAGAAGGGCGGTATATAGTTTAGAGGACCCACAAGGTAAGTGACTGAAATATGAACTAGAAACCCAGAATGTTTGTAAGCCATGTAGCTAACTTCTGAGCTAAAAAAGAAAAAAAAAAAACCACAAACACCAACCTAAACTATGTGCCTTGCAAATGAATCACTTAGCACAACAGACCACTATGTGCAATAATTACTAAATGCTCAGATGTTAGACTAGAGGATCCAAAATATTGTTTCATTTTAACATATAGGATACCCACGGCTCTTTTCATTGCACGCTTTGGCTACACTTCTGTGAGTTCCCAACTGTGAATTTTGACTGCATGTTAGGTATGGAATAATCCAATTTTGCACAGCAAAACTTGGCAGACTCAGCCGAATTTCCCTGATTCAAACACAAGATGTTTTAGTTTTGCACAGATTCCACATCAAACTTGAAAATTCTTTTTAGAGCACAAAAATTACACCAAAACCAGACTGGGATTTTCTGAAGCTAGTCATCCATCCCTTAAAATTGATAATAAAGCAAAAGTACTGTTGAAGTTAAGGCACAGTAAAAGGAGAAAACTGTACCGCCCCTGTTGGAACAAATGAGAGAACAAAGGCTTCTATTGACTGTTGCTTTATTATGGGAAAAATCCTTTTTTGGGGGTATTTGGATTGCATGGAGCCATCCTGTAAAGGCAAAGTCTAGCTGCTGCTAATCCTGGCCTTTGCCAGATGAAAATCTGTGCTCCGGCTCTGTCCAGTCCACTCCTTTTCGAGAGCAGTGGCAAAGATGATAAATTTCTACTCGGCTGCATCCACAGCTCACATGAAAAGTCTCCTATAATCAGACACCCCTCAAGGATTCCTCCTTCAAAAACACCATCGCTCGAGTGTCTACTGAGCCAGACACGCCAGGCAAACCCAGTGGAATAAAGCTTTCTGCCTTAAGCGGGTCACGCTTCTTGAGCTGAACAAGCTGGTTCAGCGCCTCTAAGAGACAGGGGCTGAGCCGGACACCACCACCCTGAGCCGGGCACCACCACCCTGATCTGGGCACCACCACCCTGAGCCAGGCACCACCACCCTGATCTGGGCACCACCACCCTGAGCCGGACACCACCACCCTGATCTGGGCACCACCACCCTGAGCCAGACACCACCACCCTGATCTGGGCACCACCACCCTGAGCCAGACACCACCACCCTGAGCCGGGCACCACCACCCTGATCTGGGCACCACCACCCTGAGCCAGACACCACCACCCTGAGCCGGACACCACCACCCTGAGCCGGGCACCACCACCCTGATCTGGGCACCACCACCCCACAGCCAGCACTGGTCTGGCAATGCCGCCGCCTCCGCACTGTGGCAATGCGGGAGCTGCTCTATGGGCAGCTCAGCGGTTCCCTTCGGAGTCTGGGAGAGCCGTGGGCAAGACAAGACGGTGGCTGGTGTGGCGCCGCCAGCTCTACCCGCCTGTGCTCATAGATCCATCTCATAAATCTATCTCAGTCTATTTACTGGGGCCATAGAGCCTGCTAGTGTTGGGGATTGCTCATTAGCTTATATTCATGACAATTATCCCTAAGGAAGGGGAGGGGGGGGCTATAGCCTCTGCTTTTAGCATGCAAATTAAACAAAGTTTGGAGCTACTACACAAAATCACTGAATGCCAGGCTGTCATTACTGCAGTTGGTTTTTCAGAATAGAGTTTTAATTGAACTAATTATCACAGACTTCCACAGGTATTTTGAGGCTTTAATGAAACACTTTGTAAGAATTTTAATCATGGTCCCGTTGAAAGCAATGACAAAAAAGCTTCAATGGCATTGGATCAGAGTACCCACAGCGCAGATTGTTTATTTTTTTATTGTATAACTAAATAATGACATAAATTTGCAGCTGATACAATAGGAAGCTTTAAACTCAGGTAATGGTGATTCATTTTATTTGGAATATTTGACAAATAGAGACTCAAATCAAAAATAGATTAAAAAAAAAAATAATAGCTGGTTTAGGCTGTTGCCAGGAATAGCATCATGAAGACATGGAAGGTGGAAGCCCCACATTTCATACTCGTACCAAATGCAGCAGCCCGCAGACACCAGCCCTACCGCTGCAGAATCCTCCTGGCAGCACCTACGGCAAAGGCAGGGAGAGGCTCTGTCCTGCACTCACTAAAGCAAGCACCTCTAACTCGGTCATGGTAATTAGGACCTGAATTAATAATAATAATAATAACCTTATTGATTTCAGCAGGATTACTTATCAGATCATCAGCTAATATGTGCAAACAAAGGAATGTGCTGCCTATAGGAGTGGGTATGAATAACAAAACTGTTTAGATCTGGTTTGCTACAGGGTTTTATTTCTCACGATGGAGCGGTGCCGGCAGCCTGCTCACTTGCTGACCTGGCCAGGTGGTCCCTTCCACCTGCCCTGCCTGCTCTCAGTGTGACCCTGCAGTGTGCTGGACCACACGGTCCCTGATGGCAGAACGTGCAGAGGACAGGAGCTGTCACAGGAGAGGAACAGTTCTTTTAACTGTTGCTTGTTGCTACCAAAAAGGCAAGGGTGGGATTTGGGTGCTGAGGTGCAGGTGCCCTCGAGTCTCTGAGATAGTGATGCTGGGCAGCCAGGTATGACCTGGAGGTCGCCAGAGGCCAGGCAGGGTGTTCTAGAAACAGATCCCTACTGTAAAAATGGGACTAAACACCCTGGTTTAGCTACCTGAGCTTCTCCTCAAATATCTGTATGTGATCCCCATTTTCTGGTAGCTCTAAAAAATCTGTGGATGCAACCAGCTCTCCCCAGCAGAAACATGTAGGGACAAAAGGTAATGGCAGGCTCCACCATACATTGCTTTAGCTAGAGCGTCTAGAGAGAAGGAAGAGTAAACTAAGCCAAGCTTTCAAGAAATGTGTAATGGGTAATCTCGTGAGGGATACAATGCCCAAGGGCAATAAAGATGTAGGAACACAGAACAAGAGAGCTAAAAGCAGTCATCTGGTCCTTCTCACAGCCTCACCAGGATCAGATTTCTAACAGATGTCGACATCACCTGTCCTTTATAAACAGCTTTTACACAGTCCTCAGTCTTCCCAAGAAAGTCATCCAAGTGCCTCTCTATCCTTCACATACAAAAGCTCTCTCTTTCCTTTTTTTTTTTTTAACCTCCTTTGCTGTAATTTAAACCCCTTATTTCTTGTCTTAGTCCCACTAGCAGTAGCTTTTTTATGTATTTGAAGACTTATTGTGACATCTTCCCACTGTTGTAAACACTTAAATTGTGCCACTTCCTTTCTTTTGATCTTTTGTTTTCCTTCTAGCTAATGTTTTCTAGACTTCTGATCACCCTCAGGGCTTTCGCCTGGCCACTCTCCAGCTGCAGAGGCCCTAACCCTGCTTAGTCTCATCTCTTACTTTTTGCGGGGTCCCTTGCAACGTCTATGAGGCTGGTCCTAGCCCTCAGTGCCTCCATCAGGGGTACGAGCGGCATCAGAACAGCCAGATACTAGTTGCGTGGCTTATGCTAGCTGCCCCAAGGGTTTCACCTGGTCATTGCACCGAGAAAAAAGGGTATACCCAAAAAAGATCAAGTGATGTAAGCCAGATAGACATTACAGAAGAATATGGAGTGCTGGACATTCTTTTTTTTTATGCATTGAGTCTCACAGCTGATATCAAAGTTCAGATTTGGTTCTTGATATTATTTGAACTTCAAAAGGTGTGAATTTTTTCCAGTGAGAAAGGAAGGTTTCCAAGGTTTCATGTAGTTCTGCTGAAAGAAACCCCTTCCCTTTTCATTCGTCTGTTCAATATTTGACTCTTTTTTTTTTCTTTTTCTTTTTTGACCTTGTATCTAGTTCTTAGTGAAACATTAGAGCTGTAAAATTGTTGCATGATTACTTCTCTCTCCTTGAAATTAGACATCACTGTCAACTCAGTTCTAGTGCACTCACCCTCAGAGGGCCATCAGTTTCCGACAACTTTGATTTTTCATACTCTAAAAATGAAGCATTTAATTGCAAAGGAGATCTCTCTCTTGCAGCACCATCTTGCTGCATCCACAGAAAAGCAGGCATACACAGTAGCTCAAAGAGGAGTGAGTACCACCCTCATTTCACTCTGCCCACTGCTGGCAATAGCAAGTCAAAATTCAGGCTAAGACTGTGTAAATGTTTTCGGGGACGGGGGGAGCAGGAGGAAGGACTATTGCAATTCCAGACAAATCTGGATTGATGGACCATCATTATTTTGTCCATCTTCTCTCATAGCAGGTATCAGAGTTCAATGCTGTCAGTCTCCCTGGTCATCAGCTTCCAAACTGGATGGCTAGGAAAATTCCCCGAATGGATGACTTTCGTGACTTTAATTTCAAGGATGTGTTTCTCTCATATTGCAATATGCATGCGATTGGTGTGATGGAGCTGCAAAAAATCACGACAATTAAAAATTTTATTCCAGATCCCAGCATGATTAAATAGAGAATAGACTGATATAATATATATAATACCGTATGTATGGTACATACCTTCAAAAATACCTTTTTAGAGAACTCATCACTGAAAAGACAAAGGGTCATATTAACTTCTGGCATACCACTTGTTCAGACCAAGCAGAGCGATATTTGCATTTCTTCCAGATGAGGTCTTAAAGCTGAAAAATTGTGATAGTTAAGAAAGTGTTGTTGAAATAGCTAAATTCTGTACTAAGCACTTTAAAAGCATCCAAATGGCTTGTTTTTCAGCTGTGAAATAGAAGTCTTTTCCACTGTTCTGGAAACATGGGATTCAAGGTGACTTCACAGGGTGTTAATGGACGAATGATCTGCACCCTGCTAACAATATTTCATGAGCAATGATGTAGCAAATAACATAGTCTATTACACTGTGCCAGCAGATGCCATCCGAAAAACACGTTGCTGGCTTTAACATCCCAGACTTAATCAACTCTCCGCAGAAATGACACTGATGCCCACTGTAAAAGACAGTGCGTCGCCAGCATTGACTAGCAACTCCTTAGCTGTGGCAGTAATGATGTCTAATTTCCAGTCTAATTTCCAGTATCTCTCCCACTAACTGAATCTCTGATGGCTAATAAATGGTGAGGGCATTGGTCTTCCCTTCAGTATGTACTGACACCTGCATGGATCGCACACTTGTTTTCATATGGGGCACTTTCCTTGGTCTGCACAGATTCAAGGAAATTGCCCCCTTTGAGACTGCGTGGTAAAAGAGAGTTGGGTTTAAACAAAATCCTGAAGCATTACTGTGGGAGGGCACGCTGAAAGACAGACCTGTGGAGAGCATGGGATATCTAAGTCTTGCTGTTTAAGAGGCTAAAACCAGCAGATTATGAAAAAGGAGGATGCAAACAGTCGGTGGGACTGCAGCATATCGGAAGTGTTAGAGTTGCTCAAGGTGTCTGGTGCCCTTCAGCGCTCCCCTTCTGATGTCAGCAGCCTCCACACCTCCGCGTCTGTGCCTTGGACACCCTCAGCACAGTCTGGACCCATCTCCCTTTTGGGTCCAAAGGAAGGGCAAGGGAAGGAATGAAGCTGAGGACACACACCATTTTCTTCAAAATGTGCTGTGGGTTTAACCCCAGCCGGCAGCTCAGCCCCCCCAGCCGCTCACTCCCCCCCCCCCGTGGGCTGGGGAGAGAATGGGAAGGGTAAATGAGAAAACTCGTGGGCTGGGATAAGGACAGTTCGACGGGCAAAGCCAAAGCGGCGTGCCCAAGCAGAGCCACCCGGGGAATCCCTTCCCCCTGCCACGGCAGGCAGGGGCTCAGCCCCCCCAGGGCAGCAGGGCTCAGCACGCGGGACGGGGCTGGGGAAGGCAAACGCCATCGCTCCCGGCGTGTCCCCCCTCCTGCTTCCCCAGCTTTATGTGCTGAGCGTGGTGTTACATGGTCTGGGGTATCCCCTTGGGCAGCGGGGGGCAGCTGTCCCGGCCGTGCCCCCCAGCCCTTGTGCCCCCCGGCCGGCTCGCTGCTGGGGGGAGGCAGAACAGCCCTTGGATCCGTGCAGGCGCTGTCAGCAGTGATGGGAACGTCCCTGACTTACCCACACCGGGTCACCGACCTAGAACACAGCCCCACGCAGCTGCTGTGAAGGAAATCAACTCCATCCCAGGCAAAACCAGCACAGCTGCCTACAGAACACACTCCCTTTTGCTTCCTCAGTTGCTAGACACTATCATAAGCCTTTCATTGCAAATCACTTCTCCTGGAGAGCCATTAGAGCGATTAACGTTTTAAATGGAGTCAAGTTGTTCGGAAGAATAGTTGTCGTGACATGTGTGCTTTCTAGTGAAATCCTGGTCAAGCTTCCTCCCAAGGGCTTGTTAAGGGGATGGATGCACTAGGACATGAAAGGAGTTTTCTCCAAATACATTGACTAGTGTTTTGTTTGAAATATGATTCCAAAAGTCAAGGCCTTGCTGTTTATCCATTTTCTTTAACACAGCAATCGCTGCTGTTAACTTTCCCAGCCAGCATTAGGAAAAATATCCCCTGTAATACCTACTCCAACTGGCTAAGGGAGAAACTTTAAGAGTCCAGGCTCACTTGCTTAGACCCTGCCCAGGGTGAGTGTTATACAGAAAATAACTAATGACCTTTTCATGTAAGAAAATGAACATTTATCTCTGATTTTTTGCTGTTCAGCCATTGGTAACTGTTGAAACTGTATTCTTTTAAAGTTGTATCACATCAGGATGAGTAAAAAAGAGATATAAGTTGCCCTGAGCTGCCTGGAAGTAGGTAATGGAAGTAACGGTGCCGGTAGTAGTCACTGACGATGGGCACAAATTAATAGACATTCAGAAAGAAAGAAGTGAGGAAAATAGCTGAGCAGGAAGTAACTGTAAGCGATTTATGAATGCTGGATTGCATCTTACAGAACACAGTGAAATATGGGAGTATTTTCTGTTAAATTTATGTTCACGTCCTTTTTTTTCTCCTTTTCCTTATCTTTCTTTTTTCTTTGTATATAATTAAAACAAAATATAATTAAAACCATATATGTGTATATAATCACAGCATACATATATATGGTTTTAATTTTAAAAGGCGGCTTTGGACAGAAAGAAAATGAAGCGGTAGTAGTAATAGTAGCAGTAGTAGTAATAATTATTATTATTATTATCATCATTATTGTTATTATTATTATAACAATAATAATAATAACTACTCCAGCTTCCTTTTTCCAAAACCACTGTCTCATATTTTGTAGAAGTGTGAAACACCAGGGTGAAGATTTCCTGGGGGCTGACAAACGCTGCCAGTACATAACCCCCTTCACAAACCCCGTCGCTCCTGCCCTCTCGCCCACTTGGGTGCCACTAGCCTTTGCTTCTCCAAGGTAGCGAGCTGCACAGTGCCGTGACCTTCCCACCCGTTTTGAAGCACACATACCAGAGAGATGTTATCTGAGAGGATCTATCCCTTAGTCTCACCCCTCCTTCAGCTTGTCGCAGAAAGCTTGGCCACCACTCGCTTCTTGCCTACATCTCGTGGCGGTTCCCTGCAAACTTCCTCACTCAAACGGTTAACTTTGTCTCTTCAGCAATAAAATACAGCAGCAAGACTTCAGAAGCAGCCAGAAAGGCAATATTTTCCCCGCTCAAGTAAATTTGGCTTGGCATACTCTTTTGGTGCTCCTGCGGGTGCCCGTGCAGCCCATTCCCCGCAGGGCTCAGCGTGAGCAGCAGCCTGCAGAAGCAGAATAACTACACTTAGTCTGCAGCAGGAGCTCGCAGCACTTGGTACTTTTCCTAACACCTGACTGGGAAAATTGGCTGGGGAACCAGAGACCTGAGTCAAGGAGAGAGCACAAGGTATGAGCGCCAGCCTCCTTGTTTTAACTCCTGGAGACAAAGCACATGCAAAAGAAGAGAGTGGGTTATTGAAAGACTTCTCTCAGAGGGGTTCTGCCCTGTCCTGACCTTTTCCTCCTGTGTTACGCTTTAGTTACATATTGTTATTCTCTCTCCTGTGAAATTACAGTGACTTGTCATGTAGTGAGAGCACCAGCATCCCTGTGGAAAAAGAAAGCTTGAATGAAGCTCGGCAGCAGATCCTGCTTGGCAGGAGGTTGTTTCCACCCGTAGCTGGATAGGATCGCCGATCCTGCTAGTTCATCTTACTTCCCTCAGGTGGGTGTCTTGGCAGGCACTGGGGAAATTATTCCAATGCCTGAGTTTCCTTGACAGTAAAGCGAGGTGAGGCTGTTATGCTCTCCCCTGAGCAGTGCGTTATAAGGATTAACTAGGTCCTGCTTGTAAAGTGGTTTCTAAAGAAGAAAATGTCTGGGGGAGGACCAGGTGAGGTACACTAATGGTACTAAACCAGTGTGTAAGCTAATAGTTCTTTGCTAACTGTGGCTTTACAGAGGAAACAACAGCGACAGGTCCGCAGCGCATGGCTTGGAGTCCCAAGCTCCTTCATGACTCCTTTACCCACTGGATGAGCTCTCGGTTCTTCCCTCTCATTCTCCAAGGTTTCCCATGGGCTGTGCGCGCTGTGTGAGCTGCAGGGGGGTAAGCTGCCCTTGCTCAGAGCCACACCAGGTGACACCACTGCAGGTCCCTGCCGGGGGTCCCTCAGTCCCGGGCCAGCTGCAGGCAGCTTTGGGGTGGCCGGGCTCCCCGCGTGAGACCAGACTTACCCTGGTCCAACCTTTCTCCAGACTCAGCCTCAGCACACATGAACGAGTGGTATGTTTTCTTTTAGCTCTCAGACACTTGAAATTCACCCAGATCTTTTAATTCCGTGTTGCCCTGTGTCTCACAGTAGGTCCTTTTAACTCCTGTCTCTAAATGAGGCAGAACTTCCCAGCCACAGGCAGTTCATTTAAATATAAATGTAGAAGCTGTGCTGGAGGAAATGGTTTCTGCTCAGCTATTTGATTATGAAATCAAATCATTGCTCTGCTGTTTTCAAATTGGTGGCTAACGGACGGTAACAGTGAAAAAGGAGGACTGCAGGTCTGGGTTTACATGAATTAAAGACATTCGTTCCTGTGTGTGCTATAATCTATATTGAAAGTAGTGTGTTTTCAATTATGACCTGAGCCTATGGGATTTTTTTTTATCTCTAAAGCAATAGAGAGAAAAGCCTTTAACCCTCAGGAAATTGTTAAACGTAGGATTATACACCAATTCCATCAATTATTCTCTTTTATGTTCACAAATGATAACAAAGAGATGAATTGATGGGTTAGATCTCTACTTCAGGCAACAAGAAACACCAGCTACAAGTAAAATAAAGACATGGATAAAGAAACACCTAGCTGAGCTTCCCTGAAACACAGAAATGAAATGCTGAAAGCACAGGAATCCAACAGCGATTTCTGATCTCTGCTATCACAGGAAATCACTCAAGGAGTTGTCTTCTGGCTGAAGTGAACAGATGGATCCTCTTCTTTTTCAGCGGAAGTCAAAGGACAACCAATGCATCGCTACGCTCTTCAATGTCCAAATGCGCTTGGGCTTTCAAATTTAAGTCACACCAGTGAGCTGCCCCTCCACCATAATTCAGGATTTGTAAGGAGCAATGCAACTTTTGAAGCCCAGAAAGCATGGGCTAGAGTCCCCAGGTTCCTTGTCCTCTTGCCTTGAGCTGTCTTGTCACAAACTTCCTTGCCTTCTTCCACCTACCAGTCACTCTTCCCTGTTAGGTGTCTGAAACTCTCTCTTTCTTTCACCTCATGAGAAATCATTAATTCTCCTAAATACATTTTCTTTTATCTAAATTGCTACATGCTGCAGGAGCTCACAAAAGCACACACTGTATTCTTCCTTCAGCTTAGCATTTTGCAACCTTGCAAATCCTTTGCTCACTGCCTATCTGAAGCCCAACACTCACAGGTGGTCTACGGAAAACTGTCTGGTCCCGGAATATTGACTCCTTTTATTCAACTGCTGGAATGGTTTGCAGGAAGCTGAGTATTAAGGATGTTTCTAATATTATTTTTCTATATAAACATCACTGCAATTGCCACAGAGATGCTAGTCACTTGCTGCTGGGAATTAAAGATGAGCAGAAAGAACGTGTCCAAAAAAGCTCCGTGTATATATACTCCGTATACTGAGAACCTACAACCCCAATAACTCCAATAGCCTATATTGCAAATAAACGTATCCCACAGTAGATGGGTAGAGATGATGTGGATATTGTCTTGTTCCTGAAACTTTAATCTGTAAGCTATAGGACAACCTTACAGGAATTGACAGCACAGTAATCTCTTGAGCAACAAGAAGATTTTCAGTCTCTGGAAATAATTTTGCAGTTTAGGCCTATGAACACAGAACAAATCAAGACTGAAGGTGAGAGCTGGAGGCTGATGGTTCCGCTTTCCTTCTCCTTCCCCAGCCTGTGGCACTAACACGTCCCTGCAGAGCTGTGCTTGTGCTCGTGCTCACTCCTGGCAAAAGAATCCTGGCAGAAGCGGGTGAAAACCAAAGCCAGGCACACACTGTGGGATGGGCACCTGTCACAGCCCAGGGATGCTACCTTGCTCTCAGCATCCCAACATGCTTGTGAGGATGGTGTCATGGAGAGACATGGGGCAATTTTTTCATTTTGTTCTTGGCATGGCAAAATGTAGACGCACCAACTTCACTGTGAAGGCTCAAGCCCTGTCAAAGATCTGCCCATAAACCACAGCAAGTCCCCAGGCTGGCACAGAGAATGGGGAGTGGGGTATGTGGCTGAAGACTGCTGGAAGAGGAGGAAGAGCTCGCTTTCCTCCAGTGGTACCAACTGGAGGAGCTGTGAGGATGCTCTGCTCTCCCAAGCCTGACAGGTGAGGATGTTCTCCCTCTACCATCACCTGGGTGCTAAAAACCTCCCTGCCTCTCTCCCCTCTCATTTTAACCCCTGTAGGGACTCTTGCTTTTCATATCGAGCCTGCGGAGGTACTGCTGAGCAGTAGGAGCACTGCCCCAGGTGCCTCAGGGCTCTCTCCCAAAGGACACTGCTCCAGACCACCGTGGGGGGACAGGCAGAGGTGCCACCCAACCTGCAGTAATGCACAGCACCTTTTCTCACCTCACCTTGATTATTTTTGGGTTTAGAACAAAATCACCTCATCTCAGCAGAATGACTTCTACAGGTGGATTGCTGTGGGGTGATCCCAAGCAGGTGTTAGAAGTCCTGCAGGTACCGAACCAAGCAGAGGGGCCTGGCCGTGATGTAGATCTCAGTATGTTATGAAACAGCATGTGTCTCTATTCTTGGGCATATCAGTACCTTTCCTACTCATTCACCGTATCTGTAGCTCCTATTTCTGTACTTTTCCTCATATTCTCCGTTCCATCTTCTGCACTCTTGCCCAAGCAGATGGCTTTCAGTCTTTCTACCTTGTGTCTGTTCCTCCTGTCTGGACTAAGGGAAGAGTAAGCTTTGTTATTTTGTTTGATATTCCTAGAATATCAGCGGAAATAGTAACAAAAGCCACACCAAAGAAAAGAGGAAAAGGCCATTTACACTTACCTATAAGCCATGTGTCAATACCCTAGTTATTGTGAAACAGGGTTTATTCATACTTTGCTTTATAGTGACTCATTTCTTTACAAAATGGTTTAATATTTTTTGGCTATAGTCTAATTAAAAGTGTGTGTGTGTGTCTCTGTGTGTCTGTGGTTTTTAGGTCCTGTAGTTATGCAATTCATTGGGAAAAGTTAAGATATACAGCCTGTTTGTAATAAACAATTCCACAGCTTAATTTACTCATTCTGTGCACTTGCTTTGAAGACCTGAGCAGAGCCTCTCATGCAGTAAACTTCTGTTTCACTCATTGCCTCTTACAGGAGACAAATGGTGTATTCAGAGGAGGATTCAGGCTTCATTTAGACCCTGCTTCATGGTCAGTGGTTATAATTGTCTGAAAAGGTAGCAGCGGGCATTAGCCAGAATCCTACTGATACAGCAAGTAGCCAAGTATGTGCTTGCTTTGGGTTTGCCGCTGCACTCCCACACACTATAGCAAAAGAATTTTGTTTAATTGTATCTAGCTGTAATTATACCTTGCTCAAGAAAATGCCTTTTTTCTTTTCTTCCATGCAGTATTCCAGATCTGCGGTATTTCAGATCTCATTTCCCCTTTACCACCTAGGAAAAAAAAAAAAAAAACACAACAACAACTTTCTGAGATAAGCTCTAGTTCAAAGTTGCAGAGGTATGTATTTTGTTTGTATGTTTTTGGTTTCTTGCTCCATTTTTTGTTCCCCACGTCCAAGACATTTTGATATAACTTTGGAATGGAAAAATCATCTGAACTGGAAAAGTGTTTTAGGAGATAACTGAATGCTGGTAAAGGTAATAACAGAGCATCTGATACTCATTAAATGTGAATTTAGTGAAGGTAATTAAAAGGAGCACATTAAACTGAAGGAGGAGAGGTGGATCACAGGATAACCCCAAGGAAAAGTTTTTTAAAATAGCCTGCTTTCCTCCAGGTTTGAGAAACTGGTGTTGTGAAGGTTCATGCCTGTCTTAAATGCCCTGCTATAACTTGCACTTCATTGTATGCTACATATTCTAATCTGCTTTCAGTCTGCAACATATTTGTACGTGAGTGCTTCACACAACAGGACTGTAGCCAGATTTTTAACAGTGTGCAGCATTTAAAGATGATTCTATCTGGTTACCTAAAAATGCAGTAAAGTGATCTGTGAGATTGACCCAGAACACCTCTGCCTATAATCCCCACTGACATAAATTATACATTTCCAAAATAATGTTAAAAACACAAAAAAAGGCAATCCCAGGCTATTCCAATGAGCTGTATATATGCATACAGATGCATATATTGAGTATCTTCAAGCATCTGTTCTCAAGTAGATAAATACCCAAGGGAAGGGAGCAAAGAGGACAGAGCCAGGCTCTTCTCAGTGGTGCCCAGTGACAGGACCAGAGGGGATGGGCACAAAGCAAAGCACAGGAGGTTCCCTCCAAACATCAGGAAACACTTTTTCCTGTGAGGGTGACCGAGCCCTGGCACAGGTTGCCCAGAGAGGTGGTGGAGTCTCCTTCCCTGGAGGTACTGAAAAGCCATCTGGCCATGGACCTGGGCCACCAGCTGCAGGTGGCCCTGCTTGAGCAAGGGGTTGGATCTCAAGAGGTCCCTTCCAACCTCAAGCCTTCTGTGATTCTATGAAGTTCAAACTTTAGAAATATGATGCTTCTAGTTCTGGTGGTTCCTGTATCAATTTCAAGCCACACTCAAGGTTAGCGAGCAAACCAAAGTGAACAGCTGGGAATCAAACCTACTGATGCTCTTTTGGCCCACTCTTTCATGGCATCACCGCCTCTTATAAGGTCCAGGACAGGTTAAAAAACTTCCAGAGAAATAAAGAATTAATTTTCTGCCTACTTGATGAGGTGCCTCACCAAATACAGGCAGAAAAACTCTTTTGCAGAGTAACTTTCCAGAATAACCGTATTCTTTTATCCTTCTAATTGCTTGCTTGTGTGTGTCAGCACAATACCCCATGGACAGAAATTTTCACTCCCTCTTATCTTTTCTTCCTCAAAAAGAAAGCTAGACTCTTCATCTCTGGTGTGGGTTCTGCAATATCTCCGTTCAGTCCCTTGCCAAAGGCATCCTGTGTGACACAGGTTACGTTGCTTTATTCAACCAATAACCCACCAGGCTCCCAGTGGTTTCAATGCATCTGAGAAGTCTTGGGCTTTAACACTTGTGTCTCGTTTCCTTATTTGTGAAATATAGCTAACAATACTTTCCTTTAGCTGCCTTTGTGTACCTTCTCCATCTAGAAAATAATCTCTTTGTGGTCGACACCGTCTCCTGCTATATGTTTGACAGTGTCTAGCACAATAGGTCATTCATCTTGGCTGGGAAGCCTCTGAGAGCTATTGCTGCCCAGTGGTGGAAGTAGGGAGGAAAGCCATTCACACCGCTGGGGTTTCTTATATGAAAGTTGGAATATTTCACCCAGAACTACAGCAGATCAAAACTCAAATACTATATTTCTTTTGAGGGAAGAAAAATCTGCACATATTTCATCCTGAGGTTTGTGGATCTGGGCAAAGTGTTGCATTCTTGAAAAATAAAACCTTAGTAAAAAATGGACTGACCTCAACCAATAACAGTAATACTAGAAAGTGTAATAATTAATGAGACTGACATCTGAAATGGCTCATTCTTTTTTTGCAATATAGGCCTGCAACATTACAAACTATCTCCAAAACCAGATCTTGCACATAACAGTGGAATCTAACGCTGCTCCGCAGCAGTTTGTCACAAATTCCAGGAGAATGCTGCCTGCACACGCCCTGATACTTTGCAGTGCTTGGTGAAAGCAATTCCCTCGAAGAGCAAAGGAAAAAGAAAATGTGCAGTGGGTCCCACAACTCATCTCAAGTTTCCGTTGGTGACTGTCTTCCATTTGTTTTTCATAAGGTCTTTGACATGCAGCAGCAGTTATTAGATTTTCATTTCCTGGAACATTTTTTGCCAGGCTAGGAGCTAAGGGTTCTTTTTTTTTTTTACTTTTTTCACCTTTTTTTTTTTTTTTTCTTTTAAGATAGATGTACAGCATGACTGGAGGAGAGATTCATGACCTAATTTTCCCAAATTGAATATTGAGCTTTGCATACTTTCTGATACTCACTAGGGAGTTTTTCCTGGTAGGAATCTCCTTGGGCCAGTTCAGGATAGCCCTCCCATGGCAGAACAGCAAGGCAAGGTCTGACTCGGGCTGAGCAGGAAACCCTGTTGTCCTTGAGGAGTAAGAGATTGCTGAGTGTCGGTGAGCAGGCTTCTGTACCTTCATTAAATAAATAAAATCCAGATTAAACCAGACATTCTCCTTTGTCAGTTATTTGCTGAAGGGTGTCCGTGTTCATTGCTCAATCAGGGCTACAAAAACAAGGTTTAGGCAGTAGGACAGGTCAAAAATTGGGTGCTGTGGGAAAAGGTCATGTGAATCTACGCCGTATTAGAGACAGTTAGGAAGTTTAGACACGGAGAGTAATCATTTTACATAGAACTGACTAACCTCTTTGCCTTCAGTAGCACTCAGAACCAAGGGGACATCTGACGGACACCACAGCATCCCAACAATTTGGCTGTTTAAGAATGTCCCCCAGCCAGAGACGTCCATCAGATCGCTGGGCGGCAGCAGTGACATTTCGGTAGAAGTGTTTAATTATGTGGGTGAAGTAGGCCCATCATCAATAGTGCTGACATTTCAAAGAGCTATCACCTCAGGATAAGCCAGCTTTAAAACTAATCTCTTTTCTGTCCTTCTCTATCTGCCCTGACAAATAAAGCTGCATGAGTCAGATTTTTAAACACAGGTGGTGCCTAAAGAGCGGTGCAGAGCCCAGAGAAGTCCATTTGAGAGCCCGTGAGCAGCTGATTCACACCACAGCCCTTGGTAGCCTCAACATTTCTTTCAGAGCCTAACTTCAGCTGTGGTTCCCCAAATACCTTCAGAAATCACAAGGGAGAAAGAGAAAGGATGCTCCCATAGTGCAAAACACTTGAATCTGCTTTCACCAGTGGGCAGACAAAAGTCAGCCCTGATAAATACAGTTGCGCTGGCCAGAAGCGGTGCAAAAGCAGGTTTTTGTCTCACTAGCACGTGCATGCCCTGGCTGGTAATGCAGTGGGACTCGTGCTTGGGCTTTGCTGCCACAGCGGGCTCAAACCAGTGCCGTCAGCCAAAGGGAGAAGTCAAACCTTTAGGCTCTGAAGAATCAACAAATGTGCTGGTAGTAAAAAACAGGAGGCGTCTTAAGGAAATAATGCAAAAGCAAAAAGAAGATGAAGCAGCCTGCTAGGGATTTGTGGAATCAGCCGTCTCTGCTTCAAGCACCCAGCAACTCAGATAGCAACATTATACAGGATGTAAGAGGGAGTCTGTCACTTCTCGCTGGGTAATAGGAAACATTTAGTTGTCTTACTTAACATTTTCCCTCTTGTTTACTGTTGTGTTTTCGTGGTATACAATATTGCAGAAAGGAAAGGGATTTCTTTGCCTCTCCTGTTGAAAGCAGGAGACAGAAAGGATCTGGGGGAGTCCATTTACCCACAGGATCTCAGGGCCAGCGGGGCTTTGCTCATGAGTGGAAAGAGAAGCACAGCAAAGTGAGCCCCAAAACAGTTGTTTCTCAGCCACGATGCGAACAGGAGGAGGCCAGAGATGCTACAGCCTGTGCCAGCAGAGCGCATCCCTTCTGTGGGGTCCATAAGTAACTAAGGATCTCCAGGCTCCAGCAGGATTCTGGCCACCCACTGACATGTCTTACACCCTGCTCACAGCAGGAGATGAGCACTGGGAACCCAGGCTGCTTTGCTTCACAGTTTTTCCTCTTCCTTGCTGCTTGCTGGCTTTTCTTGGATACCAGTGATGGGCACTAACAGGGCAGCAGACAATGCACAAGAGTTAGACCCAGTTTTGCCTCCACCAGAGCTTTTCCTGACCACTGAATTTCCATTTTGTTCCTTGCAAACTTCCCATTAGAACTTTGAATCAATATTATGAAAGATGAAAATCATAACATTTCATCTGAGAGATACTGAAATAGAACAGTCCACTGTTCAAAAAAAATGCCCAAACCTCTTGCCTCATCTTCTGCCAAATGCTGCTCAAGGCAGAAAGTAATTCTCTAATAACTAAAATAGTTCTTTAATAATTAAAACAGATTGGCAAAAGCTATGGTTTTGGTTTAAAAAAAAACAACTCCTTCATTATATTTATTTTATTCACTGCAGCAGGCTGTTCTGTTTAAGGTATTGTTCTCTGTTCAGGCTGTTCCCATAGGGGAAATCTTTTCAGACCTACACCCTGGAAGCCGAGGGCATGTCTCCTGTTTATGGACACACAAACCCAAACAGGCTGCCCTGCAGCGTTCCCAGGGCAGTCCTCCCATACTGAGCCGTTGCTAGTGCATTTTCCAAACAATTCAACCAGACCAATTTGCTATAACCTAGAAATCGATTTTGGTTTTATTTATTTTGGAGAAGAAGAAGAAAATTATTATGTTTAGCCACTGGACCTGACTCATGCTCACCTAAACAGCTTCTCAGCCCCTGTCCTCTGCCACTGCCTCAGTGATCCCTGCAGGGGCAGCCGAGACCACCGCTGCCAGACCCTGTGGAAACAGCTCTTGACAATGAACCTGCACTGCAGGCTGACGTGAGCATCCCAGATCTACTTAGGCGTAATGAAAATGCTCTCCCAGTAGCTCCCCTACAGCCATTTGTTGTTCTTATGTTGCTTGTGTCCACGCTGACTTCATGCTAAATTCAACCAACAGTTTTCAATTGCTTTTAAGTGCTCCTATTGAAGCTAAAAAGTTGAGTGGAAATAGCTACCAATTTTGGGTCTTATAACATCCAGCTCCATGCTATAAGTACATTTCTAAATGCTTTTTATATCACCCTTGTGGCCTGTCATTTTTTCTGCTTTTTTTTTTTTTTTTTTTTTTTTTTTTTTTTTCCCAGAACCACAACTGACTGGCTGAAGTATAAAAATTGCTGAAGGGCATTTTCTATCACGCTTTAGGCAGCTGCACACAAAATTGATGGAAAATTAACTTTCCAAGGTGAGCTGAGTTTAATTCCTAATTTGCTGAAAAGGAGGAAATATTTGAGACACTTTGGCCTTGAAGAACTTCGAAGGATCTTGTAAGAGGACAAGAAATTTTCTGAAAAACCTCCTAGTGACATACTTTCCTACAGCTTGTCCAGAGTATGAATAGGGTTTTTGATTCCCTTTCAAAAGAGAATAGAAATATATGAACAGCCACACTTTTTAAAAATCACAAATTAGGTACTAAAATTACATTGGTGAGGACTTTTTACACAGGACAATCTTGGCGCAGTGTGTTTTCATTAGGTGAGATGTGCCCTGAGAATGTTTAGATGGTGTTGACAGCAACAAGCTCAGCTAGTGAGGAGGGAAGGAAATTTGGGCAATCAAGCCCAAGGGAACAGGAATACTGGACAGACTGAGCGTAGCATAGTTTGGCCATGAGGTCTCAGGCTGCTGACACTTCTTCCACTCCTTGCTCCTCCACTCCTCCACTACTCTCTCGGCTTCTGCCATGATGTCCTACAGAAGGACCCGCTCATATCTTGTATGCCAAGTCGGAGACCCAGCTGCTTTTTTTTCCCAGTGTCTCTTCCTTTGAAGCCTCTCGAGAGGACTTATGGATTTAGATCTGTCTCCAAGGATCCCGAGAACACAGTATTTCTTTTTTAACATTTTTGTTGCCTCACCGGTAATTTCCCTGATCGCTCTCAGATCAGTTCTCTTGCTCGCTTTGAGCCACCTTGAGTGACATCTCCTGCCTTCCCTCATTCTCTTGCATCTCTTCCTACCTTGATATAAAGTACAGAAGTTTAGGTTGGAAGTCTGATTTATTTTTTCCTCCTTCTTCATATCTTGCTTTCTAATTTATCCCAGGCTACATCTAACGCATTGATCAAGACTTGATCTACATCAAACCTTCATTAGGCAAAATGATCAGAGCAGTTGCTGCCCTGCGAGTATCAAACATCTAGTCTGTGCTTTATACGGTTCTACTCTAGCTCTTTGCTGATAAATGCAGCGCTGACTTCTTCAGGTAGAAAGGTAGGTACTGTGTTCACACAGGACATCTGTTTTTATTTCATGGGCTCATGAGTCATCATATCACACGGGTATGATGACTCCATCATTAGCTCCTCTTGGTCAGTCTTCTGCTTTGGGTCATGATGGGTGTCTCAAACCCAAACCATTTGCCACTGACTGTTTTTTATTCTGGGTGACTTATGTTCTCAGTGCATCTCTTAAATTTTCGGGCAATCCAGTGTTTATCATAGTGACTAAATGATTCAAATCACTGTTGACACTGTCACTTTTAGATCATTATAAATACTTTGGCTCCAAAGGATTCAGGCTGTGTGATGAACTCTAATAAATCTCTGCCTTAATATTGTCAGGGCTTGAAATGGAAATGTCTGCAGTAAGGAAAAGACAGAATTGTTAAGGTGTCATACTTATCTCTTTGAAATAAACGGTGAGTTTTTTAATCTTTGCCATCAGGAATGATAAACGTCTTCTGCAGTTGCTTACTATAGTGCTGCACCGAAGCCCTCCTGGATTCTCTTTGGTTGTGCAGAATTACTGGGGTAGACCGATGAGGGGTGTTTTGGATTTTGATGTACAGAATTAAAATCCGTGGTAAATAAATCTGTATTGCCTTGCCCTCAGTGTCTTGAGCTTCTGCAAGAGTAGGAGAAGGTCCTCACTGAAACCAGGACCACTTCGTATTATGCTGACAGGGAAAAGTGTTCTTAAAGTAGGATTAAATTATATCTAAACTCCCTTTGAGTGGTGCTTTTTTAATATATATACTCTGAAACAGCTTAAGGTGGCCTCAGTGTAACCGAGCATCAGATTCAAAGAAATATGGTGTCGATAGAAAGAAATACCATTTTCCATTTTTGCTGTGGATGTTTGTGTCTTTCCATACAGTGTTTTAGTATTTGGAGGGAGTTTTAGTAGAAATCAATGAACATTAGTAACAATAAAGTAATACAAGAAGCTGCATTTCATAGAATCATTTTTATGGGCAAAATATCAATGTGTTGGCTTATAGGATTCACCGCACAAGGCAGCACTAGGGAGGAAAGGAGCTATAAACCATTCAACCTCACTTGTCTCATGTAATCTACACAGAAATCTAAATACAGACCGCTGACAGCTTTAAAACGGAGCAAAACACCTTCAGCAGTTTCACAAAACCAAGGGAAATGTCACATCTAAAGTGAAACCATAAAAAAAAAAAAGAAAGAAAGAAAAAAAAAAGAAAGAAAAAGCACAAAAGAAGCTGGGGATCTGGTGGGTATTTTAACAGAGATAGAAAAGACAAGAGTTGGGCAGTATTTTACATCAGCTTGAAGAGGCAGGGACACATGAGATGGCACTGGCACAGCCGCCCGCCGTGGGAGAGGGACCCCCAGGGACCCCCTGCACCACCAGCACTGGTCCCGTGGGAATCTTCTCTTTGCACCGAGAGGGCTGGCCTCAGCTCCTGCAGCCCCATGGGCAGGCTTTCTCATGTGTTTCTCCTTTTCTCATGTGTTTCTCATCTTCCCAAAGCTCCCCTCTGTAAGGCAACTTGAGACACAAGGCTCCCTGGGGCCGGCATCGAGTCTGCCATCTGCCTTTTCATCTAAGACAAGATCTATTAGCCAGTGCTTGCTAAACCACGCATATAAACTAACAGAAAGTGTGGGTCTCATAGATGTTGTGTGTTCCTTGGGACGGGAAAAGGCTCATTTTTGCTTCCTGGTGTCCATAACCTGAAAGATATTTTGTAGACAAAACCACCACCGTGACAACAAGCTGATCTGACCTTCTAAAGAACACCAGCCCAAGAGACAAAATAAGAGGGATGTCTGATTTATTGTGTGGTGCAAATCCTATGCCACAGATGAGTTCAGAGTCAAAACTATGACTGGAATTTAAACACCTTGGGTTTACCATCTATGTGCCAGTGAGCCCAACCCTGGAAGCTGACATAGGCACCGAGCCTTTTGCAAGAAGCGCCTCTGTGTGTGAAGCCAGCTAACGGATGAAACAGTGGAAAATTGTGTTTGAGAATACATAAAACTAGGGAATTTTGCAGCAGCAAAACATGCTACAAAAAGCTTCTTCTATTCAAGTTCACCAAACCCTTGACACCGCAGGCAGCTTCCAGATTAATTCGTGTTTCCTTCAACAGTTCCCGGTTGAAATCTGGAGAAAACTCTGGCTTCCACTTTGGCTCACCCCTAGCTCCAGCAGTATTTCCACAGCAGTTAGTGCAGGCACGAACTAACTTTGCACGAACAAGGTATGTTAGTACCTTACTATACTGTAAGGAAATATTTCATTACAAGCACGTAAAATATTCTGCTAAATTGTTTCATTACATAAAGTCTTTTAAGAGAAATATCCTAAACATCCAAACAAGACTTTAAAATAAATATGAAATGTAGCTTAAAAAAAAGAAAAAAAAGTAAAAAGAGGAGGAGAGGGGAAATTAAATGTTACTGACTTTATTGAATGTCTCTATTCAAATATCTTGCATAAGCAGACATGTCACTTTAATCAGATAAAACCCACCAGGGAAGGTAGTAATTATTTGTATTACTTCTTGACAGCTATAAAAAGCTAAAATGTTACTGTGCAAATTCTGTCTCAGCTATTTAAACAATTGAAAAATGTGATTTAACAGCTAAAACAAACTTGATTCAGGCTGATCTCTCATCGACATGTGTGAGATGAACTAAGCTGGTTCTTTGCACAGGGAATAGAAATTAACTGCAGAGTGCCCTCACCTAGCATGGTTAAAACCTTACAATAAATAAACCCCTCCGAAGACTTTGTATTACCACAATGTAAAGAGCAGCTGATGGCCATTTCTATATTGAGGTCTGCTGCCTTAAAACCTCAGCTGACAGCAGCTATGGTGGGGTTTTGCCTTGGCAATCCCCCGGGGAGCTTTAGCAGCCGGGTAGCAGCGCCAGGACAGGGCGGTGAGGCTGCCTCACCCAGGCAGAGGATGCGAGGAAAGGCAGGAATGAGGCCTTGCGACATTCTTAGCTCCACTCCAAGAGAATGACATGCCAAGCAGCAAGGCTTCAAGGGTGTAAAACCCCACGCCAGGACTGGTGGTAGATGCTGGGCTGGGGGTCCTCGGGAGATCCATGGAGCCAGCTTGCTAGTGCACGGGCAAAACCGGCATGAGAGAGGCTTTGCCAATGCAGCTCCCAGCTTTCAACCACCAAGCCAGCTTCCGAGGCAGGGGGCTGGGAGATTTAATCCAGTCTAACCCTGGGGAAAGCCCTAGGCTAGTTATGACCCACAGGAAACCCATGCACTAAGGGTTTTTTTATTAATTACTAGCCTTCCTTATGCCTTTGATACTTGGGTTGAATTATAACATTGCCAGGAAGTGCAGTGATTTCCAACAACAAAATCTGCATGGCCAGTGTGGAAACACCACAAATGCTGTTATCAGAGATCAGCTTCTACAGATGGGTTGCAGCATTAATAAACTACCATCATGTAGGTCACGTTAAGGACTTCTTCCCTCTTTCTACATGTTCACAGTCTCAGCTGTGCTTTTCCCTACTTTGTCTTTGTGACAATACCATAGAGAGCTGTTTTCCACTTTTGCTACCCCCCTAGATACCCCAGACTCACCTGAAAATCTCCAAAAACTAGGGATTGTCTTTAAAAAATCTAAATATCTGAAAAATGAAACAAGAAATTAGTCTCTCTGCAGGCAATGGGATTAATAAAGCTTGGCTTTCTAAAGGTTTGTCTTCTTTCCTTTTGAGCTCTTTGCTTCCATCAACAATTTGGGTTCCCAGATCTCCGATACGTGACTGCTACGGCACAGGGGAAGCCTGACCACACTCACCAGCTGGGCAGCTGAGAGCAGGCGCTTTGCTACCTGCACCAGGAGCTCCGATTCAATTTCTATGCCAGACAAGCCATGTCTCTGTTTTCAGCCATTCCTTCACAAGCACCAGGGCTAGAAATACATCTTTAATAAAGACCAGAACCGTGATTCCTGCACTTCTAACGACTTCCTGCTTGTTCCCACCTACCTCTAATGACCGCAATATCAAAAGGGTCAGGAAATAACTGCAAAACTTAGAAATCCTGCATCTGAGCTCTCCTTTTTCAAGCAGAAGAAGGGTTAGTCAGACCTGACACTACTTCAGGCACTCTCTCCTTCTCCCTCTCTCACCTTCACTGCCATATTTTGGAAGCCCTTCTCCACCCGCAAGCAGCTTTGCCACTGCTGAACTCTGGGCCTAGAAGTCAGTTCCTGTGATCTCGGCTCAGCAGCTGCAGGCCAGGGTGGTGTCCTCCCCACATCCCTGCGTGAGGTGAAACGTTCAGGTTCATTCACCTGTCTCGCTACCTAGTGCTCTAATGTAATTGTTTGGTCCTGAAAGTTGCTTACCAAAGACACAGAAGGAATCGTGTAGAAGAAAAGAGGAAGCTGAAGGCTATTTCCAGCCGATGTGAGCCTCTACAAAAACTAACTGCTTACAATGAGAGAAAAAAAAAATTCTTGGAGTAAGCCTTATGCATCAGGCACTTAGCAGAACAAAGACCACTAAAACACTGAGTTTTCCCGCAACTAACGGAAGCTTAGTGCTCTTGGAAGACCAGCGGCTTAACTGCGAGGTGCACCTGACAGTAAATGCTCCTGACTGCCTGGAGAAGCCCCACAAGAGTCTGGCAGGAGCTGAGGTTAGAACTGCTGGGGCTGATGGGCCTGTCGTGCCTAAGCACTGGGGGAGGAGGTGGTCATCAGGAGCAGCCAACATGGATCCACCAAGGGGAAACCACGCCTGACCCACCTAACAGCCTTCTGTGAGGGAACGATGGCTGGGTAGAGGGGAGAGCGGTGGACGCTGCCTGCCCTGACCCCAGCGAGGCTCCTGTCGCTGCCCCGTCCCACGCCGACAGTGAGCGCAGGGGCTGGGCGAGGCGAGGGGACAGCGCGGGGGGCTGGGGCCTGGCTGCAGGCAGAGCTCAGGGGCTGCCACCAGCGGCGCAGGGCCTGGCTGGGGGCTGGAGCTCGCGGGGTTCCCAGGGACACTGCTGGGTCCCTCCTGCTCGGCCGATCCACCGCTGGCCTGGGGGAGGGGACGGGGCCCCCAGCACGGGGGCTGGTGGCACAGGCTGGGGGGAGCGGCCGGTGGCCCAAGGGGTGCCGGGGGGTGCCAGCTGCCCGCGGGCCAGCAGTGTGTCCTGGGGGCCGAGGGGCCCGTGGGACCCTGGGGGGCACGAGGAGGAGCGTGGCCGGCAGGGCGAGGGAGGGGACCCTGCCCCTCTGCTCTGCCCTGGGGAGGGCACGTCTGGGGTGCTGGGCTCCCCAGTTCAGGGGAGACAGGGAACTACTGGGGAGGGTCCAGCAAGGGGCTGCAAAGATGACGAGGGGCTGGAGCATCTCCCTGACGGGGACAGGCTGAGGGAGCTGGGGCTGCTCGGCCTGGAGAGGAGAAGGCTGAGAGGGGACCTTACCAGTGTCTACAGACACCTTAAGGGTGGGTGCCAAGAGGACGGGGCCGGGCTCCTGTCTGCGGTGCCCAGGGACAGGACACGGGGCGATGGGCACAAACTGCAACACGAGAAGTTCCATCTGAACATGAGGGAAGAACTTCTTTACCTTGAGGGTGACAGAGCCCTGGGACAGGCTGCCCAGGGAGGCTGTGGGGTCTCCTTCTCTGGAGACATTCAACCCACCTGGATGTGATCCCGTGCAACCTGCTCTGGGAGACCCTGCTCTAGCAGGGGTTGGACTGGGTGGTCTCCAGAGGTCCATTCTGACCCTGACCAGTCTGGGATTCTGTGATGTGTTAAAAACTGAAGAGTTGGTGTTTCCTTCTTTCTGCTGGCAAATGCTATCTTTAAATGTCTTTAAATTTCTTCTAACAGTCAGCCTGGTGCAATAGGGACAGATTCTGTGTCAAGTTCCATCAGTGCAGTGCAATGAACCTGGCCTATTTTGGAAGTTTTCTTTTCATAATTTTTTTTTTTCATTTTGTGGCCTCCAGCCAGATGCTTGCAACCCTGACATCTTCCTGCCAACCCTCCACCACTTCCATGTGCATTAGATCTGTGCTTTTTGATGTGCTATCTATTTCCTGTAAGTGTTCCAGTACGTTTGCTCCTTCTAATGACTTGCTTTTCTCCTTTGAACAACTTCTTCCTCATGTTGATTTCCTGGAGCACTTATCATTTATTGATGGATAGTTAATTATCACCAGGCAATAGATCTTGCTCAGCTCCCTGAAAGCAGCAGCTGACATTTCATGTGCCTCACTACCAATAATCTTTCACAGTCACAGATATTCTTTGCAGTAGATAATACATGAACCTGCATTTAATCACACCGAACGAGTCAAGGGCTCTTCCTTGTCTTTGGTTAAATCTCTGCCTATCTGTAAAAAGTCCTGATCACTTTCCAGGCTTGTCTATGTTTATTGAGTGATTGATTGCAGGCACCAGCTCTCCTTTACCAACAAAAGATTTTACCATACCATCAAATTACTGATCACAGTTTAGTTTTTCTGTGTGGGTTACAACTACCCATCAAAATTATCTATTGCCCCTGCCTGGAGGCATGCACATCAAATTATCTTGCTCTTCTCCTTTAATGTT